>NC_081364.1:9035618-9343535 GCF_030684315.1 Stegostoma tigrinum
GACATCCAGCTAGCCTGAGAAAGACATACTTATTCCTGTTATAACAAGGTGTCAAGCTGGATGAACATAGCAGGTTAAGCAGTATCAGAGGAGCAAGAAAGTTGACATTTCAAGCCTAGACCCTTCTTCAGAAAATCAGATTTTATCTCAGATTCTCCAGCATCCAGATTCTACTATGTCTACTTATTCCTGATCTGTTTTCTTAAATGCAGGTACAGTTACAGCATTTGAAATACATTTGAACAGGTACATGAATAGGAAAGGTTTGGGGGATATGGACAAAACACAGGCAAATGGGAATGGTTTAGTTTGGGAAATTTGGTTGGCATGGACTCGTTGGACCGAAGGGTCTGTTTACAGGCTGTATGATTCAATGACTATTCTTCAATGTTCACCGGGCAATCTTATATTCATGCCAATATGTTACCCCCTATATCATGAGATTTTATTTTCTTTAATAACCTTTAATGTCACACCTTATTAAGTGCCTTTTGGAAATCTAAAAATAGCACATTCATTTGTTACTCCTTATCTGCAGTACAAACGTCTTTGACTAAATAGAACATTGAACACAGAACATAGAACAGTACAGCACAGTACAGGCCCTTCAGCCCACGATATTGTGCCAATCTATTATCCTACAAAAATCAAACTACCCTGCATACCCTACATTTTACTATCCTCCATGTGCCTATCCAAGAGATGCTTAAAAGTCTCTAAAGTATCTGACTCCACTACCACTGCCGGCAGTGCACTCCACACACCCTCCACACTCTGTGTAAAGAACCTACCTCTGACATCTCCATTATACCCTCCTCCAATCACCTTAAAATTATGCCCCATCGTAATAGTCATTTCCGCCCTGGGAATAAGTCTCTGGCTATCCACTCTACCTCTGGTTCTCCTCAACTTGTAAACCTCTATCAAGTCACATCTCATCTTTCTTCACTCCGATGAAAAAAGCCCTAGTTCTCTCAACCTTTCCTCATAGGACCTCCAGCCCAGGCAGCATCCTGGTACATCTCCTGTAGACCGTCTCTAAAGCTTCCATATCCTTCCTATAATGAGGCGACCAGAACCGAACACAATTTTCAAAGTGTGGTCTAACCAGAGTTTTACAGAGCTGTAGCATAACCTTGCAGCTCTTAAACTCAATTCCCCTGCCAATGAAAGCCAACACGCCATATACCTTCTTTACAACCCCACCAACTTGCTTAGTAACTTTGAGGGACCTATTGGCGTGGACTCCAAGATCCCGCTGTTTCTCCACATTGCAACCTACAACAGCCCTCCACGTTGTCCACAGCTCTGCCAACCTTCGTGTCATTGGCAAACTTTTTAACCCACCCTTCCACTTCCTCATCCAAATCATTTATAAAGATCACAAACAGCAGAGATTCCAAAACAGATCCCTACGGAACACCACTGGTCACCAAGCTCCAAGCTGAATACTTTCTATCTACTACCAACTTCTGCCTTCTATTGAACAGCCAGTTTCGTATCCAAACAGTCAAATTTCTCTGAATCCATGCCTCCTTACTTTCTGAATGGGAAATAAACCCACCCACTCAAAATACCCTGGAGGATGGAATTAGATTTCATCTGTTAACAGTATTCTCCATTCAAGTGTTGCCTGCCCGCTGAGTATTTGTAGCATTTTCAATTTTCAGTTACTATTTGTAGCATCCACAGTGATTTTGTTTTGGGATTTAAGCAAACCATCAACATCAATGTTTGCTGGAATGAGTAGCTGGTAAATTGTAACTTCTCTATCCGGGCCTCTTGGGCTCACTGCTGGACAGTAGTCTAGAATTATATTTCAACATGGTGCTGAAAAAAACAGCAACTGTTTGCATTGATATAGCTCTCTTCTGGGTTTATGGGATGTAATGTGAGCATGTGCAGTTCCCATTACTTCATGCTTGCTCCAAATCAGGCTGCAACATGAAACGCAGTTAACAAGTAGCATTGACCCAAAGCATGCTGTAACACCATCTACAAACAAACTCATTCTGAAGTATAACTAACCCAGCTCCAAATTCTTCTGACCCTGATATACTCAGTCACCAGGGCAACACAGAAACAGAGAAAGAGCAACGGGGAACAATTTTCCAAAGAATTTGCATCCCAAATATTAACTCTCAATGGCTTCACCAGATTGCTTATGCTGAGGCCTTTGATCATGATACTAATTCTCTCAAGCACTTAAAAACATGTACTTACTGAAATCAAAGCTCAGGTTTTGCCTTCACTCTGATTTTTGTATATTTCCTTTCAGTTTCGGTTTCATTCTTTTCTCTGTGATCACAAGTATCTCTGCCTCTGCCTCACTCATCTTCATCTAAGCCCTCCTTATCGTCAGTCTTGAGTACTTTAATGCTGTCCTGGCAGAAGTCCATAAATTTGAGCTCATCCAAAGCACCATTCCCCTGATTTACAAGATACCAATCTGGGAAAAAATAATTATATGATTGGAATAGGATTTAAAAAATAAGAGTTTGGTGTTTTCTTCTCTTCTATGAGTGCTTTTAAACACAGATTCGCAGAATTGGCATAATGCTGAAGGAGGCCACTCAGCCAACTGTGTCTGCAGTGACTCTCCACATGAACAGCTCACCTAGTACCATTCTCTTCCCTTCTCCTTGCCACCCAGCACATTCTTCCTTTTCAGATAACTGACCGTTTCTCCTCCGAGTGCTGTGATTAAACTTGCCTTTACCACACTCATTTGACTGGGCCAGGGAGATTACAATTATGAGTTTGGTTGATGAAACCTCCTACAATGACATTCAACCAAAGTTGTGGACCCCACTGAAAACCCATTAGTCTGCTCCGTGACTGTATTGCAATGAAAGACCTTAAGAACAAGGACCAGATAGATGGTTGGCAGGGGTTTTATTTGACCAAAGACTGAGAAAAACGCAGATCTTAGGGTAATGAAATAACCATTTAGGACTGAGGTATGGTGGCATTTCATACAGGGTGTTGAACATCTTTGCACTTCTTCACCCTGATATTTTGTCATTGAGAAGAGCAAACTGAGAGCAGTAGATTTTTGGAGACATAAGGATCTTAAGGGAACATGACAGGAAAGTGCAGTGGATTCGGTTTAAACAATAACTTGATTTTAAAATTCTCAATCTTGTTTTCACATACCTCTAGCAAGCATCACTCCCTGTTGCTGAAATCTCCCCCTTTCCCATAATCCCTGATATATCTGCATTTAATCTAACTCGAACACGTTGACGTTGATTGGCCCACCAGCAGTTTCCATGCCTTCAGCTGCCAAGGTCCAATGCTCTGGTCACTACTCCCTATCTCTGTCTGACTCTTTACATATTTTACCTCCTTTAACACCCTTTGAAATCTATGGCTGAGATTTTCTTCTTTTATTTCTAAGTGTGAGAGAACGATCATGTTAGGTCACACTCACCACTGAGATAGCTCACCGGATTGCCTGCAAACCAGCTCATTGAGAGAATGAGTTTCTCATCTTTTCACAAACATTGACGCCTGGCTTGCTGGGTAGCCAGAAGCTGCCAGCCAATCAGACGTCCTAAAGTCCACCTGTTGAGGCCTACTCAGAAGAGGATTCATTCTCGAAAAGGTATGTCTTTTTCTTCCTCTCATTAGTTAGAGTCATGGGGAGAGAAGTTAGAGACTTCTAGAGGCTGCGGCCTTGCCCTCTGTCCATGTCTCTTATTGTCCCAAGACTTGGGCGGTGTCCTGGTCTCCCAATTGGAACACTAACCACCTTTCTTGCTCACCATGGTTGCTGGTGATTGGGTGATGGTGGGTTGAGGCTACAAAATGGCCATTAGCTGACATTTAAGGACCTTAACTGGTGGTGAGTCAAGAAAAGCACCTACAGAGCCTCTTGCTCAGAATTTAGTTGGAGTGGAGACATGTCGTGTAAACTCAGCCATTTAGCTCCCCTTATAGGTACCTCCCTCATCACCTTCAGGAAGGAAAACATCTGGCCTATGTTTTTGTCCAACTTTTGGACCATCTGGTCTAACATCACCTTGTGTGGCTGACTTTGCTTCATAATGCTCCAAAAATATGCTGGGAGGAATTTCATGACAGTAAAAGCTGCAAATAAATACACTGTTGTTGTGCAGAGAAATCAGCCCTGGTCTTATTGAATGGGGAAGCAGGGTCAGAGGGATCAAATAGCCTCCTTCGACTCCTGTTTCTAATGATCTTGTTGAAAATGCCCTGCCAGCAATTTTCCAGGAATGTGGTGGCAACCTTGAACTTGCAACAGGAGCAGTGTTTTACAAGCCTGCAATATAGCAATAAAGCCTAATTAAACAGTCATGAGATAAAGAGTGTCAGAGATAATGGGAACTGCAGATGCTGGAGAATTCCAACATAATAAAATGTGAGGCTGGATGAACACAGCAGGCCAAGCAGCATCTCAGGAGCACAAAAGCTGACGTTTCGGGCCTAGACCCTTCATCAGAGAGGGTCTAGGCCTAGGCCCGAAACGTCAGCTTTTGTGCTCCTGAGATGCTGCTTGGCCTGCTGTGTTCATCCAGCCTCACATTTTATTATCATGAGATAAAGGGTGATTTCCTTATATGGGATGGTCAGCTAATTAGCCTGCGTCAGTCAGAAGGCATTTTTGCAAAGATTCAGTATTTACTGCTTTCTCTCCTTGAACCCAGGAACAAGAGCCAATGAAATTCCTGCAGTTCTCAGGCTAACTATAGTGACGCAACCCCTCAACAGCTAACCTGCTGTGCGGGCAGCAAACTCTATTTTATTCACGCTTCCTAGCCATTGGTTTTGAGAAACGGCCGACAATTTCTTTTCAATATCATGACCCATTCTGTCTTTTGAAAGTGATTCTTATCATCTGATCCTATCAAGGCCTGATGTTGTCAACCTCACCTCTAGAATATTACATGTGGCCTGATTCCACCACATACCTGGGAGATAACTGGAGAGTATAGGAGCATTTAACTAGAATCCCCTCAAGTTGGCTTTGCCATTTGAAAAGGTCATGGCAGAACTGACTCCAAATGACCACCTACCCCTGATAGCCATTAATTCCCTTATTAATGGAGAATCTATTTACTTTTTCTGTGGAAATATATAATTGTATTGAAGGCAGCATGGCAAAAGTTCTCTGATTTGTTCCTGGGTATGAACTTCTATAGATGATCTAAAAGGCATAAGTCAAGAGTGTGATGGAATTCTCCCCACTTGCCTGGATGAGTGCAGCTCCGCCAACATTCAAGATGCTTGACACCATCCTGGACAAAGCAGCCTACTTGATTGGCACCACATTTACAATCACCCTCGCCCTCCACCACTGACACTCAGTAGCAGCAGTGCGTACTACCTACAAGATGCACTGCAGAAATTAACCAAAGATCCTTCCTAACCAACAACAAAAACAAAGTTGCTGGAAAGGCCCAGCAGATCCGGCAGCAGCTGTGAAGGAAAAACATAGAGTTAACATTTTGGGTCTGGTGACCCTTCTTCAGAACGGAAACCCACAACCCACAATCACTTCACTCTAGAAGGACAAGGGCAGCAAACATATGGGAACACTACTACCTTCAAGTTTCCCACTCACAACCCTGACTTGGATATATATTGCAATTCCTTCACTGTCACTGTATCAAAATCCTGGAATTCCCTCCCTAGTGGCACTGTGAGTTAACCCACAGCAGAAGAACTGTAGCAGTTCGAAAAACCAGCTTATCGCCATCTTCTCAAGGGCAGCTAGGGATACGCAATAAATTCCAGCCAGCCAGCAACACCTACATACTACAAATGAATAAAAGAATTGAGAGATTTTCTTATGAAGAGAGATCAAGTAGGTCAAGCTGTTTGGAGTTTAGAAGAACGAAAAACACCTTATTAAAACAATCAAGATTCTTAGGGGACTTAAGATAGGTTGTTTCCCCTTGTGGGAGAGTCTCGGACCAGAGGGCATAATCTTAGAGTAAGGCATTGAATATTTAAAGCAGAGCTAAGGAAGAATTTCTTCCCTCAATCTATGGAATTCTTTACCATAAAAGGCTGTTGAGACTAAGTCATTATACATATTCAAAGCTAAGAGAGATTTTAATCAGTGGAGGAATCAAGGATTATGAGGTAAAGGCAAAAATGAAGTTGCGAGTTATTAGATAAAAAATGATCTCATTGAACAGTGGAGCAGACTTGATGGGTTGAATGGCCTCCTTTTGCTCTGATGTCTTATGGCCTCATCAAAGTATTCAATCACGTATCAACTAGTTCTCTGAGGAAGAGAATTCCACAGTCTCACAACCATCTGAGAGGAAAACATCTTCCTTCATCCTACATTAAGCAGGAGTTCCCTTATTTAAAACTGTCCCCTTGTTGTGATCTCTCACAAAGGGGGAACATCTTTTCATCATCCACTGAGTCAATTCTCCCCAAGATCTTGTATGTTTCAAATATATCACCTCTCTTTCTTCTAAACATCAAAGGATACAGACCCAACCTGTGAAACTTTCCTTCATAAGATGACTCCCTCATTCCAGGAATTAGTTGTGAGAGGCTTGCATAATGAATGTGAACGATATTGATCCTGTAGTTTGGGCTGCAGTCACAGGGTTCCTGGAGAAGAAGACTGAGAAGCCATTCCAAGTGGTGCCAAGCTATTGGCTGGTGAACAAAACAGTTGCACGCAAAATTAACAGATCAACTTTGGCAGTGCTCAATGAACAAAATGAGAATATGCTTTTCAGTTCTAACTGAACTTACTTGACTCTCATGTAAACGCAAGAAGATTACAATAGACTTCTATAAAACATTGATTCAGCCTCAAAATATTGTTTTGCCCACTTCTGATTCATACTCTTTTGGTGCTGATGGTGGCTCAATGGTTAGATCGGAAATTGGCTTGCTGAAAGAAGACAGAGGGTGGTAGTTGATGGGAAATGTTCATCCTGGAGACCAGTTACTAGTGGTGTACCACAAGGGTCAGTGTTGGGTCCACTGCTATTTGGCATTTTTATAAATGACCTGGATGAGGGTGTAGAAGGATGGGTTAGTAAATTTGCAGACGACACTAAGGTCAGTGGAGTTGTGGATAGTGACGAAGGATGCTGTAGGTTGCAGAGAGACATAGATAAGCTGCAGAGCTGGGCTGAGAGGTGGCAAATGGAGTTTAATGCAGACAAGTGTGAGGTGATGCACTTTGGTAGGAGTAACCGGAAGGCAAAGTACAGGGCTAATGGTAAGATTCTTAGTAGTGTAGATGAGCAGGGAGATCTCGGTGTCCATGTACACAGATCCTTGAAAGTTGCCACCCAGGTTGACAGGGCTGTTAAGAAGGCATACAGTGTTTTAGCTTTTATTAATAGAAGGATCGAGTTCCGGAACCAAGAGGTTATGGTGAAGCTGTACAAAACTCTGGTGTGGCCGCAGTTGGAGTATTGTGTACAGTTCTGGTCACCGCATTATAAGAAGGATGTGGAAGCTTTGGAAAGGGTGCAGAGGAGATTTACTAGGGTGTTGCCTGGTATGGAGGGTAGGTCTTACGAGGAAAGGCTGAGGGACTTGAGGCTGTTTTCATTAGAGAGAAGAAGGTTGAGAAGTGACTTAATTGAAACATATAAAATAATCAGAGGGTTAGATAGGGTGAGTAGGGAGAGCCTTTTACCTAGGATGGTGACGGCGAGCACGAGGGGGTATAGCTTTAAATTGAGGGGTGAAAGATATAGGACAGATGTCAGAGGTAGTTTCCTTACTCAGAGAGTAGTAAGGGAATGGAACGCTTTGCCTGCAACGGTAGTAGATTCGCCAACTTTCGGTACATTTAAGTCGTCATTAGATAAGCATATGGATGTACGTGGAATAGTGTAGGATAGATGGGCTTGAGATCGGTATGACAGGTCGGCACAACATCAAGGGCCGAAGGGCCTGTACTGTGCTGTAATGTTCTATGTTCTATGTTCCAGCCAAACCCTCCACCTCCCCCCAACACACACACACAGAGTCCAAACATTCTCTCTCACACACACATTCAATCACAGACTGAAACACTCTCTCTCTAACACACACATTTACACACACACACACACACACACACACACACACACACACACACACACACACACACACACACACACACACACACACACACACACAGTCTCTCACCCACACACCCAAACATTCTCTCACACACACACTCTAAGAATCATTGAGATGTACAGCATGTAAACAAACCCTTTGGTCCAACTTGTCCATGCTGAGCAGATATCCTAAATACATTTGAGCCATTTGCCAGTATTTGACCTATATCGTTCTAAACCCTTCCTATTCATGTATCTGTCCACATAAATTTTAAATGTCATAGTTGTCCCAGCTCCCACCCCTTCCTCTGGCAGCTCATTACACACGCACCACCCTCTGCGTGAAAAAGTTTCCCTTCAGGTCCCTTTTAAATCCTTCCACTTTTCACCTTCAACTGACACCCTCTAGTTTTGGACTCCCCCTTCCCAGGGAAAAGACCACGTCTATTTATCCTACATATGCCCCTCTAGGTTTTATAAACTTGTATAAGGTCACCTCTCAACTTCCAAATCTCCAGGGAAAATAGCACCAGCCTATTCAATCACTCCTTATTGTTCAAACCCTCTAATCCTGGCAACATCTCAGTAAATCTTTTCTGAATCCTTTCAAGTTTCACAACATCCTTCCTATAACTGGGAGAATAGAATTGAACAAAGTATTCCAAAAGTGTCTAATCAATGTCCTGTACAACCGTAACATGACCTCCCATGCACTGAACGATGAAAGCAACTTATAACCAAACACTTTCTCTATTACACAAAAGCAAATAACCAAACACTCTCAGTATCAGGATAACAAGGTGTGGAGCTGGATGAACACAGCAGGCCAAGCAGCATCTCAGGAGCACAAAAGCTGACGTTTCGGGCCTAGACACTTCATCAGAGAGGGGGATGGGGAGAGGGTTCTGGAATAAATACGGAGAGAGGGGGAGGCGGACCGAAGATGGAGAGAAAAGAAGATAGGTGGAGAGGAGAGTATAGGTGAGGAGGTAGGGAGGGGATAGGTCAGTCCAGGGAAGACGGACAGGTCAAGGAGGTGGGATGAGGTTAGTAGGTAGGAAATGGAGGAGCAGCTTGGGGTGGGAGGAAGGGATGGGTGAGAGGAAGAACAGGTTAGAGAGGCAGAGACAGGCTGGGCTGGTTTTGTGGTGCAGTGGGTGGAGGGGAAGAGCTGGGCTGGTTGTGTGGTGCAGTGGGGGAGGGGACGAACTGGGCTGGTTTTGGGATGCGGTGGGGGAAGGGGAGATTTTGAAGCTGGTGAAGTCCACATTGATACCATTGGGCTGCAGGGTTCCCAAGCGGAATATGAGTTGCTGTTCCTGCAACCTTCGGGTGGCATCATTGTGGCACTGCAGGAGGCCCACGATGGACATGTCATCTAAAGAATGGGAGGGGGAGTTGAAATGGTTCGCGACGGGGAGGTGCAATTGTTTATTGTGAACCGAGCAGAGGTGTTCTGCAAAGCGGTCCCCAAGCCTCCGCTTGGTTTCCCCAATGTAGAGGAAGACACACCGGGGCTTGGGGGCCGCTTTGCAGAACACCTCCGCCCGGTTCGCAATAAACAAATGCACCTCCCAGTCACGAACCATTTCTTTAGATGGCATGTCCATCATGGGCCTCCTGCAGTGCCACAATGATGCCACCCGAAGGTTGCAGGAACAGCAACTCATATTCCGCTTGGGAACACTGCAGCCCAATGATATCAATGTGGACTTCACCAGCTTCCAAATCTCTCCTTCCCCCACCACATCCCAAAACCAGCCCAGTTCGTCCCCTCCCCCCACTGCACCACACAACCAGCCCAACTCTTCCCCTCCACCCACTGCATCCCAAAACCAGCCCAGCCTGTCTCTGCCTCTCTAACCTGTTCTTCCTCTCACCCATCCCTTCCTCCCACCCCAAGCCGCACCTCCATTTCCTACCTACTAACCTCATCCCACCTCCTTGACCTGTCCGTCTTCCCTGGACTGACCTATCCCCTCCCTACCTCCCCACCTATACTCTCCTCTCCACCTATCTTCTTTTCTCTCCATCTTCGGTCTGCCTCCCCCTCTCTCCGTATTTATTCCAGAACTCTCACCCCATCCCCTTTTCTGATGAAGGGTCTAGGCCCAAAATGTCAGCTTTTGTGCTCCTGAGATGCTACTTGGCCTGCTGTGTTCATCTAGCTTCACACTTTATTATCTTGGATTCTCCAGCATCTGCAGTTCCCATTATCTGTGTAGATACTAGTCTACTTGAATGTCAGAGAACAATGAGGAACTTTTGAGTCAGGAGTTAAACGTTCATGTGATTCATGATAACTAAAGGACAGAAGTTGCAGAATTTTATTTCAATGTTTGTGATGACATGCCAAGATGATTTGTAACGATTGGGACTCAGTCTACTTTATCTCTCTCAAGACAATTCCTACGTCCCCCAGATCATTCTAGTGAATGTTCTCTGAATTGCCTCCAATGCCAGCCTTTTTCTCCTTAGATAAAGGGACCAAAACTGTTCACAGCATTCAAGTTGCAATCTGATTAGCGCCTAGTATAGTTTAGTAAGGCTCGCGATGATTATTTGCCATTCTCTTTGAAATAAAGGCCATTTGCCTTCTCTATTACTGGCTGAATATGAATGAGGAACCCCAGTCTTTCTGTGTTGTAGCTTTCTGCAGCTGTATTAAACTTAAGTAATAACCTGATTCTTTATTTTTCTTGCCAAAGTATAGGGTAAGGTGAGATTGACAGCCCTTGGCATCAAGGCCACATTTGACCACATGTGCCATCCAGGAGCCTTAGCTAAACCATACTCATTGGGAATAATGGGGATAACTGTCTGCTTGTTGTAGTAATACATGGTACGTAAGAAGATGGTTGTTGGTAGACAGATATCTCAGCTTTAGGGCTCCTCTGCAGGAGTCCCTCAGATACTGAAACAGTCCATGTTCAAACACGACAATGTCTGGCCAATATGCAGGTTTGGGCTGCATTCAATATTTGTACTGCACAAATGCCAGACAATGGTCATCTCCAACAGGGGACAATGTAAACACCACCCCTTGACATTCAATGGTATTACCAGCACTGAAAGCCCCAACATCAACATTCTGGAGAGGTTAACATTGATCAAGAAAGTCAACTGAACTGACCATATAAATACAGTGGCCACAAGAGCTGGTCAGAGGCTCAGAACACAGCAGGCAGTAACTGACTTCCTGGCTGCCTAAAGCCTATTCACCATCTACAGCTTGCAGGTCAAGAGAGTAATGGAATTCCCTCCACTTAACCCTAACCCTTATCCAACAACACTCAAGAAACTTGACACCACCCAGGACAAAGCAACCTATATCATTGTCACTATGTCCACAAGCATTCACTCACTCCACTACAATGCTCAGTAGCAGAGGTAAGATTTCATTATCTTTGTTTTCTCTCTACAATCGCTGCCAGGCCTGCTGAGGTTCTACAGCAATTTCTTTTTGCTCGTGTGTGTTTCAGCTTTCCAGCATCTGCAGTTCTTTGTTTTATTATATTCTTGTAAATTAAAGTCACCCATGATTCATTTACTGTCTTTTTTACTTACCCTCGTTATCCATTGATTCATTCTCTATCCTACAGTACCACCACTGCAGTGCAGACACTTTTACGGGGCTTATATGGGACACTGCCACCAGTGTGTGCTTCGTCTAGTTATTTTAGATTAGATTCCCTACAGTGTGGAAACAGGCCCTTTGGCCCAACAAGTCCAAACCGCCTGTTGGAGCATCCCACCCAGACCCATCCCCCTATAACCCCCACACCCCTGAACACTACGGGCAATTTAGCATGGCCGATCCACCCAGCCTGCACATCTTTGGACTGTGGGAGGAAACTGGAGCACCCGGAGGAAACCCATGCAGACACGGGGAGAATGTGCAAACTCCACACAGACAGTTACCTGAGGCTGGAATCGAACCTGGGTCCCTGGAGCTGTGAGGGTGCAGTGCTAACCACTGAGCCACTTATTTCTTAAATTTAGTTCACAATCACAGAACCATGATAGAGCAGAAGGTGGACAATCAGCTCATCGTGTGTCCACCCAACAGAAATCTTATGGTCTTATGGGCGATAGGGAGAGTGCAGGGAAGTGGAGTTGAAATGCCCATCAACCATGATTTAAATGGCAGAGTGGACTTGATAGGCCGAATGGCCTTACTTCCACTCCTATGTCTTATGGTCTTAAGTGCCTAGGTTAGTTATTTTGGAACATATTCACAAGCACAGTTAAAACAATACTGCCGGTACATAGAACTGTAAGCTTATTTCAGTGAAATTGAAGTTCTGGAATGTAAAACCGATGTCTAAAGAAATAATATAGGATCACAGCTATAGAGAATGCATACACTCTTATCCACAACCCAGAGAAATGTTTTGTCCTCAGCAAAACATAAACTGCAAAGTAATTGAAACTTAACTGGCCAGCAAGGGGAATTTTCCAGTTCTGCTGTGAAATGATCACCATCGATATGGACAGAGGGGCGCTGCGAGTATAGAGGGAGAGACATTCAGTACAGACAAACAAGGCCTGGCA
This sequence comes from Stegostoma tigrinum, assembly GCF_030684315.1. Taxonomy (NCBI): domain Eukaryota; kingdom Metazoa; phylum Chordata; class Chondrichthyes; order Orectolobiformes; family Stegostomatidae; genus Stegostoma; species Stegostoma tigrinum. Next base: position 9,048,230 of record NC_081364.1, read on the forward strand.
TATTCAGAAAGTGATAGCAGGGTAAAGAAGGTGATATAGTGGGATACAGAAGTAGCAGTGAAAAATAAAGGGAGAGTCAGTGGAATAGAAAGAGCAACAGAGTACAGGGAGAGTGAATGAGATATAATGAGAGTGGTAGCGTGATACAAAGAGAATATCTGAGATTTAGAAGTAGTGGCAGTGAGATATACAGACACTGACTGAAATATAGAGTGTGTGACAGTGGAATATAGAGAGGAAGTAGGATATAGAGAGAGGCTGAATAGGATACAGAGACAGTGTAAGTGGACTATAAAGGGAAGCACAAAAGGATGATAATGGACCAGGCAGTTGGGAATTGGTTTGGTTGAAATCACAAGTACATGACAGTGCTATTTAGTGCTCTGTACCAAAGTGCTGAACTGATAAATTTCTGTCACAAATAGCCACTGTACCTCCATTCCGAAGTGAATGGCATGACACTATGAATCAACGGGTGTTTGCAAACACTTGTGAAGTTAAAACATTTGAATATTGAAATTTTTGCAAATTTACATTAATGTCAATAATTGCACTCATTGTACATGAACACACCGTTGCTAGTATGGCAGTCAGCTCTCTCACCTTCTACTCCCAATGAAAGTAGACCTTTTGTTTCTGAAAATTCATTGCCCACTTAAGCCTCTGAGAAGCCTATTAATTGACACAGAATTAATACATGACTACAGTTTCAATGGTTAATCTTCTCCTGATAGCATAACCTGGGTTTCAGTTCCTTAGATTCTCTTAATATGTGGGCTAAACATGAGAGAACAGAGAAGAGAGTGTAGCTGAATTTTGCAAGGAGCAAAAGACTCCGGTTAATCTGATAGACCTTACCTATTGGGAAGTTAGTATCAGTTTGGTTCAGTGGTCCGACTCTCATTTTGAGCCCTAGTGGTCCTGTCCTGAATATAAGCCACTGAAAATGTCAAGATAGGTTCTGAGGCCAATACAAAGAGATCCCATGCACAGCAACAAAACTGGAGAAGAATGTGCCTAGCCGAACTCGTCCTCACCCTCAAGAACTTTTCTTTTGACTCCTCCCAATTCCTACAGGCTAAGGGGGTGGCCATGGGCACCCGCATGGGCCCCAGCTATGCCTGCCTCTTTGTAGGCTACGTGGAACAGTCCCTCTTCCGCACCTACACAGGCCCCAAACCCCACCTCTTCCTCCGGTACATTGATGACTGTATCGGCGCCGCCTCTTGCTCCCCAGAGGAGCTCGAGCAGTTCATCCACTTCACCAACACCTTCCACCCCAACCTTCAGTTCACCTGGGCCATCTCCAGCACATCCCTCACCTTCCTGGACCTCTCAGTCTCCATCTCAGGTAACTGATGTCCATTTCAAGCCCACCGACTCCCACAGCTACCTAGAATACACCTCCTCCCACCCACCCTCCTGCAAAAATTCCATCCCCTATTCCCAATTCCTCCGCCTCCGCCGCATCTGCTCCCATGATAACACATTCCACTCCCGTACATCCCAGATGTCCAAGTTCTTCAAGGACCGCAACTTGCCCCCCACAGTGATCGAGAACCCCTTCGACCGTGTCTCCCGTATTTCCCGCAACGCATCCCTCACACGCTGCCCCCGCCACAACCGCCCAAAGAGGATCCCCCTCGTTCTTACACACCACCCTACCAACCTCCGGATACAACGCATCATCCTCCGACACTTCCGCCATCTACAATCCGACCCCACCACCCAAGACATTTTTCCATCCCCACCCCTGTCTGCTTTCTGGAGAGACCACTTTCTCCATGACTCCCTTGTTCGCTCCACACCGCCTTCCAACCCCACCACACCCGGCACCTTCCCCTGCAACCGCAGGAAATGCTACACTTGCCCCCACACCTCCTCCCTCACCCCTATCCCAGGCCCCAAGATGACATTCCACATTAAGCAGAGGTCCACCTGCACATCTGCCAATGTGGTATACTGCATCCACTGTACCCGGTGTGGCTTCCTCTACATTGGGGAAACCAAGCGGAGGCTTGGGGACCGCTTTGCAGAACACCTCCGCTCAGTTCGCAACAAACAACCGCACTTCCTAGTCGCGAACCATTTCCACTCCCCCTCCGATTCTTTAGATGACATGTCCATCATGGGCCTCCTGCAGTGCCACAATGATGCCACCCGAAGGTTGCAGGAACAGCAACTCATATTCCGCCTGGGAACACTGCAGCCTAATTGTATCAATGTGGACTTCACCAGCTTCAAAATCTCCCCTTCCCCCACCGCATCCCTAAACCAGCCCAGTTCGTCCCCTCCCCCCACTGCACCACACAACCAGTCCAGCTCTTCCCCTCCACCCACTGCATCCCAAAACCAGTCCAACCTGTCTCTGCCTCCCTAACCTGTTCTTCCTCTCACCCATCCCTTCCTCCCACCCCAAGCCGCACCCCCATCTCCTACCTACTAACCTCATCCCACCTCCTTGACCTGTCCGTCTTCCCTGGACTGACCTATCCCCTCCCTACCTCCCCACCTATACTCTCTCCACCTATCTTCTTTTCTCTCCATCTTCGGTCCGCCTCCCCCTCTCTCCGTATTTATTCCAGAACCCTCACCCCTTCCCCCTCTCTGATGAAGGGTCTAGGCCCGAAACGTCAGCTTTTAAGCTCCTGAGATGCTGCTTGGCCTGCTGTGTTCACCCAGCCTCACATTTTATTATCTTGGATTCTCCAGCATCTGCAGTTCCCATTATCTCGAGAAGAATGTGTCTCCAGTTGTCTCAGATAAAAAGGGGTACACTTTTACTGGATGTTTAAGGGTGGCATGCTAGGGATTCCGACCTTGGGCAATTGTCTGCGTGGAGTTTGCAAATTCTCTCCATGTCTATTTGGGTTTCCTCCCACAGTCCAAAGATGTGCAGGTTAGGTGGATTGGCTATGCTAAATTGTCCATAGTATGTAGGGTGAGAAATGCAGGGAGGCATTAGGGTATGGGTCTGGATGGGATACTCTTCGGAGGGTCAATGTGGATTTGATGGGCTGAATGGCCTATTTCTACATTATAGGGATTCTATGATGATAATGATGATGCTCACCTCATGTGAGGGCTCTTGTTGCGTGTAATTGGTTGTTGTATTCACCGATTCACCAAAAGCAATTAGTTGAATTGGAGATTGCCTGGGCTATTTTGAGGATGTGGTAAGCTGCTATTATAATTGCAAGGCATTTTCTTTAAGATTGCATCAGGATAGTATTGGTGAAACCATGCTTGAAATTTAATTAAAGAAAGAATCCCCAACCATAGCCTTGAGTATCAATGAGGCTTTTGCTGATTCTAAATTATTTGATGAGGCAAGGACAACTGATGCATTTCCTGAAACTCCTGGTTTATTCAGCGTATGCTTAACGTGTTAGCTATTGATGTCATAGGAAATGATGTCTTCCTTCCCTTCTTTCTCAAGGAGACAGAGGAAAGGGGAACAGCATCAGAAATGTATCAACAACCTAGATGCTTCGCAACATCTGGTCTTTGTGCTTGTTGTTTTCTGAATTGTTTCTGAGAGACTGCCTTAATGCTACTCACATGTTAGAAATTTCTTTTGCCATATCCTCACATAATCATACTCTCCTCTCTCAACGTGTCCTTTCAAGTCAAAATAATGGCAGGAGATTTCAGTTCTGGTCGCTTTGTCACCCTGACTGTTGGGTCTTTTAAAGCTGTTGAAAATTCTATGAAATAAAGACTCAGTCAAGTGTCAAAATTCACAGGGCATGAGTAAATTTAATAAGGGGATTTCAAGGCCTGCTCTTCAGCTCCAAAATCTTTAGGCCTTGCTGAGTAAAAGGCTTTTGGCAAAACATCTCATCTCACATTCATCAGGGTAGTTTGCAAGGATATCAATGTAGAGGAAGGTAGCATTCTTACTGTTAAAAAAAAGACTGTTGATTCGTAAATTCACTTACCACCCAATCAGCAATCTCCTCCCATAGAGCATCAGTGTTAATTCCCCCTTGAATTGACATTCTTGTGAATTGCCCTGATGAATGTTGATGTAAATCTTCAACAAAATGTGTCTTCAGCAATACTGAAATTCTGTATTACCAAATGAATGTTTAGGTTCCTACAGAATATCCAAGTATCTGATTTGATGAGAAATACATCAGTTTCCAGCCCCATTAAGTACTTGTTGTTAACCGTGTTGGAGACAATACAAATCATACTCTTGTAAAAACGTAGTGCCAAGACAAATTTAAAAATGAGGACCCAATTAAAAGTGCAGAGTTTACCTTTGAAATTTGAATGTGTTGAAAAATCAACAGTGCTAGGCATTTCACAGTGACTTGGTTACAGCTTTATGAAAATTAAAAATTCATGCTTATCCCGGCACAGGTATAAATTTGGGTTATTGTCTACTTGTGCCAAATATGATGTTGAAATTGAAATTATAAAAAGAAAGACATCTGCAACCATTTAGAGCTTGTCATGGGCAATGATAAAAATATCAGAATCGTTCACTCATAAAGTACAAAAGAAGTCTGAATGCCTCAGGATTTGGGAATCCATACAAAAAGTTCTCAAAACACAACTGAAATAGAAAGCAAGTACAAAGCAAGTACACAATTTATTGCAAAGGAAATATTGTGATAGTTAAAAAGATAAGGAGGTAAGGAATGGATGACAGATGAGATACTTGCAATGATGGCAGCAAATAGAAAGAAAAGAAATGCACCTAAATGCATAAGAAATTCTGAAGAAAATGAAAAATGCATGGAGACAGGCCACAGAGAATTACTGTATTGTGGTGAGTAATGACATAGTGGAGAAATCACCAAGGATGAGAGTTATGGTCCAGAAGGTGAAATACTTGAAAGATAGATGGAAAAAATCAACATCATGGAGTAGGCTATTAAAAGACAGAGGCAACAAAATATTGTTTTAAAATGAAGCAGTAGCAAAATGATGGATAGAATAAAATCAGAGATGGTAAAATATTGTTTCAAAGGGCAACAATAGCGAAAAGGTGGGGATTGAATATTTATGTGAACAATGCAGTGATTCAAATGGAGAGTGTCCTCTGCATATAAAGGCAAACAATAGAGGAAACATTATGGTATCTTATCAGAGGTAAAGAATGCTTTGAAGTTGAAGATTATAGGAAAAGCTCCAGGCATAGAAAAAGTAACAAAGGACATCTAAAATCCCTTGAGAAACAGAAATTGAAGTGATAACACAAATTTGTGATCAAACATAACAAATGTACATTCCAAGTGACTTAAGACATTATTTAATTTATCTAAGAAACCTAAAGCAGCAGAATGCAATGAAATTGGAACTATAAACTTGATAAGTCATCTCATTTAAGTAATCTTGAAAGTCATAGGAAGAATAACATATTTGAAGCAGAGGCTGATAGAACACAGTCTGGATTTGGGCCTAGAGTAGGAACAATAGATGGAATATTTAACATAGAACGAGCTTGGATAAATATCTAGAGGTAAATAAAAAAATCTTACTGAAGTGTCAGAGGCTATGGTAAAGTGTTCGATCATCTTTATCATCAAAAGTTAATAGATAGGTTGCTAAAATATTAAAACTAAACATTAAAATGCAAAAATTGACAGTAAAGTAGTGTGATTTAACCAGAGCCTACTTTGGAATCAAATGGTAAGTATTAGGCTAGAAAAGGGACAATCAGAAATGTTTCAAATGAAGAGGGGGGTGCAACAAGGCCACATATCGTCCCCAAAATTATTTAACCTGTTGTTTATCCAGGAATAAAAGCTGGAGGTAAAGACAGAGCAGACTTGCTGTATGCTGATGGCACAGCTACAACTGTAAAAGAAGAGGTCCTACTCTCTACAACATACTGTAGGCCAGGTAGAAGAAGCAAGGGAGAAAATTGAAGTGGATGATGTCACACTGGAGCAAGTAGGTTAGAAACATTGAAAATAGGAGCAGGCCATTGACCTTTGAGTCCACTCTGCCATTCAATATAACAGTGGCTAGCACCGTTGCCTCACAGCAGCAGGGAACTGGGTTCGAATTCCGCCCTCAGATGACTGTCTGTGTGGAGTTTGCACATTCTCCCCACGTCTGTGTGGGTTTCTCCAGGTGCTCTGGTTTCCTCCCACAGCCCAAAGATGTGCAGGGTAGGTGGATTGGCCATGCTAAATTACCCATAGTGCCCAGGGATGTTTAAATTAGGTGGGTTAGACATGGGAAATGCAGGAGTAGGGGAATGGATCTGGGTGGGATGCTATTTGGAGGGGTAGTGTGGACTTGTTAGGCCAAATGGCCTGTTTCCACACTGTAGGGATTCTATTCTATCATGGCTGATCATCCAACTCAGTACTTGTTTCTGCTTTTTCCCCTTATATTTTGATTCCTTTTGCCCTGAAAACTATATCTAACTCCTTCTTGAAAACATTCAATACTTTGGCCTCAACTACGTTTTGTGGAAGAGAATTGCACAGGTTCACCACAATCTGGGTGAAGAAATTTCTCCTCATTTCAATCCTATATGGCCTAGTGAGTATACTTAGACTGTGACTCTTAGTTCTGTGTCTGTCAGTCATTAGAACATATTTCCTGTCTAATGCTATTAGAATTTTATATTTCTGTAAAATGTCCGTGTATTGGCTAGTCTCCCTTCATACTTCATGTTAGAAGCCTTGCTGATTTTTTGTTATTTTAATTTTTATTCTTTTATCAGTTTTAGTTTGGAGCTGACAATGACTTGTGGACTTTGGGACAGCTTGTGGTAAAAGGAACCAAACAGGCTTTTGTTCACTTGCAAGGCCAGGCCTGGAGACTAATTGCAGGTAGAATTTTAATTAAAAGTGTTCTAACAGACACAACACACTCTGGGTGGAGCATTATGTTTAAACCGATTACAGAAGTTGGCTATTAATGAGGTCGGTACCTGAAATTTGGTTCCTGTGAGTCTGCAAGAGACGCTATGTTCAAGCAGATGGCACTTGTTGAATGGTGATTGATGTCTCAGGAAGTGACTATCGATCTTTCGGGACTGAACAAGAACTATGTTTTCTGGAGAGATGAGTTTGGCTGCTGAGTAGGAGGCATGAAGATTTGAAAATTCCCTGCCTAATCAGTTACACCAGCTTCCAAGCTGAGTTCAAAGTGAACTAAGAAGACAACACTGATAGGCATTTCCAGGAAAGCAACCAAGGAGACCACATTTATGCTTGTGAAACAACACATTGTGAAAGCCATTTAAGTAATCTTGCTAGTTCTGTTTTTTTTTATTTATCCCTTACGAGTGTTTGTATATCTGTGTGTTTTTTGTGTGAGTGGGAGCTGGAAACAAGTGTTTTGGGTTTAAAGCATGAATATTAATCAACTTATCTTGTTTAATTATTTCCTCTGCTAAAGCTATTGTGAATTTAATAAATAGTTAAGTCTTTTGCTTGAAATACAGAACTGGTGTCCAGGTTAATTATTGGTCTGCAATTGGTTTTTCAAAAGTCTAGTGAGGAACCTTTGGTGTAACTATTTGTGACTTTGACAGCTTACAGTGTTGTGAATACAGAGGTAGAAAGGCTGATTTAGTTCAGCTGTCTTTCTCCATGGTGTAACAATCAGTTCTGTCTATAGTGGCCTATTGAAGACAAATGAAAACAGAACGTGGCAGAAGAATAAGAGAGACAGCCAAAAGCAATTTTATGAAAAACGTGTTTACAACAAGAAAACACAAACATGTAGGAAGGAGAAAAAACTCATAAAATTTTATCTATTTTCTCATTCACCTCAGAAACCTGGATGATAAGTAAAAACCTATGGAAGAAAATAAGTCTTTGAAATGCAGATGCTAAGAATAATGCCCAAAATCACTTATATAGTCCATAAGTCAAATGAAAAGGTATTTGAAATTACAGGACCAAAGCAAAATTCTAACAAGTGAAATTTAGTGTTGTGTGACTACCCTTTTCTGAAGAGGAACCGTTGCTGTAACATAGGAAATCTGGTGGTCACTTTCTGCACAGCAAGCTCCCGTAACAAACAAGAGATAGATGATCGCTTCATCTTTGTTGGAGGATTGTTACTTGGGAGAATGCCCCAGCTGTTCTTCAAACAGTTTTACAGGATCTGTATCAAGAGCAGACAGGATATAATCTTGGTTTAAGGTCTCTGTAGAAAGACAGGACTGACAGGATAGTTCTCCTTCAGAACTGCATTGAATTGTCAGCTTGTACTGTGCTCAGATCCCTGCAATTGCAGGTTATTGTCACATGGAGGATATAACGGCTTAGATTTTGCAGGACTGTGGTCTTTCAAGCTGGACTTTGCCGGTTAAACCTCCTCCCGAACAAAAATATTCAAGGATTTGTTGAAAGCTCAAACTGATAACTTTGTAGTGAGGGCAGTGGGGAATCTGCAACCTCAGTAGGAGCAAGAATTAAGTGAAGGAAAGAAATACTGAATTAAGAGGAAGAAATAAGATAGGTGAATAAATTAAATCATTTCATATAAGTTTGGAGAAACAAGGCTTATGTTCAATTGAGGCTTGAATTGCTACATGAAACTACCTGAATGCAACATAGAACATAGAACATTACAGTACAGTACAGGCCCTTCGGCCCTTGATGTTGTGCCGACCCGTCATACCGATCTCAAGCTTATCTAACCTACACTATTCCATGTAAGTCCATATGCTTGTCCAATGACGACTTAAATGTACCTAAAGTTGGCAAATCTACTACCGTTGCAGGCAAAGCGTTCCATTGCCTTACTACTCTCTGAGTAAAGAAACTACCTCTGACATCTGTCCTATATCTTTCACCCCTCAATTTAAAGCTATGCCCCCTCGTGCTCGCCGTCACCATCCTAGGAAAAAGGCTCTCTCTACTCACCCTATCTAACCCTATGATTATCTTACATGTTTCAATTAAGTCACTTCTCAACCTTCTTCTCTCTGATGAAAACAGCCTCAAGTCCCTCAGCCTTTCCTCGTAAGACCTACCCTCCATACCAGGCAACATCCTGATAAATCTCCTCTGCATCCTTTCCAAAGCTTCCACATCCTTCTTATAATGCGGTGACCAGAACTGTACACAATACTCCAACTGCGGCCGCACCAGAGTTTTGTACAGCTTCACCATAACCTCATGGTTCCGGAACTCGATCCCTCTATTAATAAAAGCTAAAACACTGCGTGCCTTCTTAACAGCACTGTCAACCTGGGTGGCAACTTTCAAGGACCTGTGTACATGGACACCGAGATCTCCCTGCTCATCTACACTACTAAGAATCTTACCATTAGCCCTGTACTTTGCCTTCTGGTTACTCCTACCAAAGTGCATCACCTCACACTTGTCTGCATTAAACTCCATTTGCCACCTCTCAGCCCAGCTCTGCAGCTTATCTATGTCTCTCTGCAACCTACAGCATCCTTCGTCACTATCCACAACTCTACCGACCTTAGTGTTGTCTGCAAATTTACTAACACATCCTTCTACACCCTCATCCAGGTCATTTATAAAAATGCCAAATAGCAGAGGACCCAACGCCGACCCTTGTGGTACATCACTAGTAACTGGTCTCCAGGATGAACATTTCCCATCAACTACCACCCTCTGTCTTCTTTCAGCAAGCCAATTTCCGATCCAAACTGCTATACCTCCTACAATTCCATTCCTCCGCATTTTGTACAATAGCCTACTGTGGGGAACCCTATCGAACGCCTTGCTGAAACATGTTCGGATAAAATAAAAAAAACAAAATGAAGACATCCAGTAAAATGAAAAGAAATAAGGTTGTAAAAATGATTAAGATGGAAGCAGAGGATATGGTCTAAGGTTGCTGGGCTCAATGTTTGGAGCCAAATCACAAAAATATCAGGTAGGAACAATTACTGCACATGCTTGGATCTGTACTGAAAACCAAAAAATGATGGAGATCACAGCAGGTCAGGCAGCATCCATGGAGAGACAGCAAGCTAACATTTCTGACTCTTCATCAGAAGTGAAGTGTGGAGGGGAAGCACTTACACTATAGTTGGGAGTGGGGATGCGAGTGGACAAAGGATGCTGATAGTGCAGATTAGGTGATAGGAATGTGAGAATGGCAGAACAATGGTGCGTCTATCCGCGAGACTGGAAAGTACAGAGAGTTACACAGAAGTTGGGGGAGGAGACAGAGGACACGCTGACAGAAAATGCAACATGTAAAGCTAAAAGAAAGAGAAGAAATGGGAGTGGGTTCACAATCTGAAGGTGTTAAACTAAAAAAAATCAGTTACCATCAGGTGAGGTGAGGACTGGATTGTACCGGGGCTGCTGTCTGTGACTGCTTGGGCCTGCCAACACTTATAGTGAAGAAGGGGATTGAGGGTCTTTGTCCATGGAATTTTATTTCCCAGTATGAGGAGAAGGGAGAATGAAAGAACCAACAGTAAAAACAGAATGTGCTAGAGAAACTCATTAATTGCCAACAGTCTAATGGAATATGTTGCTGAAGAGTAAATATTTTTGCACAATGTTTGCATGCATACAATACTTTCTATATCTAGCAAATGATCCTGATGTGGCTAAATCCAACGTAATTCCCAATGATAGACAGAAGATAAGTGTTGAGTAATTGTGTCCAGCCTCCTGCACTGCAGCAACAGATTGCACCTTTTATTTGTGTTTTGGATCATGCTGGCTGTTGATGGTGGATAAGCAGCAAAAGCTTATCAGTATGCTGCTGTGTTTGTCAGAGTGGAAATATGCATTCTGTGTGTCTCTGCCTATGCAAGGAGTTCCCAAAGAACTTTTCACTCATTAACTGGCTGTGGCAAAGAAGGTCATTCAACCGGTCTCATCTGTGTCTTCTCCCTGCAAGGGCTACTTGGCTAGACTCACTCCCCATCTATTTCCATGTAGTCCTGCAATACTTTTTCTTTCAGATTCCCTTTTGAAAGTCACACTTGAATCTGCCTCCAAAACACTTTCAGGTAGTGCTGTCCAGATCCTAACTACTCATTCCATAAATCTATTTTCCCTTCATGTCATTCTTTCATAGATCACCTTTAGGTGACATAATGTTAATCCAAAAGCCCAGCTAATGCTGTGGAGATGCAAGTGCAAATCTCACTGCAGCAGCTGGTGGGATTGAAACTAAATTCATAAAATCTGGAATTAAATGCAAGTCTCAGTATTGGTGACAATGAAGCCATCATTAATTGCTGTAATTACCTAAATACGTTGCTGGGGAGGTGATGGCCCAATGGTGATGTTGCTGGACCTATTGATCCAGAGTGTTCATTCCACTCTTCCCGCCAAATCCCCCAGCCAATGGTGAAATTTGCATATGATAAAAATCTGGAGCTAAACATCTGGTGATCAGCATTGTTGATTGTTGGAGAAAACCCATCTGGTTCACAAATTTCCTCTAACGAAGGCAACTCAGGCGGCATGGTGGCTCATTGGTTAGCACTCCAGCCTCACAGTGCCAGAGACCCGGGTTCGATCCCAGCCTCGGGTAACTGTCTGTGTGGAGTTTACACATTCTCCCCGTGTCTGCGTGGGTTTCCTCCGGGTGCTCCGGTTTCCTCCCACAGTCCAAAGATGTGCAGGCTAGGTGGATCGGCCGTGCTAAATTGCTCGAAGTGTTAAGGGGGTGCGTGGGTTATACGGGGATGGGTCTGGGTGGGATGCTCCAAGGGGCGGTGTGGACTTGTTGGGCCGAAGGGCCTGTTTCCACATTGTAGGGAATTGAATCTAATCTAATCAGTCCGAGTTATATATCCTCCAGACCAACAGCAATGCTACTCTTAACAGTAAAGATCGGCAATAAATGTTAGCCTGGCCAGTGATGCCCACATCGTGTAAATAAATAAACAAAAGCAATGCCCTTTAGAGGACGTGATTTGTCATCCTTACCTAGATTGGCCTACATGTGATTCTAAACCCACCAAAACATGGTAGAAGCAATTCGGGCTGGTGTTGCCTAAATCTGATAAAAGAATAAAGAGAAATCTCTCTTTCACTGCCCATCTGAACTCTCCAAATTCCACTTGATTCTGACTTGCAGACTGGCATCTGCCATACATATTCTTTCTCTGCTTCATCTCGACCCCTATCTTTCTTTATTATACAGGGAATTCTGGCTTTATTTACCTTGATCAAATCCAAACCATCTCCCTTTAAATGTAAGAGATAATGGGAACTGCAGATGCTGGAGATTCCAAGATAATAAAATGTGAGGCTGGATGAACACAGCAGGCCAAGCAGCATCTCAGGAGCACAAAAGCTGACGTTTTGGGCCTAGACCCTTCATCAGAGACCCTCTCTGATGAAGGGTCTAGGCCCGAAACGTCAGCTTTTGTGCTCCTGAGATGCTGCTTGGCCTGCTGTGTTCATCCAGCCTCACATTTTATTATCTATTCCCTTTAAATGTAACACTTTTTTTAGTTGCTTAGCTCCCCTCAGCTCACTGGCTGCATGGAGAGGTCTACAATATGGAAGCCCTCTTCATAAACCAGGGCTACCATGATCTTGGGTCCAAGCCAGTGTCAGTTCAATGCAAAACTGTTCAGGTTTAAGATTAACCTAGCTGAATAAACAAGTCCTTGCAATCATTGTTAGGAGAATAAACACAGTGACTGGTGCTTTAAGTGTCCTTACGTGTGTACATTCTGAGATTATCAGTTCAGAGACGCACACAGGTTACCTAGAAACACTTTCCCCCTATTATATCTGATGCATTTCACCTGCAACTTTCATGCTTCTCAAAATGTACCAGAGAATGAACTTGAGGTGACAAATCCAATGTAATTCACAATGACAGAGAGAAGATAACCGTTGAGTATTGTGTGTTAACAAAGTTGCAAAAGGTTTTAGATGAGATTGTTGTCCATTCAGTAAACAAATCGATAAATGGGGTCTTGTGGCAAAATGGTGGTACCTCCACCTCTGGGCCAGAAGTTCAACCTGCCTCAGAACTGTGTTACAGCATGTCTGAGCAGGTTGATTGAAACAACTTGATCCAGTCAATGTTATCAGGAAAGTGAGTGGGGTGTAAATAATTGAAACGTCATACTAGCATTTTAATGTGTGTGTTGTTTTATCTCTGCATAAATCAGGACAATTGCAAATTGTTCAGCCAGGTTAATCTTAAACCTGTTGTAATGATGCACTGGCACGAAATTTGAAGGTAGCCTACAATCAGTATTTTCAAAGCTGGGGCATTAAAATCCTTGGGGCGGCACGGTGGCTCAGTGTTTAGCACTGCTGCCTCACGGCACCAGGGACCCAGGTTCGATTTCGGCCTTGGGTGACTGTCTGTGTGGAGTTTGCACATTCTCCCTGTGTCTGCGTGGGTTTCCTCTGGTTTCCTCCCACAGTCCAAAGATGTGCAGGTTAGGTGGATTGGCCATGCTAAATTGCCCGAAGCGTTCAGGATGTGTAGCTTAGGTGGGTTTTAGAGGGAATGGGTCTGGGTGGGACGAGCTGAGGTTGTGTGGGCTTGTTGAGCCGAAGAGCCTGGTTCCACACTGTCGGGATTCTAATTCTAAAATGCTACTTACACTGAGGTCAGGCTGAAAGGAGAGTTCGGAGAAACCTGAGGATAAAAAAAATTGTGTGCCCAGTTTGTTTTGGCTCTGGGATCATAATTTGCACCCTCCCCTTGTCAATCGAGGGGCTCAACACAGAAATTTAATGTTCAGATATTCCACCTCACCCTCCCAGATCCATCGATACTGTCAGCCTCACGCCGATTACTCACCAGCACAAACATACTCCCACATAATCACTGATACCTTGCCCTCTCTTGCAGGTTAATGTGTCACGATAAAGAACTGAGGCTCCAAAAGCTTGTATTAACAAATAAACCAGCTGGACTATAACCTGGTGTTGTGTGATTTCTGACAAAATAGAATGGAAAGGGGCTGAGGAGAATCAGCAGAACACAACGATGACCAGGGAGGAGACAGTTCACAGCGTTGTGGGGCTGGATGTTATGGGCACATGGCTTTGGTGTTGCTTACCTTAGTCAGGATGACAACATGTTTTTGCCTTGGGTCCTTTCTAAGTTCTTTGCCTGATCTTATCTGTCACTGCAGTTGAGGGAAAGAAAGAAATTGCCAAGAACGGTGCTAAGAAAGCCATTAAGTGACTGTCTGCAAAGATCAGAAAGTCCAGTCAACAAAGTTACGCCATTTACATCTACAAAGTGATTAGATTATATTAGATTAGATTCCCTACAGTGTGGAAACAGGCTGTTCGGCCCAACAAGTCCACACCGCCTCTTGGAGCATCCCAACCAGACCCATTCCCCTATAACCCACACACCCCTGAACACTCTGGGCAATTCAGCATGGCCAATCCACCTAGCCTGCACATCTTTGGACTGTGGGAGGAAACCGGAGAACCCGGAGAAAACCCACGCAGACACGGGGAGAATGTGCAAACTCCACACAGACAGTTGCCCGAGGCTGGGATCAAACCTGGGTCCCTGGCGCTTTGAGGCTGCAGTGCTAACCACTGAGCCACCGCGCCGCCCCAACCTGATGAAGCAGGTTCTACCTGACACTGGAATCCTCCAAGGTCACGAGCATCACGAACTCATTTGTCAATGATATTTTTGAGCTCATCATGGATTGGCTTCCCACCTGGACCATTACAACAAATGAAGCACCATCAGCTCCCAGGATGTCCAGATAACTGTGTGCCCGCTGTTGCCCAGGGAGCTGGCCAAGCGTACCATGTCAGAGGCACAAAGGCAGTGATTAAGTACACCAGCTCCAAGTGAAAAAGCAATGTTTTACTGAGAGAAACATCCAACACACCCTCATCCATTGTCAGGCATGATAAGCAAACTGCAGATGGTGTGACGCTAGAGATCCTGATTCTAACTCCAAGTTTCCTTCCCTCATCCCAGCCTTCCCCTCCCACATTTCCCCTCCCAGACACTCTGAGAATCACTGCTTGCCCATCCTCAAATGCCCAAAGTGGGAGAGAAAGAATAACAGCACAGCACTGAAGAAAAGCCCATTAGATCTGACAGTGGCAGTCACCAGCTGAGATCCTGATACTGGTATTGCTTTGGAGACTGGTGTAGAATTCGTTCCAGCACATGTAGCATCCCGTAGACACAGGTGGGCATAGCCAGGCCAGAGGGCAAAGGCTGCTTTGTTTGCTAATCTCTCAGAGGGCATAGTCGCAGGTGAGCTCTGCAGAGGAGTCAAATGAGAATGCTAATGTGACATGTAGAGGAGATCTCTGAATAGGCACATGCAGCAAAATACTGGGTGCACTGGCTGGCCTGACAGACAACTAGCTGTCACAATCTAGGAGCTAGGAGCATTCCAGCACCAAAGTGGTATTGTGCATTGTAAGAACATAAGAACTAGGAGCAGGAGCAGGCCATCTGGCCCCTCGAGCCTGCCCCACCATTTAATAAGATCTTGGCTGGTCTTTTTAAGACTCAGCTCCACACACCCGCCCGCACACCATAACCCTTAATTCCTTTACTGTTCAAAAATTTATCTAGCCTTGCCTTAAAAACATACAGCGATATAGCTTCAACCATTTCACTAGGCAGGGAACTCCACAGAGTCACAACCCTTTGGGTGAAGAAGTTCCTCCTGACCTCAGTACTACATCTGCTTCCCTTTTTTTGAGACTATGCCCCCTAATCCTAGTTTCACCTGCTAGCAGAAACAACCTCCCTGCCTCTAGCTTATCAATTCCCTTCATAATCTTATATGCTTCTATAAGATCTCCCCTCATTCTTCTGAATTCCAATGAGTATAATCCCAGCCTACTCAGTCTCTCCTCATAATCCAACCCTCTCAACTCTGGAATCAACCAAATGAACCTCCTCCACACCCCCTCCAGTGCTAGTATATCCCTTCTCAAGTAAGGAGACCAAAACAGCACACAGTACTCCAGGTGTGGCCTCCCCAGGGCCCTACACAGCTGCAGCAGAGCCTCCCTGTTTTAAACTCCATCCCTCTAGCAATGGCAGACAAAATTCCATTTGCCTTTTTAATTACCTGCTGCACCTGGGAACATAGAGTTAGGTAATAAAGATGTGAAGCTGGATGAACACAGCAGGCCAAGCAGCATCTCAGGAGCACAAAAGCTGATGTTTCGAGCCTAGACCCTTCATCAGAGAGGGGGATGGGGGGAGGGAACTGGAATAAATAGGGAGAGAGGGGGAGGCGGACCGAAGATGGAGAGTAAAGATGATAGTTGGAGAGAGTGTAGGTGGGGAGGTAGGGAGGGGATAGGTCAGTCCAGGGAAGACGGACAGGTCAAGGAGGTGGGATGAGGTTAGTAGGTAGCGGGGGGGTGCGGCTTGGGGTGGGAGGAAGGGATGGGTGAGAGGAAGAACCGGTTAGGGAGGCAGAGACAGGTTGGACTGGTTTTGGGATGCAGTGGGTGGGGGGGAAGAACTGGGCTGGTTGTGTGGTGCAGTGGGGGGAGGGGACGAACTGGGCTGGTTGAGGGATGCAGTAGGGGAAGGGGAGATTTTGAAACTGGTGAAGTCCACATTGATACCATATGGCTGCAGGGTTCCCAGGCGGAATATGAGTTGCTGTTCCTGCAACCTTCGGGTGGCATCATTGTGGCAGTGCAGGAGGCCCATGATGGACATGTCATCAAGAGAATGGGAGGGGGAGTGGAAATGGTTTGCGACTGGGAGGTGCAGTTGTTTTTTGCGAACTGAGCGGAGGTGTTCTGCAAAGCGGTCCCCAAGCCTCCGCTTGGTTTCCCCAATGTAGAGGAAGCCGCACCGGGTACAGTGGATGCAGTATACCACATTGGCAGATGTGCAGGTGAACCTCTGCTTGATGTGGAATGTCATCTTGGGGCCTGGGATGGGGGTGAGGGAGGAGGTGTGGGGACAAGTGTAGCATTTCCTGCGGTTGCAGGGGAAGGTGCCGGGTGTGGTGGGGTTGGAGGGCAGTGTGGAGCGAACAAGGGAGTCACGGAGAGAGTGGTCTCTCCGGAAAGCAGACAGGGGAGGGGATGGAAAAATGTCTTGGGTGGTGGGGTCGGATTGTAAATGGCGGAAGTGTCGGAGGATAATGCGTTGTATCCGGAGGTTGGTAGGGTGGTGTGTGAGAACGAGGGGGATCCTCTTGGGGCGGTTGTGGCGGGGGCGGGGTGTGAGGGATGTGTCGCGGGAAATGCGGGAGACGCGGTCAAGGGCGTTCTCGATCACCGTGGGGGGAAAGTTGCGGTCCTTAAAGAACTTGGACATCTGGGATGTGCGGGAGTGGAATGTCTTGTCATGGGAGCAGATGCGGCGGAGGCGGAGGAATTGGGAATAGGGGATGGAATTTTTGCAGGAGGGTGGGTGGGAGGAGGTGTATTCTAGGTAGCTGTGGGAGTCGGTGGGCTTGAAATGGAAATCAGTTACAAGCTGGTTGCCTGAGATGGAGACTGAGAGGTCCAGGAAGGTGAGGGATGTGCTGGAGATGGCCCAGGTGAACTGAAGGTTGGGGTGGAAGGTGTTGGTGAAGTGGATGAACTGTTCGAGCTCCTCTGGGGAGCAAGAGGCGGCGCCGATACAGTCATCAATGTACTGGAGGAAGAGGTGGGGTTTGGGGCCTGTGTAGGTGCGGAAGAGGGACTGTTCCACGTAACCTACAAAGAGGCAGGCATAGCTGGGGCCCATGCGGGTGCCCATGGCCACCCCCTTAGTCTGTAGGAAGTGGGAGGAGTCAAAAGAGAAGTTGTTGAGTGTGAGGACGAGTTCAGCTAGGCGGATGAGAGTGTCGCTGGAGGGGGACTGGTCGGGCCTGCGGGACAGGAAGAAGCGGAGGGCCTTGAGGCCATCTCCATGCGGAATGCAGGTGTACAGGGACTGGACGTCCATGGTGAAGATGAGGTGTTGGGGGCCAGGGAATTGGAAGTCCTGGAGGAGGTGGAGGGCGTGGGTGGTGTCACGGACGTAGGTGGGGAGTTCCTGGACCAAAGGGGAGAAAATGGAGTCCAGATAGGTGGAGATGAGTTCGGTGGGGCAGGAGCAGGCTGAGACGATGGGTCGACCAGGGCAGGCAGGTTTGTGGATTTTGGGAAGGAGATAGAAACGGGCCGTGCGGGGTTGGGGAACAATGAGGTTGGAGGCTGTGGGTGGGAGGTCCCCTGAGGTGATGAGGTCGTGAATGGTGTTGGAGATGATGGTTGGGTGCTCGGGTGTGGGGTCATGATCGAGGAGGCGGTAGGAGGTGGTGTCGGAGAGTTGGCGTCTGGCCTCGGCGATGTAGAGGTCAGTG
Source organism: Stegostoma tigrinum (assembly GCF_030684315.1). Classification (NCBI taxonomy): domain Eukaryota; kingdom Metazoa; phylum Chordata; class Chondrichthyes; order Orectolobiformes; family Stegostomatidae; genus Stegostoma; species Stegostoma tigrinum. The sequence goes on from NC_081364.1 coordinate 9,066,441, forward strand.
CGCCATACTACCACTGCGCCACCCTTGTCTGCGGGTTTGATGGTGAGGTTGGGGTTGGAGCGGAGGGAGCGGAGGGCTGCCCGTTCTGCAGGGGAGAGGTTGGAGTGGGTGAGAGGGGTGGAGAGGTTGAGGTGGTTGATGTCTCGACGGCAGTTGGAGATGAAGAGGTCGAGGGAGGGTAGGAGGCCTGGGGGTGGTGTCCAGGAGGAGGACTTGTGTTGGAAGCGGGTGAAGGGGTCAGTGGAAGGAGGGTTAGGTTCCCGGTTGAAGAAGTAGGCATGGAGGCGAAGGCGGCGGAAAAACTGGTCTATGTCCGACCGTGACTGGTATTCGTTGATGTGTGGTTGTAGGGGGACAAAGGTGAGCCCCTTGCTAAGGACTGACCGTTCGTCCTCAGTCAGTGGGAGGTCTGGGGGGACGGTGAAGATGCGGCAGGGCTCAGTGTGGCTGTCTCCTCTGGGGCTGCTGGCTGTGGAGGTTGTGGGCGGAGCGATGAGGCCGTCGGCCGTGGGCGGGGTTCCGTCGGCCGTGGGCGGGGTTCCGTCGGCCGTGGGCGGGGTTCCAGTTAGGCTTGGGTTTGAGTTAGGTTAAGTGTTTGCCCACCTCGTGCTCCATTGTGCCTCCTTGCTGGGCGGCACGGTGGCTCAGCGGTTCGCTCTGCTACCTCACAGCGCCAGGGACCCGGGTTCAATTCCACCCTTGGGTGACTGTCTGTGTGGAGTTTGCACATTCTCCCCATGTCTGCATGGGTTTCCTTCGGGTGCTCCGGTTTCCTCCCACAGTCCAAAGATGTGCAGGCTATGTGGATTGGCCATGCTAAATTGCCCGCAGTGTTCAGGGGTGTGTGGGTTATGGGTCTGGGTGGGTCTGGGTGGGATGCTTCAAGGGGCAATGTGGACTTGTTGGGCCAAAGGGCCTGTTTCCACACTGTAGGTAATCTAATCTAATCACTCCTAAACTGCTGCAGACCTAGAGGAACTTCCCTTCTTGCTTACAAACCCATTTAAGCCTCTATGTAGATTGTCTACCCACTCATCCACAATAACACTCTGCCAAATCCATCGCAGAACCTCAAAAACCACACCAGGGTATTTTCAGATACTTAACATTTGAATAAAATCTGAAATAGTATCTTCAAATTGGGTGCACAGACTTTTAGGGAACATCAGTTCATTTTTTAATTTACTCTCAGAATGTCGACATCATTGACAAGGCCATTGTTTATTGCCCATCCCTAACTGCCCAGGATATTTAAAACTCAATCACTTTGATTGATTTATTATTATTGTCTTATGTACCTAGGTACAGCGAAAAGCTTTTTTTGCATGCAGTACGCAGATTATAACATAGAAAGTGCATTAGGGTAACAGAACAAGAGCAAAGAATACAATGTTATGGCTGCAGAGAATGTGCACAAAAAGCAAGATAGAACATAGAACAGTACAGCACAGAACAGGCCCTTCAGCCCACAATGTGGTGCCGACCATTGATCCTCATGTATGCACCCTCAAATTTCTGTGACCATATGCATGTCCAGCAGTCTCTTAAATGACCCCAATGACCTTGCTTCCACAACTGCTGCTGGCAACGCATTCCATGCTCTCACAACTCTCTGCGTAAAGAACCTGCCTCTGACATCCCCTCTATACTTTCCACCAACCAGCTTAAAACTATGACCCCTCGTGCTAGCCATTTCAGCCCTGGGAAATAGTCTCTGGCTATCAACTCTATCTATGCCTCTCATTATCTTGTATACCTCAATTAGGTCCCCTCTCCTCCTCCTTTTCTCCAATGAAAAGAGACCGAGCTCAGTCAACCTCTCTTCATAAGATAAGCCCTCCAGTCCAGGCAGCATCCTGGTAAACCTCCTCTGAACCCTCTCCAAAGCATCCACATCTTTCCTATAATAGGGCACCCAGAACTGGACGCAGTATTCCAAGTGCGGTCTAACCAAAGTTTTATAGAGCTGCAACAAGATCTCACGACTCTTAAACTCAATCCCCCTGTTAATGAAAGCCAAAACACCATATGCTTTCTTAACAACCCTGTCCACTTGGGTGGCCATTTTAAGGGATCTATGTATCTGCACACCAAGATCATCATTAAAAACTTTGCGGTGGGTCTGGAGTCACATGGAATGCACAATTCTTTCCCTAAACGCCATTGGGGAACCATGCATGATTTTACATGTTTATGTAGTTATCATTCGTTAAGCTGGGCTTGATAGCGTGGGTATAGAAGGACATTTTCTCCTGTGAATGAGAGTTAACAGGCATAATTTAACAATAAAACATACTCCTTTTAGGATGGAGATGAGGAGAAATACTTTTGAGAAAAATTAGTCTGTGAACAGGAGGCTGGAAGATGACAGCAAGCTAGCCAGCACCTGGAGGAAAGTAGAAGTCAACATTTCAAGTGTCACCCTTCTTTTCAGGACTGATGTTGGTGTCTCCTTTCCCTCCAGATGCTGCCTGGATTGTTGTGTTCTTCCAGCCTCCTGTTTGTCTCCTTTGGATTCTTGCATTTGTAGTTTTATTTTGTCTCTGTTAGACTGTGGAATTCTCTTTTCAAGAAAATGGTGGAGGCTGCATCTTTAAATGTATTCAAGGCTGAGTTAGACAGATTTATAATTACAAAAGGTGTCAATGGATATGAGGGTCAGACGGAGAAATGGAGCTAAGAACACGACCAGAGTAGTCATGATCATATTGAATAGCAAAGCAGTAGGGCAGAATGGCCTCTCCCAAAGTGCCATGCTCCCCTACTGTTAGAAGGGAATGGGGGTGCTGTAGGTGAAGGCTGGAACAGAGTAAACAGTCATATTATTTGTGATGTTAACTCTGTTTCACTTTCCACCGATGTTGCACGATCTGCTGAACATTTCCAATGTTGTATGTCAGATTTTCAGCAAAGTTTTGCTTTAATTTTTCAGGTCCTCATCCTTTCCTTGGGCTGGAAAAATACCAGGATGTAACAGATTTTAACCAAGTTCAGAAAATGGAGGCAGGATAAAAACCTGCCGTTTGTGAAAAAGAGAGCAATGAGAGCGGATCTACACAAAGTTATGTCAAGTTTAAAAATGCAAGATTAATAATCTGGTGTTTGAAACATCTTTTATTGAAACACACAGGCAAACTACGTTGGATGGAAGTTGTCATGGGACCTCTCTTTGACCATGTAACAAGGTGCCATCCGACCACTGCATAAAGGCTGATGGGAATATGGTGGTAATGCCATTCAACAAATAATCCAGTACCATGGGCTAATGCCCTGATGACATGAGTTCAAGTCCCACCAAAGCAGGTGATTAAAATTTGAATTCAATAAAGAGCTGGCTTAAACGTGGCTACTGCTGATTGCCACTAATCTGCTGATCTCCAGAACAACAGCCACAGCTATGTGGTTGACTCTAGACTGCCATCAGACATTTAGGGATGAGTAATAAATGCTGGTCTAGCTAGAAATTACCACATCCTGTGAACAATTTTAAAATAACGAACGAAAGTCCCATTCTTAAACACAGTATATTGGAAATTCTGTGCCTGATCTAGCTAATTGCAGCCAAAAAAACACCAGAAAGTACCCCTCCAAGTTACATGTGACTCTGACTTCAGCCTATATCACAGTTGATTGGCCAATACACTGGAATTCCTTCCTGACCATCTGCACCTGCAGATTATGGACTGCCCTCGTTCAAGAAGGTGGTGCCTCGCACCTTCTCAGGGCTAGGTGATAAATGCTGGCCTCGTCAGTGATGCCCACATCCTGTGAATGCATAAAAGAAAAACAAATTCTTCCTGTTTAGTCCAAACATGTATATTGCATATACAAATTGTTTCTGCATGCAGACAATAGGACCCTGTGTACAAATATGTGTAGCTCTGAAGAAAGGTCTAGGCCTGAAATGTCGGCTTTCCTGCTCCTCTGATGCTGCTTGGCCTGTTGTGTCATCCAGCTCCACACCTCGTTATCTCGGTGAATTTAAGTTCAATTGATAAATCTGAAATTGAAAACTAGTCTCAGTAATATTAACTAAGGATTGTGACCTCAAAAATCATCTGGATTGCTCATGCCATTCTTAACCAGTCTGATCGATATATGACTATGTAGTTGACGCTAATTGCCCTCTCAAATGAAATGGCACATCGATAAATTCAAGTAACGAAAACAGGAATTGCTGGAAAAACTCAGCAGATCTGGCAGCATCTCTGGAGAGAAAGCAGAGCCAATGTTTCAGGTTCAGTGACCCATCTTCAGAATTCAGAACCAGTTCTGAAGAACGGCCACTGGACTTAAATGTTGACTCTGCTTTCTCTCCTCAAATGCTGCCACACCTGTTGAGGTTCTCCAGCAATTCCTGTTTTTGTTTCCGATTTCAAGCATCCACAGATCTTTTTGCTGTGTCCAATAAATTCTAGGGATGGGCAACCAATGCTAGTGTTGCCAGTGATGCCCATTTCCTGCAAAAGAATTTTTCAAAAAGCTGTTTTATTATTATTTGTAAAGAACTGATGGAGGATTCTCAAGCAAAGAACTGGAGAAGCTCTGACTCAGGCAGAAGGAAGATGTGAAAGCCAGATGGTGACGAGGTTTTCCAACAGTTGGGAGTACAGGCTGGTGTTGAAGGAATGGACTGCTTACATGTTGAAAACGTATGGGTGTTCAATTGAGCTGCTAGGCTATTATTGATTAGAGTGGCTAACCACATCAGAGATTTGACACATGAACAAGATAATTAACTTTCCCACAGGAACATCTTTATAATTAACAAAAAAATTGCCTTCAGATCCCAATTGTTGTTTTGTTGGAGCCTATCCCATTAACTCATATTAGTAAACAACATGTTTGCAGTTTATTAGTTTGCTGTTTGTAATATTCTCCAGGAATGCATGCCCCAACAAGTGGCAGGATTTTATGGTGCTGAAAGGTTAAAGGGTCAAAAGAATTTGTCCAGGAAGTAAACACATAGCTTGCGAGTTTTTCATAAAAATAATTGTGAGAATTGGGAATCTTCCAGCTACATAGCCATAGTACCTACACTCTACAGCATGCTTTGCCAGTAAACCTTTCTCTTCCTCCAACTGAATTGATTTTAATAGCTCCTATTGTACTTAACAGCAACCACATTTAAAAATACGTTTCCAAACATAGTTGCCTTGAACATATTAAAATGTTTCACATTTTACTGGCAGCAGATTTCTTGGTAAGTTACATGTTTCAGATTTAGCACACTCAATAGGTTATCATTACGACAAAGAGACTAGATCTGTTGGCCTCCAAAATAAGTCACAATTTTCTTAATAAATTGACCCCCGTTTTTAAAATGTTAAACCATTTGCAATCCTACCCCCAAAACAAATTCAAAAATGTCAAATGTAACGCCTTCAAAGGCAAGGAAAGGACAATACAAAGGTGGAGAAAATCAGGGCAAGTAAGCAATTAAAAGCTGAACATTTTAATGTGAGGAATATTCAACATGATGACTTACCAGCCTCTTACTGCTCCTGTCGTTTATTTTCATTATTTGTTCATGGGATGTGTGTATCGTTAGCCGGGCTATTACTAGTTCCTGGGAGAAGATGATGACGATATGTTTTCTGGAACCACTGCAGTCCTTAGAATGCAGTGCCTCCCACAATGCTATCAGAGAGGGAGTTCCAGGATTTTGTCCCAGCGACCCCCTGAAGGAATCACAATATATTTCCAAGTCAGGATGGTGAGTGATTTGGATGGGAACTTGCAGATGCCAGTGCGGCCATGTATATGCTGCCTTCGTCCTTCTAGATGGTAGTCATCATGTGTTTGGAAAGTGCTGTCTAAGGAGCTTTGGTGGATTTCTGCAGTATATCTTGTAGATAGCACACATTGCTGCTGCTGAGTGTGGATGGTGAAAAGAATGAATGTTGAAGGTGATGGATGAGGTGTCAATAAAGCAGGCTGCTTTGTCCTGGATGGTGTTGAGCTCCTTGAGTGCTTTTGGAGCTGCACCCAGCCAGGTAGATAGGCAGTATTCCATCACATTCCTGACTTGTGCCTTACCGTTGGTGGACAGGCTTTGGGGAATCAAGATGTTAATTACTTATGCAGAATTTTTAGCCTTTGACCTGCTGTAACTACATCACGTTGCTAGTGCAGTTTTATTTCTTGTCAATGCTTACCTTCAGAATGTTGACAGTGAGAGATTTAGCAATTTAACATTTGAGGAACAGCGTGTTTCATGACAAAGGCCTCAAGCCTGCTGACAAGCTTATAACCGACAGGGCAGCAGCATTATCTGTCCTTCTGCATACACAGATAATGCATCTTAGACATCGGAAAACTCCAGAGAAATACCACAACGTCTCATTTTGCATTGGGGCCCCCTGGATAGAAACTAAGAGAGGAAAATGGTTGATATTTTTCTCTCTGGACACATAATCCAACCTTGATAATTTGGAGTAGAGTGTATGAGTAATTTAAGACACGTATTAAGTGCAACTTACTTGGTTGGAGCATAGTGGCAGGGACCCGGATTCGATTCCTGTCTTGGGTGACTGTCTGTGTGAAGTTTGCACTTTCTGTCTGTGTCTTTGTGAGTTTCCACTGAGTGCTCTGGTTTCCTCCTACAGTCCAAAGATGAACAGGTCTTGTAGATTGGTCATGGGAAATTGTTCTGTAGTGCCCAGGGATGTGCAGGTTCCATTTATTAATAATAAATGTGGAGTTAGAGAGGGCAGGGTCTGGGTAAGACTTGCTTTGGATGGTCGTTGCAGACTCAATGGGCTGAATGGCCTCTTTCTACACAGCAGGAATCTATGATTCTGTGATTTTATGTAGATGAATTTGATTCCCATTGTCCCTAGTCTCATTATCACTGGAGATTTACTTCAATTTATGTCTGGGACTAATATAGACCTTAGAGACATTGCTGTAGCTGTTCAACAACTCTATTACCGTGAAACGGTACTAACGCTAAGGCAATAGAAAGTGAACCAGATTAACTCTGGTTTGCCTCCTAATTCTTGTGTCATAAATGCAAAATCATTTCCATCAAAAGTTTCACTGTCTTTAATAGAATGACAGAATCTCTGTGATAGAAAGAGCTGGAACCTATTTGTGTAATTCCACATCACCAGTGTAAAAGTTAACAATCAAAAGTAAAATTCTGTGGACACTGGAAATCCAAATTTTTTTTCAAAACCTTTGTAGATGTACTTCATCAGAAGGTCAGTGTTATTCTTGCCAAGAGAATGAACAACCTTTTCAATAATATTTCTTGGGACTTCAGGGTATGGCCATCTGCAATACCAAAAAGAAACTAACCTTCTATCAACCATGTAATGACATTTGATGCCCTATCTTCTTTTACGGAAGGAAATCTGTCAACCTTACCTGGTCTGGCCTACATGTGATGCACAGTAATGAGGTTGGCCAAATTGACCTCTGAGATGGCTGAGAAAGCCATTCAGTTCAGCAATTCAGGGACAGCTTGTCAATTTAATACAAAATTAGCTTCACCGGAGGAGTCAGAGGGTGGGGTGGGGGTTTGTTATTTGGACTGAAAGCCTGTGACCAGTGGTGTTCCGCAGGGATCAGTGTGGCATTCACATTTGTTTGTCATTTATATAAATGATTTCAATGAGAATTTGGGAAGCATGGTTCGCAAATTTGCTGATAACACCAAGTTGGTGTTTTGGTAAGCAATGGAGAAGGTCATCGAAGATCACAAAGGGATTTTGATCGATTGGGCCAATGGGCTGAGGAATGGCAGATGGCATTTAATATGGATAAATGCAAGATGTTGCATTTTTGAAAGATGAACAAGGGCAGAACTTACACAGTCAGTAGTAGGGCCCTGGGTAGTGTTGTCGAACAGAGAGACTTAGGGATTTTGAAAGTTCGAAAGTTGTGCCACAAGTAGACAGGATGGTTAAGAAGGCATTTAGCATGCTCGTCTTCATTGAACAGATCATTGAGTATAGGAGTTGGCACACCATGTTGAGGTTGTACAGGACATTGGTGAGGCCACTTTTAGAGTACTTTAAACAGTTCTAGTTGCCCTGCTATAGAAAGGGTATTATTAAATTAGAGAGGGTTCCGAAAGAAATTACAAAGATGTTGCCAGGACTGAAGGTTTTAAGTTAGAAGGAGAGGCTGGATAGGCTGGGACATTTTTCACTGGAGGGTAGGAGGTTGAGGGTGACCTTAAGGAGGTTTATAAAATCATGAGGGATATGAATAAGCTCAATAGCAAAGGTCTTTACCACGGGCTAGGGAGTTCAAAACTGGAGGGCATAATTTTAAGGTGAGAGGAGAAAGATTTAAAAGAGGACTGAGGGGCAACATTTTCACACAGAGAGTGGTTCATACGTAGAATGAACTGCCATGGGAAGTGGTAGATACAGGTACAGTTACCACAGTTAAACGACATTTAGACAAGTACATGAATAGAAAAGGTTTAGAGGAATTATTTTTTATTCATTCACAGGATGAGGGCATTACTGGTTAGGCAGCATTAATTTCCCATCCTTAATTGCCCAGAGCAGAGTTAAAAATCAACCACATTGCTGTGGTTCTGGAGTCACATGTAGGCCAGACCAGGTAAGGATAGCATTTTCCTTCCCTAAAGGATATTAGTAAACCAGATGCTTTTTTTTCCATCAATCAACAATAGATTCACAGTCATCATTAGATTCTTAATTCCAGATATTTATTGAATTCAAATTCCACCATCTGCTGTGGCAGGATTCAAACCCAGGTCCCCAGAATGTTATCTAGGTCTCTGGATTAACAGTCCAAAGATAATCCCACTAGGCCATCACCTCCCCATACAGGCCAAATACAGACAAATGGGAATACTTTATCTTGGGAACCTTGGTCGGCCTGAACAAATTTTTCAGTATGACTCTATGACTCTATGGCCATTAGAGACAGACACCATGAAAGAACAAAAAGAAAATATTCTACTTATCATTGTATTTGAGATCAACAACGTTCCCAATTGCAGTATCTGGTAAATATCTGCCCAGAATCGTGACAGCTTCAGTATGGAATGAAGTCTGGAAGCAATCACAGCTGCAGTATCTCACAGGAAACATTCAATTTGATTTTGGCATAAACACAGTAGTTTTGTTTACACAGAGTTTTACCTCAGAACATCCAGCTATTCCAAATCCAGCTATTCTCAGAAATTTCAATTCCTGTTTATGGCAAATTTCCAACTTCATCTCACTTCCCCCAAATGCCTCTCCCTAAATGCAGTGCTTTTTGTTCTAAGTGCCTTTTTGATGGGTATAAACCAGCCTCATGTCCTGCACACACTCTGTGCTGGTTATTTTTAAACCCACTCTGAATAATAGGTCAGTTAAAAATAGCAGATACAATAGAGACATGAAAGCCAGTTCAGATGTATTCTAATGAGGTCAGCCTCATGTTTAAAATCATTTGTGGACTACAACATGCAGAGACTCACAATCTAGAGAGTGTGGTACTGAAGGGCGGCTGCCTGCCTGAGGTATTGTCTTTCCTATAAGACATTAAACTGAGGGAACCTACCAACTGGTCTCTCAGGTGAACATGAAAGATGCTATAATCCATATTTCAAGAGGGGACTTCTCCCAGCGAACAAGGAACAATGCCTCCCTCTCGCTCTCTATTTATTTCAGAATTCCCTTCCCCTCCCCCATTTCTGAAGAAGGGTCTAGGCCTGAAACTTCAGCCTTTCTGCTCCTCTGATGCGGCTTGGCCTACTGTGTTCATCTAGCTCTATACCTTGTTATCTCAGAACTGTTTAAAAGTAGGTCTTCCTGGAGGAGAGGTGGCAATGAATCAAACAGTGACATAAAATGAATATGCTGTGGATGCCGGAAATCTGACATATGACCTAAAAATGCTGGAAATTACTCAGAAGTCAGGCAGAATCCATGGAGAGAGAATCAGAGTTGAAGTTTCAAGTCTATACTCTTCCATCCAAATTTCTTCTCATAACATTGTACCAGCCTAGGTCACTTGGAATTAATTGTGTTTTGGTGTCCTTTGAGCCTCATTTGGAGTAACATTTTACCTGAAGTATGAACTTTGAGAGACTCAGAAACATATGTTAGCATTCCAGTTCTATGTTTCTAGCTATACCTGCATCTCCACAAATTTGCCCCTTTAGCCTACCTCTGCGTCTTCTAAGAAGATCGAAAATACATAGCTAGGCTTGCGGAGAGAAGGCCACTCTGGACAACTGAATGCATTTCTGCAAAGTTACTGTATTTACAGGACAGCCAATAGGCCATTTGGCCTAACAGTTTCATTCTGATGTTATATGGCTCACAGAACTTGCAAGTAGATTTAACTTCTCCTCTAAGAACAGCAAATGCAACAACAGTAATGTGCATGAATTTAATACCTTTAATGTGGCAAGTTAACTCAAGATGCCTTCACAGGAGCATCATCAATTGGAGCTTGGCATTGAACCACTTCAGGTTTTAGGAGAGATGGCTAAATGTTTGGTCAAAACAGAAGATTTTAAAGGACATTTGAAAGGAGGAGTGGCCAAGAGATGGATAAATTGGGAGTCGGAGTTCCAGAACTCTGGGTGAAGGAAGGAAATCAGGCTGTGCAAATCCCATAATCTGAGCAGTGCTGAGATCTTGAAAGGTTGTAGGACTGGAGGAAATATGGGAGCTAGATTAGGAAAGACCACAGAAGGATCCGAATATAAAAATGAGAACTTTTAAATCAGGGCAACGACTCAATAGGATCCAGTGAATGAACACAAGCACAGCATTGACTTGATACAAGTCAATACACTTATCTAATAAACTTGGATAAATTTAACTTCGGGGGGCTGAAAGCTGAAATGTTGACCAGGGGAGGTTTGGGGTAGCAGAACTCATGGCGAGGAAGATGTCAAGGAAGATTTCAGCAGCAGATGACCTGAGGCAGGACAGAGACAGGTGACCTTACAGAGAGCTGATAGTTGTTAAAATAATCCTAGGGTATTTGCAGTGTGATATTAGAATCACAAAGTTAAAATGGTCAAACCAGGGAGAACATTTACATTCTGTCATCAGAAGTAAAACCAGATGTTTCCTTGTACAGAATAACTTACTGTGCTGTGATGGTTTGTACTGGTGAAGGACCAAGGGTCAGATTCGAGGAAAACACTAACATTCAGAAAAGAAGAGAAAAACTGGATAAATTGAGAATCAATGATCAAAGAACAACTTGGATTTTGGTTGGGAAGAAAGGTAACTAATACTACAACAAGAACTTACATTCCTATATCCATCTTTACTACTGATCCACAGAAGTGAGGAAGCTTCATAACCTGGAATTACATGGAATCTAAACTAGAGGAACAAGCTATTTAGCTCAACCAGATAATTTTAAAAAATAGCAATAGGAACTTCTTTTTTTTTAAAAGTTAAAAGAAATTTAAGTGGGGTAAAAAAAAACTCAACAAGTTTGAAACTCCAGGCATGTAAAATTGTTGAATAGTCTTAAAAGTCAGCCTCCAGTTTATAACGTCCACCAAGATGGCAAGTTTTAGAAAGCAAAGTTTAAAGGCCTGACTTAATCAGATAATGATTGAGCAATACACTATCTGAAAATAGCACAATATAACTTTAATTATTCTCATTAATAATTGACCTGAACCTACAGAGCAAATGTGCTTTAACACAATTTGGACGGAGCCGTTTTTGTCAGGTGTGTTCAGGAGGGTTTCCTTACTCAGTATGTGGACAGGCCGACGAGGGGGGAGGCCATTTTGGATTTGGTGCTCGGCAATGAGCCAGGACAGGTGTCAGATCTCGTGGTGGGAGAACACTTTGGTGACAGTGACCACAACAGCCTCACATTTGCCATAGCCATGGAAAGCGAAAGGAGCAGTTAACAGGGCAAGATATTTAACTGGGGAAAAGGAAATTATGACGCTATCAGGCAGGAGTTGGGAAGTACAGATTGGGAGCAATTGTTCCACAGAAAGGGCACAGCAGACATGTGGAGGCTGTTTAAGGAGCAGTTGTTGCGAGTGATGTATAAATTTGTTCCTCTGAGACAGGTAAGAAGTGGTAAGATTAAGGAGCCTTCGATGACGGGTACAGAGATGCTTCTTGTCAAAAAAAAGGCAGCGTACATAAGGTGGAGGAAGCAAGGGTCTAGCACAGCGTTAGAGGATTACAGGCTTGCTCGGAAGGAGCTCAAAAGTGGACTGAGGCGGGCCAGGAGGGGGCACGAGAAAGGCTTGGCAAGAAGGATTAGGGAGAACTCGAAGGCATTTTACTCATATGTGAGGAATAAGAGAATGATCAGGGAGAGGATAGGGCTGATCAGGGATAGCGTAGGGAACTTGTGCGTGGAGTCTGAGCAGATAGGGGAAGCCCTAAATGAGTTTTTTGCTTTGGTTTTCACTAAGGAAAGGGACCTTGTTGTGAATGAGAATTTTGAGGAGCAGGAAAACAGGCTTGAACAGATCAATGATAATGGGAACTGCAGATGCTAGAGAATCCAAGATAACAAAGTGTGGAGCTGGATGAACACAGCAGGCCAAGCAGCATCTCAGGAGCACAAAAGCTGACGTTTTGGGCCCAGATGAAGGGTCTAGGCCCGAAACATCAGCTTTTGTGCTCCTGAGATGCTGTTTGGCCTGCTGTGTTCATCCAGCTCCACACTTTGCTATCTTGAACAGATCAAGATTGAGGAAGTTGATGTACTGGAAATTTTGGCAAACATTAAAATTGATAAGTCCCCGGGGCCAGACCAGATTTATCCTAGGTTGCTCCGGGAAGTGAGAAAGGAGATTGCTAAGCTGCTGGCAAAGATCTTTGCTTCCTCACTCTCCATGGGAGTGGTACCAGAAGATTGGAGGGAGGCAAATGTTGTTCCTCTTTTCAAGAAAGGAAATAGGGAAATCCCTGGAAATTACAGACCAATCAGTCTTACGTCTGTGGTCAGCAAGGTTTTGGAAAGAATTCTGAGGGATAGGATTTATGACTATTTGGAAAAGCATAGCATGATTAATGGGAGTCAGCATGGCTTTGTGAGGAGCAGGTCATGCCTTACAAATCTTATTGAGTTCTTTGAGCAAGTCTCGAGACAGGTTAACGAGGGTCGAGCAGTGAATGTGGTGTACATGGACTTCAGCAAGGCATTTGATAAGGTTCCCCACGGCAGGCTCATTCATAAAGTCAGGAGGTATGGGATACAGGGTGATTTGGCTGTCTGGATTCCAAACTGGTTGGCTGACAGGAGGCAGAGAGTGGTTGTAGATGGTAAGTATTCTGCCTGGAGGTCAGTGCTGAGTGGTGTCCCGCAGGGCTCTGTTCTTGGGCCTCTGCTCTTTGTAGTTTTTATAAATGACTTGGATGAGGAGGTTGAGGGGTGGGTTAGTATGTTTGCTGATGACACAAAGGTTGGAGGTGCCGTTGATAGTATCGAGGGCTATTGCAGGCTTCAGCGAGACATTGACAGAATGCAGAGCTGGGCTGAGAAATCGCAGATGGAGTTCAACCTGGATAAATGCGAAGTGATGCATTTTGGAAGGTCGAACTTAAATGCTGAATATAGGATTAAAGGCAGGATTCTCGTCAGTGTGGAAGAACAGCGGGATCTTGGTGTTCAAGTGCATAGCTCCCTCAAAGTTGCCACCCAGGTGGATAAGGTTGTTAAGAAAGCATATGGTGTTTTGGCTTTCATTAACAGGGGGATCGAGTTTAAGAGCCGTGAGGTTATGCTGCAGCTCTACAAAACCCTGTTGAGACCACACTTGGAATATTGTGTCCAGTTCTGGTTGCCCTATTATAGGAAAGATGTGGAGGCTTTGGAGAGGGTGCAAAGGAGGTTTACCAGGATGCTGCCTGGACTGGAGGGCTTGTCTTACGAGGAGAGGGTGACTGAGCTCAGACTTTTCTCTCTGGAGAGAAGGAGGAAGAGAGATGACCTGATCGAGGTGTACAAGGTAATGAGAGGTATGGATAGAGTCGATAGCCAGAGACTTTTCCCCAGGGCAGGATTGACTGCCACGAGGGGTCATAGTTTTAAGGTGTTAGGAGGAAGGCATAGAGGAGACGTCAGAGGGAGGTTCTTCACCCAGAGAGTTGTGAGTGCATGGAATAGTTTACCAGTGGTAGTCGTGGAAGCAGAGTCATTAGTGACATTTAACCGACTGCTGGACATGCACATGGACAGTGAATTGAGAGTATGTAGGTTAGGTTATTTTATCTTTGGCTTAGGATTATTCCACAGCACAACATCGTGGGCTGAAGGGCCTGTACTGTGCTGTACTTTTCTATGTTCTATCTATGTTCTAGATCTTATTAAAAATCTTCATGCTGTTGAGCACGTCAAACAAATTCCTCCCTAAACTAGAATACTTCAATTCCTGCTGTTTCTTCACATAAATAAAGTCTTTTAACTCTAGTACCATTCTAATGAACCTTCTGTGCACTCCCTCCAAGACCTTGTCATGGATTCTAAGGTGGACACAATCCAGGCTGGGAAGTAACCAGTGGTTTATTATGGTTTAGTCTAACTTTCTTGTTTCTGTGCTTAACCTTCTCCTTATGAAGTCAGAAATCCTGTTTGAACAATCAGATAGTGATAAAGAGCAGGAACCTAAACGACTGTTTTCTGTCCCCTCCCTAGTTGTGGGAGTGTAGTGCTTTGATTCCAGCAATGACTGACATCAGCCAACTCAGCAGACTTTGGAATTGAATTTCAGTCCTTCAACTCTTCTATAAATCAATATTATACCCCCTGGGCTATCAAGGTAGCTACATTAATGGCTAATTTCCCAAAATGCCACATGGTTATAAATAATTGACTTGCTTCCAATTTACTAGCAAATGAAATTAGCTGGAGATCTTTGACAAATCTCAGAACCACCCAGGGATGTACCATTCATCATGTCCTCTCTTAGCTGTTCGTCCTCCCAAAATGCATCACTTCACATTTTCCTCGATTAAATTCCATGTGTCACTGTTCTGTTCATTTGAACAGCCTGTCTGCATTATCCTATAACCTGAATTCAAATCTGTCATGTTGTAATTCTAACCCATGTCTCCAGAACATTAGTCTGGGGTCCTGAGCTTTTAGTCCAGTGACAGCAAAGTATGGTGGAGGCAGGGTCAATCAAGGATTTCAAGAGGGCACCAGATGATTATTTGAAGTGAAACAGTGAGCAGGGTCACGAGGAAAAGGAAGGCAAATGGCACTAAGTCATAATCCTCACTCCATCCCCCTCTCTGATGAAGGGTCTAGGCCCGAAACGTCAGCTTTTGTGCTCCTGAGATGCTGCGTGGCCTGCTGTGTTCATCCAGTCTCACATTTTATTATCTTGGATTCTCCAGCATCTGCAGTTCCCATTATCACTGATACAATTTTAACCTCACTGTGAAGCCTCTTCCAGGGATGCCTAACCTGAAGAAGTTACCCTCCTCCCTCCAGACCAACCTCAGGGAATCTCTCTCTCTATCTTCGGTCCGCCTCCTCCTCTCTCCCTATTTATTCCAGAACCCTCACCCCATTCCCCTCTCTGATGAAGGGTCTAGGCCCGAAATGTCAGCTTTTGTGCTCCTGAGATGCTGCTGGGCCTGCTGTGTTCATCCAGCCTCACCTTTTATTATCTTGGATTCTCCAGCATCTGCAGTTCCCATTATCACTAAGTCATAATGGTTGATCAAAATGCCAGTGGAGACATGATCCTGTACTTCTGTGAACTTGTGCTCAGCACACAGCCAGCTGAAACCAATATTGTGTCAAACAGATGTGGTCTCCAGCTAATTTCATTCAGTTGCGAGTGAATTGGAAGGAAGTCAATGATTTATAACCATGTGGTATTTTGGAAAATTAGCCTGTGTTTTGAACAATACTCAGCACTGCAGAGAAAAGTTTTTTTAATGCACAGGTATCCAATCCCACAACTTCCCTTCATTTCTACTTTTGCCTTGCATTTTCGCTGCAGCGTCCTACTGAAAACAGTTAAACTGTAATGTGTTCTGGATTGCTTGTCAAATAAGAAGGAACTCAACACTTGATCTAAATTTAGGTAATGAAGTAGGCTAAGAGAGTGATAAGAGGGCACATGGGAAACCGTGATCTTATTAGCTTTGTATCAAAATAGACAAAAATATTAGACTGGGAATTAACTAATTTCATCTTCAAAACCGGAGTGTTCCCAGAGTACTAGCGCCAAAGTGCCAACAAAGAGTTTGAATTCTTTCTCTGCAGCAGGACTTGCATCACAGGCTTCAGTCTTGAAAGGTGAGCGTGATTTTAATTGAGTCACCGCTGCTGTAAGGAGAACAACCTCCAACTTATCTTGCCTGTTTTTCATATAACTTTAATCCCTCATGCTTGGATTCATTCTAGTAAATCTCATCTCTACCCCCTCCATAAGCAAATTCCCTGTCAATACTAAAACCTGTGCACATTTATTTAATGAGTAGGCTCCATTTCTATTAAGAATTTCATTCTGCTTCACCAGAATTGCTTAATCAATTACTACTAATCAATTATTTGGGAGTGAAATCAGCCTCTCATTGCAATCAACAAAACATTAGGGTCTCAAGAGAAAGGATTTGGGAAAGATGCTTTTAAACTCTGCAACAAATATCCTTCGCACCTGGAAAACATTTCTCTCAAAAGCATTTCAACACAAAGTCATTAAGGATGGGAAGGTAATGTCAAAATAGTCACCCAAAACCTCCTGAACTTTGACATGTCTCAATTTTAATACTCTGAACAATGTTTTCAAATATTCTGTGGCCTCAACCCTTCACTTCACTCTAATCTCTCCAGCACTAGAATCCTCCAAGACCTCGTCACTCTTCCAATTCTGTTTTTCTTGTGCCTCCCTAATTTTAATGGTTTTACTTTTCCTCGCGTAGGCTCTAAACTCTGGAAGTCCCTCCTCTAACATCTCCATCCCATTCTTCCTTTAAGATGTAAAACCTACCTCTTTAACCAAATTGTTGGTCATCTGCCTTAATCGGGATCGGGAGTCCCATATGGCGTGTTGCCTGCCCGGTGCCAGGGTGCGGGACATCTCCGACCGGGTTGAAAGGGTATTGAAGCGGGAGGGGGAGGATCCAGTTGTTGTGGCCCATATTGGGACTAATAACATAGGCAAAGCTAGGGTAGAGGACCTGTTCAGGGATTATGAAGCGATAGGAAAGAAATTGAAGGACAGGTCCTCAAGGATCATAACCTCTGGATTACTGCCTGAGCCACGTGCCAACTGGCACAGGGAAAAGAAATTTAGGGAAGTAAACACGTGGCTAAGGGATTGGTGTGGGAAAGAGGGATTCCATTTCATGGGGCAGTGGCATCAGTTTTGGATCCGGGGGGATCTGTACCATTGGGACGGTCTCCACCTGAACCGAGCTGGAACCAGTGTTCTAGCGAAAAGGATAAATAGGGTGGTCAGTAGGACTTTAAACTTCTGAGTCGGGGGAAGGGAAAGTGAAATTGACTGGGAGTGTGGAGTTAAATGGAAAGATAAGCAACAGGATAGCATGTGTACAGGTGGGTTTAAGCTCGAGGCAGACTAGGAATACAGCGAAAAGGAGGGATAACTTAAGACATCTTAGGATTTCCAATATTTCTAATAATGATAAGAAAGTTAGCATTAAGGCACTTTACCTAAATGCTCGTAGTATTTGCAACAAAGTAGATGAATTAACAGCACAAATCCTCTTGAATGATTATGATGTGGTAGGCATCACAGAGACATGGTTGTAGGGGGTTCAGGAATGACAGTTAAACATCCAAGGATTCACAACATATCGAAAAGACAGGGAGGTGGGCAGAGGGGGCGGGGTTGCCTTGTTAGTTAAGAATGAAATTAAATCTACGGCACTGAATGACATAGGGTCAGAGAATGTGAAGTCTGTGTGGGTGGAGTTGAGGAACCACAAAGGCAAAAAGACCATAATGGGAGTTATGTACAGACCTCCTAACAGTGGTCAGGACCAGGGGCGCAAGATGCACCGAGAAATAGATAGGGCATGTCAGAAAGGCAAGGTCATGATGATCGTGGGGTCTTCAATATGCAGGTGGACTGGGGGAATAATGTTGCCGGTGTATCCAAAGAAAGGGAATTCATGGAATGTTTGCAGGATGGCTTTTTGGAACAGCTTGTGATGGAGCCCACAAGGGAGCAGGCTATTCTGGACTTAGTGCTATGTAATGAGTCAGACATTATAAAAGATCTTAAAGTAAGGGAACACTTAGGAGGCAGCGAACATAACATGGTAGAGTTCAGTCTGCAGTTTGAAAGAGAGAAGGCAAAATCGGATGTAATGGTGTTACAGTTAAATAAAGGTAATTACAGGGGCATGAGAGCGGAATTGACAAAAATCAACTGGAAGCAGAGCCTAGCAGGGAAGACAGTGGAGCAACAATGGCAGGAGTTTCTGGGTGTAATTGAGGACACAGTACAGAGGTTCATCCTAAAGAAAAGAAAGATTATCCGGGGTGGGATTAGACAGCCATGGCTGACAAAAGAAGTCAGGAAATGTATCAAAGAAAAAGAGACAGCCTATAAAGTGGCCAAGAGCACTGGGGAATCAGAAGATTGGGAAGGCTGTAAAAACAGACAGAGGATAACAAAGAGAGCAATAAGGAAGGACAGGATCAAATATGAAGGTAGGCTAGCTAGTAATATTAGAAATGATAGTAAAAGCTTCTTTCAATACATAAGAAACAAACAAGAGGCAAAAGTAGACATTGGGCCGCTCCAAATTGATGCTAGAAGGCTAGTGATGGGAGATAAGGAAATAGCTGAAGAACAAGGTCATTGGGGTCATTTAAGAGACTGCTGGACATGCATATGGTCACAGAAATTTGAGAGTGCATACATGAGGATCAATGGTTGGCACAACATTGTGGGCTGAAAGGCCTGTTCTGTGCTGTACTGTTCTATGTTCTATGTTCTATGTTCTAACTTAATAAGTACTTTGCGTCAGTCTTCACAGTGGAAGACATGAGTAGCATGCCAACAATTAGGGAGATTCAGGGGGCAGAGTTGAGTATGGTAGGCATTACAAAAGAGAAAGTACTAGAAAAGCTAAAAGGTCTAAAAATTGATAAATCTCCTGGCCCCGATGGGCGACATCCTAGAGTTCTGAGGGAGGTGGTTAAGGAAATAGCAGAGGCTTTGGATGTGATCTTTCAAAAGTCACTAGAGTCTGGGAAAGTCCCAGATGATTGGAAAATTGCCATTGTAACCACTTGTTTAAGAAAGGATCAAGGCAAAAGATGGAAAATTATAGGCCGATTAGCCTAACCTCCGGTGTTGGTAAAATTCTAGAATCCATTGTCAAGGATGAGATTCCTAAATTCCTGGAAGTGCAGGGTCAGATTAGAACAAGTCAGCATGGATTTAGTAAGGGGAGGTCGTGCCTGACCAACCTGTTAGAATTGTTTGAAGAGGTTACAAGTATGTTAGACCAGGGAAACCCAGTGGATGTTATCTATCTGGACTTCCAAAAGACCCTTGACAACGTGCCTCATGGGAGGCTGCTGAGCAAGGTGAGAGCCCATGGTGTTCGAGGTGAGCTACTGGTTAGATTGAGGATTGGCTGTCTGACAGAAGGCAGAGAGTTGGGATAAATGGGTCTTTTTTGGAATGGCAACTGGTGACGAGTGGTGTCCCACAGGGTTCAGTGTTGGGGCCGCAACTGTTCACTTTATATATTAATGATCTGGATGAAGGGACTGGGGGCATTCTGGTGAAGTTTGCCAATGATACAAAGATAGGTGGACAGGCAGGTAGTACTGAGGAGGTGGGGAGGCTGCTGGAAGATTTAGACAGTTTACGAGAGTAGTCTGGGAAATGGCTGATGAAATTCAAAGTGAGCAAATGCGAGGTTTTTCACTTTGGAAAAAAGAATACAGGCATGGACTATTTTCTAAATGGTGAGAAAATTCATAAAGCAGAAGGACAAAGGGATCTGGGACTGTTGGTCCAGGATTCTCTAAGGGTTAACTTGCAGGTTAAGTCCGTGATTAAGAAAGCAAATGTAACGTTGTCATTTAGCTCAAGAGGGTTGGTATATAAAAGCAGTGATGTGCTTCTGAGAATTATTAACACTCTAGTTAGGCTCCATTTAGAATACTGTGTCCAACTTTGGGCCTCACTCCTCAGGAAGGACATACTGGCCCTGGAGCATGTCCAGCAGAGATTCACATGGATGATCCCTGGAATGGTAGTTTAACACATGATGAACAGCTAAGGATTCTAGGATTGTATTCATTAGAGTTTAGAAAGTTGAGGGGAGATCTAATAGAAACTTACAAGATAATGTATGGCTTAGAAAGAGTGGACACTGGGAAGTTGTTTCCGTTAGGCGGGGAGACTAGGACCCGTGGGCACAGCCTTAGAATTAGAGGGGGTAAATTTAAAATGGAAATGAGGAGACATTTCTTCAGCCAGAGTTGGCTTGTGGAATTCATTGCCACGGAGTGCAGTGGAGGCCGGGATGTTAGCTGTCTTCAAGGCAGAGATCGATAACTTCTTGATCTTACAAGGAATCAAGGGCTACGGGGAGAGTGCAGTGAAGTGGAGTTGAAAAGCCCATCAGCCATGATTTAAATGGCGGAGCAGACTTGATGGGCTGAATGGCCTTACTTCCACTCCTATGTCTTATGGTCTTATGGTCTAATAATCAGTGCGGATCAGTATCACAATTTGTTTCCTAACACTGGTGTGAAATGCAATGGGATGTTTTACAGTGTTAAAGGCAGTGTACAAATATAAGCTATTGTCATTATTGAATGCCCAATTACCCTACGTCACCAAAAACCAGCACTAAAATCAGAAAGCATATTCACTTAAGTGCTGAATTTAAAAGCCAATAACAGGAATTTTAGACTTCTTAAACCAGGAAAAAGTAGATTACAAGAACACACTTGTGCATTGCTCCTGGCAAATGTTGCAATTTAGTCATAAAGTTGAGCAAGATGACTGCTTTCTGCTATCATATGTCACAAACTGTAGATCAGAGAGAAGTTCAGGGAGCAATAAAGAGGAAAAGAAACAGAAAAAATATTGTCAACTTATTTTTCCCAGTTGACTGTTGTCAGAATTCTTAAAATTTTGCAGATTCCAAGTACTTTTCTTCAAACTGTTACAATATTTCTGCGATTTGTGTTCTGCGGACTCAGCAAGTGGAGAGACACTCATTACAGAGGCAGGTGGCTTAATAAACAAGATTGCAACACCATAAACAGAATGAGTCACACTGTGGTCATTTCTGTCGGCAGTAAAGCATATTTCCTGGACTTTGTGATCAATTCACTGAAGTGCAGTCGATCAGAAAAAGATAAAAAATACCAGTTTCCTGGCAGTTGCGCGTTTCGGGATTCTAATACTGAATGACCCACAGGTAGGAATACCTGGTCTGTCAAGTGTACATGTTCGAAAATCACGTCCACTGGGACAAAGCGATATCTCCATATCCGGGTGGTCCCCGATTTATGAACTCTCCTACTTACGAAGGAGATTCCATATTACTGTTAATTTTAAGGATGCAGCATACGATTATTTGCTCACACTTACAAACGGATATTTTATATTATAGTAAGGCTAGGCTGCATCAGAGGAGTAGGAAAGCTGACGTTTCAGGTCTGGACCCTGCAGAAATTTCTGAAGGGTCCAGACTCGAAATGTCAGCTTTCCTGCTCCTCTGATGCTGCCTGGCCTGCTGTGTTCATCCAGCTCCACACCTTGTTATCTCAGACTCCAGCATCGGCAGTTCCTACTATCCCTTTTATATTATAGTGTTCTGACACACTCGCATACAAATCAACTTGGACGCACCCAGGAACAGAACCTATTCATGGCCCGGGGATTGCCTATACGGGAGTAATCAGGTTCCACCATTGCAATGTTAATTGGTCTTTTTTGTCTTCCATCATTTACCAGACTAAAGAAAGACTTTCATCTCTCTTAAATGGCCTTAAAGTCAAAGGAGTACTTTAGAAGTGCAGTCACTGTTTATAATGTTGGGAAATGTAGCAGTTAATTTTGTTGACATCAAAATCTCAAAAACAGAGACACACGATCAGATCGTTTGGGATAGTGATCTTGTTTGAGTCATAGAGTAGAGGGTCATACATCACAGAAACAGGCCCTATGACCGACCATGTCAATACCGACCAATAGATATCAAACTGCATTAATCCTATATATCTGCACTTGGTCCACAGCCTAATATGCCATGGCATTTTAAATGCACATCCAGATGCTTCTTAAGTCTTGTAACAGTATCTATCTCCGCCACCCTCTCAAGTAGCACGTTCCATTTATCTCCCACCCTCCGGGTGAAAAACCTTTTCTCAGCTCTCTAAACCACTTACCCCACACCTTAATCTTATGGCCTCTAGTCTGAGATACATCTGACATGGGAAAGGGATTCTCAGGATCTACTGTGTATGCTTCCCATAATTTTGCATACCTCAGAACTAATCATTAATCTTCTCTGTTTTTATGAAATCAAACCTAGGCAGCATTCTAGTGAATTTCCACTGCACCCTCTCCAGTGTGATCCTGTCTTTCATCGTAGTGTGGTGACAAGAGCCGCAGACAATATTCCACCTGTGGCCTAACCAATGTTATATAAAGTTGGAACAAAATTTCCTTGCTCTTACATTCTATGCTCTTACTAATGAAAGCAAGCATCTTGTGTGACTGCTTCACTGCCCTGTCTACCTGTGCTGACACCTTCAGAGATCTATTGACTTGTACACCAAGGTCCATTTGTTCCTCAGTACTCGCTAGGGACCTACAATTCATTGTGTTTATCCTTCCTTCATCAGATCTCCTAAAATGCATCACCTCACACTTTTTGGAATTAAATTCTATCTGTCATTGCTCTGCCCAATTTACCAGCTGATCAAATCAGAATATGGCCGAAGAACATTCTCCTCACTATCAACAACACCCCTAATTTTCACATCATCTGCAAGCTTATTAATTAAACCATCTAAATTCATATTCAAGTCATTAATGTGCATAACAAACAGCATCACCTTATCAACCTGTCCACGCCTCTCACCCACTCCAACCTCTGCCCCACAGAACGTGCAGCCCTCCGCTCCCTCTGCTCCATTCCCAACCTCACCATAAAACGCGCGGACAAGGGGGGGGCACGGTTGTAGTATGACACACTGACCTCGACATTGCTGACGCCAGACGCCAACTTTCCGACATCTCCGCCTACCACTCCCTGGATCATGACCCCACCCCCGAGCACCAAACCATCATCTCCCAAACCATCCACAACCTTCTCACCTCAGGTGATCTTCCACCCACAGCCTCCAAACTCATTGTTCCCCAACGCCACACCACCCGCTTCTATCTCCTTCCCAAAGTGCACAAACCTGCCTGCCCTGGACGACCCATTGTCTCCACCTGCTCCTGCCCCACCAATCTCATCTCCACCTATCTGGTCTCCATTTTCTCCCCTTTGGTCCAGGAACTCCCTTCCTACATCCATGACACCACCCATGCCCTCCACCTCCTCCAGAACTTCCAATTCCCTGGTCACCAGCACTCCTTTTTCACCATGGACACCCAGTTCCTTTACACCTGCATTCCCCATGCAAATGGCCTAAAGGCCCTCTGCTTCTATCTGTCCCACAGGCCCAACCAGTCCCCCTCCAATGACACCCTCATCCGCCTAGCTGAACTCGTCCTCACCCTCAACAATTTCTCTTTCGATTCCTCCCACTTCCTACAGACAAAGGGGGTGGCCATGGGAACCTGCACGGGCCCAAGCTATGCCTGCCTCTTTGGAGGATATGTGGAACAATCTCTCTTTCGTATCCACACAGGCCCTAAACCCCACCTCTTCCTCCATTACATGGATGACTGTATCGGCGCCGCCTCATGCTCCCATGAGGAGCTCGAACAGTTCATCCATTTCACCAACACCTTCCACCCCAACTTGTAGTTCACCTGGACCATCTCCAACACATCCCTCACCTTTGTGGACCTCTCTGTCTCCATCTCAGGCAACCACCTAGAAACCAATATCCATTTCAAGCCCACTGACTCCCACAGCTACCTAGAATACACCTCCTCCCACCCACCTTCCTGCAAAAAATCCATACCCTATTCCCAAATCCTTTGTCTCCGCTGCATCTGCTCCCAGGATGAGGCATTCCACTCCCGTGCATCTTAGATATCCTCGTTTTTCAAGGGCCACAACATCCCACCCACAGTGGTTGAGAATGCCCTCGACCGTGCCTCCCACATTTCCTGCAACTCATCCCTCACACCCTGTCCCCGCAATAACTGCCAAAAGAGAATACCCCTCGTCCTCACATACCACCCCACCAACCTCCGGATACAATGCATCATCCTCCGACACTTCGGGCATTTGCAATTGACCCCACCACCAAAGACATTTTCCCATCCCCACCCTTGTATGCAGGGACCACACTCTCCATGGCTCCCTTGTCCGCTCCACACTCTCCTCCAACCCTATCACACCTGGCACTTTCCCCTGCAACCGCAGGAAGTGCTACATTTGCCCCCAAACCTCCTCCCTCACCCCCATCCCAGGCCCCAAGAAGACTTCCCACATCAAACAGATGTTCACCTGCACATCTGTCAATGTGGTATACTGCATCCGCTGTACCCGTTGTGGCCTCCTCTACATCGGGGAAACCAAACGGAGGCTTGGAGACTGCTTTGCAGAACACCTACGCTCGGTTCGCAATAAACAACTGCACCTCCCAGTTGCGAACCATTTCAACTCCCCCTCCCATTCCTTAGACAACATGTCCATCCTGGGCCTCCTGCAGTGCCACACCGGTGCCACCCGAAGGTCGCCGGGACAGCAGCTCACCTTGGGAACCCTGCAGCCCAATGGTAATGTCAGGTTCGTTTTCGGAGACCCTCACGGACTTGATGCAATAACAAGACACTGATCTGTTTAGAAAAACACAAATCCTTTATTACAAAGCAAGTACAATCTGTGGAAAATCACTGTACTCAACCCGGCACAGAGTGCAGAGTCTCGTAAGTAATTCTCCCCGAGCAGCGGACAGTCCCCGCTTTTTATACTTTACTCAGTACATCATACATAAAACAATTTCACATCTCACAATGACATGATACATGAAAAAAATTTTAACAACAGACAAAGACAGGATGCAAAACAATTATTACATCAAGGACATAAAAGACCAGGATATAGTACTGATTGTTCGTGAAGTGGCTGCTAATGGCAGGAGGCAATTTCAAGTTTCTCATTGGGACAGATTGTGATTTCAAGTTACCGATGTGTCTGACTGGAACAAAGTCAGTGCCCTAGCCCCTTTGTCAGCGACAGAAGTTACATACTTCAGAAGTCTCACACCCTTACAAATGTTCCTCACTTAACCTCATTTGAGACAGTTTTACTCTAATTTTATTCAGTCAGGAAGCTTAAGGCAGTGTCTGCATACCGATGTGTGGGAAGATAAGGAGTTACAAAGTCTTACACTGAATTCCTAGCTGGGCAGGAAGCTTTAGGGCAGTGATAATGGGAACTGCAGATGCTGGAGAATCCAAGATAACAAAGTGTGAAGCTGGATGAACACACCAGGTCAAGCAGCATCTCAGGAGCACAAAGCTGACATTTCGGGCCTCGACCCTTCATCAGAGAGGGGGTTGGGAGAGGGTTCTGAAATAACTAGGGTGAGGTGGGTGGGCGGACCGAAGATGGAGAGAGGAGAAGATAGGTGGAGAGTAGAGTATAGGTGGGGAGGTGGGGAGGGGATAGGTCAGTCCAGGGAGGATGGACAGGTCAAGGAGGTGAGATGAGGTTGATGCCTGCCTCCTTGACCTGTCCATCCTCCCCGGACTGACCTAACCCCTCCCCACCTCTACTCTCCACTCCACCCATCTTCGGTCTGCCTCCCCCTCTCTCCCTATATATTTTAGAACCCCCTCCTCATCCTCCTCTCTGATGAAGGGTCTATGCCTGAAATGTCAGCTTTTGTGCTCCTGAGATGCTGCTTGGCCTGCTGTGTTCATCCAGCCTCACACTTTGTTAAGCTTTAGGGCAGTGCCTGCATACCTATGCGTAAGGCAGATAAAAGACATTAATTTAAAGAAGTATAGAAATCAATGGGATGTTATCCCAATAACATCTCATTATCAATGTGGATTTCACAACTTCAAAATCTCCCTTCCCCTGCTATATCCAAAAACCAGCCCAGCTCGTCCCCGCCTCCCTAATCTGTTCTTCCTCTCACCTATCCCGGCCTACCACCTCAAGCTGCAACTCCATTTCCTACCTACTAACCTCCTCATCCCGCCCCCTCGACCTGTCCGTCCTTCCCGGACAGACCTATCCCCTCCCCACCTACACTCAACTCTACTGGCTCCATCCCCCTATTTAACATGTCTGTCTCCTCTCCACCTATCTTCTCCTCTATCCACCTTCGATCCACCTCCCCCTCTCTCGCTATTTATTTCAGAACCCTCTCCCCATCTCCCTGTTCTGATGGAGGGTCTAGGCCCGAAACTTCAGCTTTTGTGCTCCTAAGATGCTGCTTGGCTTGCTGTGTTCATCCAGCTCCACACTTTGTTATCACCTTATCAGTTAAGCTTGTTGCTTTAAAATAGATACAACGTAGTTCTCTCGACTTCCCATGTGATCGATAAACATTGATGAATAGCATAAATTGACTCAGCCAAAGTCATCAAGTAACTGAACACACTTAACTTGATCATATCCATAAGCAAGTGGACCGAAACAGCAAACAATTTTCTAGGCATGATCTAACTATCACTTGGCATAGTTTTTGCAAGATCCCCTTACTTTTATATGCCACTCCCCTTGAAATAAAGGCCAACACTCCATTTATGTTTTCCACCACCTGCTGAACATTTATGGATGCTTTTTTTTGTGATCTATGCAGAATAACTCTCAAATTCATCTGTGCTGCAGTTTTTCTTTGTATCCTTTCTACATTTAAATTAAATTCAGCTCTCCTATTCTTCATGCCAAAGTGCATCACCTCATATTTTCCCACATTTTATTCCATCTGCCAAATTTTTCCCTACTCACAACTTGCCTTTATCCCTCCCAGGTTCTGTGGCATCCACAGCACTTGCCTTCCCACCTGTTTGGATTATCTGCAAACTTGGTTATAGCACATTCACATCCTTCATTAATATGTATTGATTAAACAAACCATTTCTAAATAAATATTAATATATATAAATAAATATATATTTTAAGTAATTGTGGTCTAGCATTACTTTCCCCATCCACTGCAGCTAGCTTTGCTCGCATTCCTTTCTAATTGCCCTCATGTTTAACACAGTTGTTTCTGACCTAAGTTTCTCACTCAGAAACTGAACGCTAACATCTATCTTTATGGCGTTTGTTTCCCAAGAGATCTTTTACTCTGAGATCACTTATTAACCTCTCCTTATTATACATCAACATATCCAAAATAGCCTGATCCCTACTTGTACAAAATGCGGAGGAATGGAATTGTGGGAGGTATAGCAGTTTGGATCGGAAATTGGCTTGCTGAGAGAAGACAGAGTGGTAGTTGATGGGAAATGTTCATCCTGGAGACCAGTAACTAGTGGTGTACCACAAGGGTCGGTGTTGGGTCCACTGCTGTTTGGCATTTTTATAAATGACCTGGATGAGGGCATAGAAGGATGGGTTAGTAAATTTGCAGACGACACTAAGGTCGGTAGAGTTGTGGATAGTGATGAAGGATGCTGTAGGTTGCAGAGATACATAGATAAGCTGCAGAGCTGGGCTGAGAGGTGGCAAGTGGAGTTTAATGCGGACAAGTGTGAGGTGATGCACTTTGGTAGGAGTAACCGGAAGGCAAAGTACTGGGCTAATGGTAAGATTCTTAGTGCTGTAGATGAGCAGAGAGATCTTGGTGTCCATGTACACAGATCCTTGAAAGTTGCCACCCAGGTTGACAGGGCTGTTAAGAAGGCATACAGTGTTTTAGCTTTTATTAATAGAGGGATCGAGTTCCGGAACCAAGAGGTTATGCTGCAGCTGTACAAAACTCTGGTGCGGCCGCACTTGGAGTATTGTGTGCAGTTCTGGTCACCGCATTATAAGGAGGATGTGGAAGCTTTGAAAAGGGTGCAGAGGAGATTTACTAGGACATTGCCTGGTATGGAGGGAAGGTCTTACGAGGAAAGGCTGAGGGACTAGAGGCTGTTTTCATTAGAGAGAAGAAGGTTGAGAGGTGACTTAATTGAGACATATAAAATAATCAGAGGGTTAGATAGGGTGGATAGGGAGAGACTTTTTCCTAGGATGGTGACGGCGAGCACGAGGGGGCATAGCTTTAAATTGAGGGGTGAAAGATATAGGACAGATGTCAGAGGTAGTTTCTTTACTCAGAGTAGTAAGGGAATGGAATGCTTTGCCTGCAACAGTAGTAGATTTGCCAACTTTAGGTACATTTAAGTCATCATTGGATAAGCATATGGATGTACATGGAATAGTGTAGGTTAGATGGGCTTCGGATCGGTATGACAGGTCGGCACAACATCAAGGGCGGAAGGGCCTGTACTGTGCTGTAATGTTCTATATCTATATCTTATAACATATTGTTCTTAAAAAACTGTCTTGTATATACTATGAATTCTCTCTCATAGCTGTCTCTTCCAATTTATGTGAAGATTTAAGTCACCCAAGACTAATAACGCTGACTTTTTTCTTTCCATGTCCTCTACCTCATGATTTATTTTACCTCTTATGCAGCCTTTAGGGAGCTTATAAGCTACTTCCACCAGCATCATCTTTCCCATTTTTCTCCACACATATGGATTCTACTTCTGCCAACCCAAGATCATTTCTTACTATTGCACTTATTCCATCCTGCACCAACAAACCTACCCCACATTTTCTTTCTGCTTGTCCTTTCAGTCATATGCTCCAGATTATTTAGTGCCCAGCTTTCATATCTTTGTAAAGGTAAGCAACCAGAAGGCTGGAAAGAACACAGCAAGCCAGGCAGCATCTGGAAGAAAGATGACGTCAACTTTTACACTTTTTCAGGACCCATCTGGTTTGCTGTGTTCTTCCAGCATCCTGTTTGTCTACCTTGGATTCCAGGATTTGCAGTTTTTTGTCTCTTGATATCCTTTGTACCTCTGTCTGTGCATTGGCTATTACCTCACACCCATTAGTCTCTATTTATTCCATTAATTCACTTAGCTTATTCCAAATTCCATGGACACCCAAGTAATGTGACATTCATTTTGCCATTTATTCCTTTCTCTCCCCTTTGACTCTATTTGCCACTTTTCCACATTTGTATACTCTGAGCATCATTACCTAAAAAGTTGCCTTGCAATACTGGGATATTCGTTGGCTTTGTGAGCTTACATATACCCTTTCTAAACCCTTTTCCCACTTTTAATTAGCTTAAAGCCCTCTCTCCAGCTAAGGTACTCAATTGGTCAGGACATTGGTCCCAGCATAGTTTAAGTACAGCTCACCCAACTGGAACTCATTCCACTCACACCAATCTTTGAGCCACTCATTTAATTTCTTGACTTAATATTTAACCTATGCTGTTTGCCTATGGTTCAGGTAGTAATTCAGAGATTGAAAGGAACTAAATTAAAATGTAGAACTAAGTTTCCAAATTCTTTCAGTAGACCTTTTCTAGTGGTACTAATGTCATTAGTCTCAACAAGGATGATGACAACTAGTTCCCACCCTGCCCATTACGAGTTCCTCTCCAGCCCCAGGGAAGGGATTGCCCCTATTCATAACGTTCCCTTCCACTACTAATTTCCTATTTCCTACCCCCAACTTGAATAGCTTCCTTATACTATGGTGTTGTGGTCAATTCATTCATCCTTCTTGAAGGCCACACACACCCACACTTGTATGAAACTCGACAGCATTTGACACATATGGAAGCCAAGGTTCCTCAAATGTAACTGTCTGTATCAATACGTCACACACTCCGGTCCCTAATCACACATCAAATTTGAATTAGAGATAACACAGCATGGAGCTGGAGGAACATTGCTGAGGAGCAAGAAAGCTCACGTTTCTGGTCAGGACCCTTCTTCAAAAATGGGGGAAGTGGGAAGGGAGCTCTGAAATAAATAGACGGAAGGGAAGGTAGGTGGGATGGTGATAGGTGAATGCAGGTAGACAGTGTTGGGGATTGATCAGTGAGGTGGGAGGAGCATGAACCATTTCAACACCTCCTCCCACACCTTGGATGACATGTCCATCCTGGGCCTCCTGCATTGCCACAATGATGCCAGCCGAAAGCTGCAGGAACAGCATCTCATATTTCGCTTGGGAACCCTGCAGCCCAAGGGTATCAATGTGGACTTCACAAGCTTCAGAATCTCCTCTTCCCCGATCGCATCCCAAAACCAGCCCAGCTCATCCCCGCCTCCCTAATCATTCCTCCCACCTCAAGCCCCACGCCCATCTCTTACCCACCAACCAGATCCCACCTCCTTGACTCGTCTGTCGTCCCTGTTCCGACCTATCCCCTCCCTGACTCCCCACCCACATTCACCTTCACTGGCACCAACCCCACCTCTTCGACCGCTCTATCTCCCCTCCACTTATCATCTTCTCCTTTATGCATCTTCTATCTGCCTCCTCCTTCCCTATTTATTTCAGAATCCCCTTTCTCTCCCCCATTTCTAGGAAGGGTCTCCACCCAAAATGTCAGCTTTCCTGCTCAGCCTGCTGTGTTCATCCAGCTCTACACTGTGTTTTCTCAGATTCTACAGCATCGGCAGTTCTTACGATCTCTGTTCAAAAGCACTTCTTAGCTTCAAGAATCAGCACCTAACTTAGACAACGTATTTCAAACTTACAGACTAGCAGCCACTATCATGCAACCTCCTTTTAAAATTAGGATGACTAGAACTTATTTAAAAAGAATCTACCCCAGGACATCCAAAGAAGCAAAATACAGTAACCAGATAGGAAACAGGGCAAGATCTCACAAACAGTAATGAGATAATAGTCAGATAATCTGGGTTAGTTACATCAGTTGAGAAATAAGTATTAGTCAGGACTCAGACTTGTCTGGAACTACTTAAGTGTGACTGTCTTTCCACTGTCATGGGATCTTACAAGCTCACTTATAAAGATGAGGCTTTGTTTCAACAACTGTTTCAAAATATAACACTAACACTCCTTAAGTGTCGGTGTAAGTTAATTTATGCAAATGTGTGTCTTGCCACAGTTGGCTAAGTTACTTTCCACATATCATTATGTATGCAGTCAAACGTCATAGCCCCAAACAGCAAATGGCATGAACTAATATGTTTAGTGGGGTGGTTAGTGCCTCGCAGAAATGGCTTGAAGACTTGGTTAAAAATCCTTGAATCAGCTGAGATTATACATTGCACCCTGCCTCATTTTGCCCTGTGTTACATGTGGGGTGGTACCCCATAGCTACATTTCTCTTCAACAGACCTAGATGCCTATGGTTCCTCATAGAATAAGGATATTTGCTTACTTAATGTTAGTGACATTGATTAAAGGAACAATCCTGATTACTGTACTGGAACAAATCTTCATCTTTCTTCAAAAAGGTCATCAGGGTATCTTTGATGTCCACCTGACATGGGCAGATTAATGGCCTGTTTTAAAAGACCACGATTCCAACAGCACAGTGCTTCCTCAGTCTTGCACTGCAATATCAGCCTACATGAATCTTGTCTAGAATGCTAAACCAAGCTTGCAAATTTGGAACACGTTCCCAATAACTCTCCTAGAAAACAAAACTGGATTTTTGAGACTCAATTCTACATAAACATGCTGGGAAACAACTGTGTTCACAGATTCAGGTATGGTAGATGGGTATAAAATTTTTGTTTTATGAGCCACCCATCAGTGGTAACCTTGGCTCCACACCTCTTAGCCAAAGCTAATGGCCTGCAACAAAACTAAATTGGAGAAAATACCTCAGCAGCCTGGGAAGTGTGCATATTATTTTGTTTTATTTCAACAGTGGATTCTGGGTCCATCTGCGACATTTACACAAAGTCTAAGTCAAGATCATGTATGGGTATCGTAGATGAATGTGGAACCAACATTATGGATGGACAGGATTTGGTGTGAATTAGGACATCAAATGAGCAACAATTTTTAAAACAGAATTACATTTCAAGCCATTTGTAAAAGTCTTAGGAGCTAATGGGGAAAAAAAAAATTTGATTATTCACCTCTAAGTTATTGAATTGAATAGGAAGCTAGATTGCAGGTTCCTGTTGTAGAAACAAAACCATCCATCCAGTTTTCCCCAAAACATTAACTCCTCTTTGAGGGGAAAAAAAAAAGTTCAGGCTTTCCTGTCAACTTTGCGTCTGTCACTAGCTACACGACAGCCTTGGACAGAATCATACAATCCCTGCAATGCAAAATGAGGCCATTCAGCCCATTGAGTGTGCAGTGACCATCCAAAAAGCACCACACCCTGATCCAAACCCCCTCCCCTTAACCCACAGTCACTCAATCTACATGCCCTTGGGAGGAAACCAGAGCACTGAGGCAACTGAGACACATGGAAAATGTGCAAACTCCAGAGTCACCAAGGTTAGAACTGCACCCGGTACTGAGGCAGCAGTGGTAACCACTGCGCTGTCCCACAATAGAACTGACACAAACAGCTGCAATCACAAAAACACAGGTTATATCATAGCTGCACTAACTGGTTACTGAGAGATGGTTGTCAGCATGCCCAGAGACGCTGATCTGGTGACACAAAAAAAATGGATTACAATGACATTCATTGCAATCAATAAGTAAAACGGTTTGGGGAAACATAAGGACGGAGGGGGATTCTCTCAGATCAGTTCAGATACCAAGGTTGTTAATGCACCCGTCAGCAGCAGTACTGACTAATAAATTACAATTCTAAAAAATGCAAATGAAAACAAAGGCATGAGAAACTCTTTACCACAAAACAAGATTTTATTTATGAACAGATACGCACAGAAATACAGAGGTATTTGACATGTTGAATCATATGGAATGTTTGTGAAATATTTAAAATAAATAGATATCTGTAAGTGCCTTTTTCCAGCACCAACTGAGGAAATGCCCATTCTGTTCAGTCTCCTGCCGATGAATGTCTACCACCAGGTCCACAAATGTCAAGACCTTGAGATTGGTCAGTCGATAAGCTGACTACAAATAAAACCCATTCACAATAGCGTTATGCTTTTCTAATTTATTCATTGTTGTTATCTCTTATTTCTTTAATAATAGTTATTAAATTTTGAAGTCCAAAGATATAGCCAGTGTCCTGTCCTTCATGGACTACGCTGTCTTCACCAAAATACTTGCATGTTGTGTGAGCAAAGTCAATCACGCGGACATCAACCATACTGCTGCTGGAGTTTGAGTAAGCATATGCTCCTGCAGATTCATCCGCTGACTCTTCAGAAAGGTCTTCAGAATATTCAGAATCTGAATCTGTAGCTGACTCTTTGCCGTCATAAATTATAAGCAGGGAACTGGAGTAAAAACGGTATGATTCCTGTTTCTCCAGGACAGATTTTAGTTCAGACAGTTTCTTAAGAACAGGTTCAAAAAGGTCTCTGCGTAAATACTTTCCATTATTTAAAAATTGGTAAAGTGCTTCTTTAAACCCTTGTACAGAAAGCTTCCTCCCATGGTATTTATTCATGAACATGAGCTGGCCAGAGTCTACTTGATATACCTGGAGAGAAAATATAACATTAATATCAATATACAGTTTTCCCATGACATCATATAAAGCTGGTCCACATTTTTTTAAAAATTGCATCAAATTTGTTAGTCATCACGTATATCAAACCAGCATCTGCCAAGGAACAAGTGAAGAATCCAGCTTTTACAGAAAGCAGAACTGTGGGATGTTGCTTTCTATCTCTTCAAACTTGTGCATAGCCAACTCTTGACAGTGTGTTTCGGGGCAAATATATACAAATACCTCAGATTTCCAAAGTGCCATATTGAACAAAAATGCAATTTCCTGCCTGACAGAAATTTCTCAACAGTTCTATTAACCTGGACTACTGAAATATATATGTTACTTAAAAAGTGGCAAGGTGGCTACTAAATAAAAAGATCCAGAATGCTGAACATGAATATTCAACATTGAATACAACAGGATGCCACTTTTGTTAAGACCACTAAATTTGGCAATAATTGAAACGGAGCTGTACAATTTGTTTAAAGCAATTAAAGTTGCAGTCTAGTTAAATTAGGGATTGGGCAGAAATTTGAGTTGAGATTGAAGTTCAACTGCAACATTACTGAATAGCAGAGCAAGCTCAAAGAAAGGTCTCAGATAAATGGAAACTGCAGATGCTGGAGAATCCAAGATAACAAGGTGTGGGGCTGGATGAACACAGCAGGCCCAGCAGCATCTCAGGAGCACAAAAGCTGACATTCCGGGCCTAGATCCTTCATCAGAAAATTCTGAAGGAGGGTCTAGGCCCAAAATGTCAGCTTTTGTGCTCCTGAGATGCTGCTGGGCCTGCTGTGTTCATCCAGCCCCACACTTTGTTAATCAAAAACAAAGGTCTGTCCACTCCAGCACCAATTTCTCAACCTCCAAATTTTACACGTGCTGCATTCAATGTAGCTGTTTGGAAGACACCAAATGCAGCATTCCTCCATCCCCTCACTAATGTTCCTTGCTAGACTTCTTTCCACAGTCACCAGATTCTTTCAAAGCACACACAGTTTAGCCTCTTAAGTTTGCACATACATGGAATGAGGCAAAAAAATAAGGGCCTACACACTATTTAAAAAAAAGGTATAATTACTTTCCACTTAGAATAAACCTATGACAATTATTAGCATACACACCTGCATCCCACAGACTCGAACACCAATAATGGCTGAAGTGCTTTGCTGACATTTACGGATTTGATTAGCCTTCTTTTCCTCAGATGCATCATCCCCATGTTGGCGTGTTCCCATTTTCAAGTCCAGAACACAAGGGACTTCATAACGGCATGTTAAATTCTCCAGTAAAATAAATTCTGATTGTAGCATTAAAGAATTCACAGGAATTTGGAACAATGACTTGACACATTTAGAAACCAATGGACTTACTAGCCCCCCTGGTGAGGGGGGGGGGGGGGGGGGGGGGGGGGGGTCACGCCTCACTAACGCAATTGAGTTTTTGAGGTGATGAAGATGATTGATAAAGGGAAAACAATTGATGTTATGTTCATGGACTTCAGTAAAGCCTTTGACAAGGTCCCTCATGGTAGGCTGGTACAAAAGGTGCAGTCACGTGGTATCGGGGTGAGCTGTTAAGATGGATACAGAACTGGCTTAGTCATAGGAGGCAGAAGGTAGTGGTGGAAGGATGCTTTTCAGAATGGAGGGCTGTAACTACTGGTGTTCCACAGGGATCAGTGCTGGGACCCTGGTGTAAAAATGAATGAGCTGGAGGAAAATGTAGCTTGTCTAATTAGTAAGTTTGCAGTGATACACAAGTTGGAGCAGTTGCAGATAGTGAGAAGAAGTGTCAAGGACACAGTAGGATACAGATCAGTTGGAGACATGGGCAGAAAAATGGCAGATGGAGTTTAATCTGGTCAAATGTGAGGTGATGCATTTCAGAAGGTTAAGTACAGGTGGAAATTATGCAGTGAATATACAGTATGATTATGCAGAAGGACCTGGGCTTGCAGGTCCACAGATCATTGAAGGTGGTAGTGCAGGTAGGTAGAAGTAGTAAAAAGGCTTATAGAATGCTTGCCTTGATTGGAAGCTACACTGAGTACAAGAGTAGGCGAGTTATTCTGCAGCTTTACCAAATTTTAGTTGGGCCACACTTGGAATACTGTGTACAGTTCTGGCCACCACACTACAAGAGGACGTGGATGCTTTAGAAAGGGTACAGAAAAGGTTTACCAGGATGCTGCCTGGTATGGGGGATTTTAACTATGAGGAAATGTTGGACACTCTGGGTTTGTTTTCACTGGAACGCAGGAGGTTGAGAGGCAGTCTGACAGAAGTTTATGTTTTGAATGGAATAGATAGTGTGGAAAGTTTGAGATTTTCCCCCAGGGCAAAGGGGTCAATTACTAAAGGACTCAGGTTCAAGATGTGAGGCAGGTGGGAGGGGCATGTTTTAAAAAGAGACGTGCGAGGCAAATCTTTCACATAAAGCACTGAGTGTGTCTGGAACGCACTGCCAGAGGCAGTGGTGGAAGCAGACACAACAGCAGCTCTCAAGAAGCACTTGGAAGAACACATGCTTAGGAAGGGAATAGAGGGATACAGATCCTGTAAGGGAAGACAGTTTAAGAATCCAAGGGCAAAATGCGGCAGTGCAGGCTTGGAGAGCAAACAGGCCTGTTCCTGCACTGTATGGTTCTCTTCTGAATAGAAACGCAAGCCTTGAAGCCGAAAAATAAAATCTCATGGATGGGGAAAATCTTGCTCTTCAAAAGCAACACAAGTGTTTTATGCTGCCAAAGGCCACAGCATGACTGGGTCATATGACAATCAAAATAAGTCATGCTCACTCTCCTTGTGGAAGCTTGCAATTACTAAAGTCAGTCTGGGCTCATTCAGGTGGTTCACCCAGGTCAAATCACATGAACCACGAAAGGCAACAGGACTGAAAGACAAGTAATTGCAAGCAGACCTCTCGGCCTTTCCAACTACCTCAATCACTAAAAATAAATTTTCAAAGACATCAATGCACCCTCGGACACAAATCATTTATATAACGTTAATGCACACTTTCACAAATGGTTTGCAAATGCACATTTGAAGATCACATAAAATTTGGATTGGGGACATTGGGAGAGACAGGGAAAACATGTTTAAACACTACAGTCAAGAAAAGGATACTGTATTGGTTTCTGTGCTTGGCATTATCCTTCATATGTTTCAGTTGTTGCTGGTGACACTTCATGCTCCAGGGGTTATGTTTTACTTTCCCAGACTTCTTCTCAATACTATAATACAATATCTCTGACTTCTTAGATTCAAACTCCTCATCAAGTTTATGGCTATAAAAACAGAATTAACAGTTTAATTTTTAACTTCATTGTGTTCTGAGAATTTCATGCCATACTTACAAGGTGATTTAATTTTAAAGAAAAATTACACTATCGCTACACCACAAAAAAACTGTACAAAGTCTGTATCTCCCTACTAATTTTAAATACATGGGCACAGTTTTGTAGTTAAAATTAAAAAGATGTATACTTTTCATTAATAATGAGTCAAATTACAATTACTACTTAGATGGCAGATTGGAACAAACTAAAACCTTTTAATGACAGTAGAAATAAGTGAGCGAACAATATGTGGGTTAAAAACGCCAGACATTTTGGGATAAGAATGGAGGATGGTATTATTTATTTAGAAAACAATATTGAAAACAAAAAGGTCCAAAAGGCTGTGATAACTTTAAACTAATAAATGCAAAAAGGACAAAGTATTCTACCGTGCTATAGATATACTAAGAGATTAAGACATTATACAACTAGCCCACGACTTGAGACCAACCTTTTCATTTTCTCTTCTTTCCTATTTTGTCTGACCCGTTCTTTTCCGTAATTGTCATTTTCTAGTAACACAGGTTTCTTATTACTCCATTTTATTAGCTTATTTTTAGGTTCACATTCGGAGTTATCTACATTTTCCAAATCAGCTTGGTCCCCTGATAATGGGTAGGCAATTAAGCATAGATTTCCTTCTTCATCTTCCTCAAAACTTACAGAAACGACTCCTACAAGAAGAACAGAAAACGAAATAATTGTCAGACAGATAGAAAGCAGACACAAAAACCTTAGCAACTAAATTAGTCACTTGATTGCACAGAGAGTAACAGTGACAACAAAAACAGCCTGTTTGCTTACCCAAGCCTTCAGTTTTTATGCAGTTGTGCCGGCTTTCAACCTAACAAATCAAAAAAAAACTAGACAAAGACACCTCTATAATCTGGAAAAAAAATATAAACTTCCAATTTATACAAAGCAACCCTCCCCAGCTCAAACACTGTACATACATCAGCATATAACAAAATAGGAGTCAATAAAACAAGTGAGACAAATAGACTTGAGGAAGTTGTTTATTGGAACTGAAGCTTTTTTGTGCAATTTATTGAGAAAATGTATCCAATAGAGCAACATGGAAAACACCACTTCATTCAAATCTTGGAGGCCAATGCACCATAATTCTCCAATTATGAAACAGAGCACAGCAATGCAATTCATAAAGCCAAATGGTTAAAAAAGGCTGATGCAGAATAGTGAATACAAAGCTTGTTGCAACATTCTGACACAGTGAAATACAGAATCCTGTAAAGCTTTGTTAAAATCAAGATAAACTGCAATGAGACACACAAGCCAGCACATAATCTCCCATAAGCTGTACATACAAATAATTACATCATTTAAGTATTACATTCCAAATTTTTTTGCTAATTATGTAAAAAACATCAATTCATAATTCCATTTACTGTTCTGCAATTCATTGCAAATGTAGTGCATTTCCCCCTCACTCACAACGCAGTCAATGACCTGTGCTTGCTGCTTCGCAAATTCATTGAAGAGGTCTGTAAGTATATCTGAGGCCAGTCTTTGCTTTGGTTTAATGAGTTTACAAAGAATTTAGTTCAGCTGTTGGTTGACTGCTGCTTCAATCCTAACTTCGTCTTTTTTCTCAACAATCCAACAGCAGTCTGAAAGGGTCTTTTGTCATGCTGCACGACTGCCAGACAGAGCATTCTGGATGAAGGAACCCGTAGTTCAGATTCGTACACTGAGCAGCTGGCCATGGAGTAAACATCAAGAATGGATCTAACCAGGGGGGTGGCAGAACCCAGGTTGTCCTTCAGACAGACAGGGTTAACCGAGGGAAGCTAGGACAAGGGCTAGGGATTTATCCTGGAAAAAAAAACATGAGGGGACGAAGAAGAGACATGAGCCCCAACCTTCCCCAAAGCACAAGACAACAAATCCCTGAAAAGAATTCTAAATTTACATCAAACACATGCTTCACATATTAACCTAAATTAGTCTCTTCCAAAATTTCATTTTACAAAATTCTATCTAAAAAATTACAATGCAAGATTAAAAGCTTATTCTTCTCAAAATATACAATTTAATGTTTCACATTAAGGCATTCCAAATGAATGTTATAAGACTGCCATAAATTAAAGGAATTTAAAAACTATGCCCATAACCCAGTACTGAAGTAGTTAACCTATTCATTTTACAAAAAAAAATTGCTTAAATACTGATAGAAACTAAGTCTGTTAACATATTTCCTCAACAATTTGTGTACATTACTTTCTTCCCTCTTAAATAAAAAATGCATGTGAGATTGCAATGTCCAAATGTTGTCACTTACTGTACTACGAACTTTCCCAACTACAGTCTACAACAGAACTGGCTGACTCTCACACCCTGGTGGAGCTAGTTGTTCCAGTCGATCCCGTTCCCTCTAGGTGTAGGGCGTCAGGCTCTGAATGCTGCTTTTCCAGCTCTTACCTCAACTTTAAAAAGCCTGCTAAAGCCTACTGAAATCGTTAGAGAGAGAAAAGCTCCAGCGGTTTCATTTACACTTTAACAAAAACATACAATTTTGCACATTGGCAAGTCTTTAGAAACTATACTTATTAAAATCTAATTCATGTTCAAGATTAAAGCCTGAAAAAAAGCTTGACAAATATTTTACATTTTACTCTTCTTGGGTGAACTTACCTCCATCAGCAGACCCACTAAAGCATAGCAGAATACAGGCTACTCAAGCGGCACGCAACTACACTGCGATCTAGTTGGCAACCACGGCTTTCATCTGATAAATTTGAAACAAAAACAAGAGACAAATATTCTTCTCCCCACCCTCCCATAGTAATCCAACACCAGTGAGACTTTTTACAAGAACAAGGAGGAAAGAAAACAAAAACACAGAACATGTACGCATTTTCAGACTAAAAAAAGAGAAGATTTTGTACTTACCTTTATACTTTGGTGTAAACTGGCACATCTCAGGTGGCAGTGTTTCATAAAACTGATGTTCCCGTTGAATGAGGGGTTTACAAATGGTCTTGTCATTAAAGCGGAGGACACACGAATGTCCTCCAACCTGGTGAACAAATGGCTCTAGGAGGACTCCCTTTGCATAGTTCTCCACTTCCATTGCTCCTAGTGCTGGGCTCATCCTTAAAGCACATTAGACAAACAAGTACTGCAGGCTGTATGATGACTGTGACTATAACCAGGTGGAGATTCTTCTCCCTCGGGTGGTCAACTCACTGCCAAGATCCTGCAATAACAATTAAATTCCCAAAGTTTAGGTTTTCTCCACTCGAGAACCGAATCACGTCTTGAAGTATGTCAAACATTCCAGTAAACAATTTCTTGAGCAGCAACTCAACTATACTGACACACTGGGAAGAGTAATAAAATACTAAGCTGTGAGATCACACACAAAAATAGCTGATCCAATTATATTCCGCCTACGTCACAAAGTGTGACCAATTGACAACGACTTACTTTCAGTGGGGAGGGAATGGCAGCGTGTCAAACAGGGAAGGAGCTGGGCTGGGGAAAAATGCAGAACAATGCTGCCCTCAGCTGGTTTCTAGCTATTTCACAGTAGTCCCTTAGCCATAAAGGATCAAAGTACAACATAAAATGCAATTGCACAATTCACACAGAACAAAGCTATCCCTAAAAAGGAAATAATCTCAAGTTTATTTTTAAAACAAATTAATAA
The DNA here is from genome assembly GCF_030684315.1 of Stegostoma tigrinum. NCBI lineage: Eukaryota > Metazoa > Chordata > Chondrichthyes > Orectolobiformes > Stegostomatidae > Stegostoma > Stegostoma tigrinum. The sequence continues at coordinate 9,107,141 of NC_081364.1, forward strand.
ATGATTAAAACAGTTATTAAAGAGGAGAAAAATCACTCACGTTTTCTTATATACCGAAGAGAAAGCGAGATCAACAAGCACATTGAAAGTGAACTGTGTAGTAAAAGCAGGGGAACTCAATGGTGTTAAAAGAACCAAACTAACATTTTTGCAATCTGTTAATCTAGTGTTTCACTGCTGTATCTGCTGGATGGTTACAAAATAATTTATAACAACTGCAGAAAAGTAAAACAAAAATAAATTGTAAAAAGAAAATGCCTATACTGTCAGATTTTGATACACAATCTTTATAGTTGTATATTTAGAATAATCAAACATTGGTTTTAAATTACTATCATCTAGGTGTCAAGTCAGGAGACATGCACTTGTGCCATCATTTTTTGCAGAACAAATTCTGCAATTTTAAAACAACCAGCACTATGCAGATTCACATTGTTTCAGGTAAAATTACAGTAGCAAAACACTGAACACAACAAAAATCAGTTGTTTCTAGGCTTTACATAGGGTTCAAAGAGAGCCCTCCTCAAGGATTACAATTTAACGAGCACAAAGTCTCAGGATTAACTGGCGTGCTTCAACAAGCAAAAATTCAGCTACTGCATACTGAATGCAGTGCCTTTGACTTTATTCGGTTTTCAATTATTTAACTTCAAGCACAGGTCTCGTTTTGGCAAGGTGGGGACAGCATTAAGGGCAAAGAGCTAATACTCCACTTGGACAAAATGCAATAAATGCTTTTACAATTCAGCTTCAGCTCAACAAGACAAAAGATTGCATAAATTTCATTCTAGGCACAAACAGTTGATGCCATCTGCTGAGTCACAAGCTAATGAATCTATTTGCTGAATACTAATTACAATGAATGCCAAAGGCTAAAGCTCTAACTGTAGAGAAAAACACCCTCGCAGCAAGAAAACAAGTCGTATTACACCCATGCTTCAATGATGACACTAATGCAACCGCGTACATTCCTTGTCAATGAGATTAATGGGTACAAGGATGACCAAATGGCCCCACTGTTGCCAAAGAATATATGCAGCTTGTCAGAAGCATTTGCTGGGGATTGCAAGAATGCAACATTTTACTTTAATATTATGTAAACATATTTGCACATTGTCAGAAACATTTCAAAGTTTCACATACTTGGTAGGTTTTAGTTGTACGTGGTTAGTTAACTTCCTACAGATGCAAAATCTAACTCATTCCAAAGATTTAGCAGGTCTTTTCAAGGAAGATTCGAGACTAAAATCTTAACCACTGCTTGATGTCCACACACGTGGTATAACTAACAAATGCAGATTACACTTCTGCATCAAGTAGTACTTAGCGAGACATTACCAGTCAAACCTCAGCCTTTTAAGTTCTTTATCTTCCACACTCTAATTTTGTCAAATAATATATTTACATAACTACTGTCTCTTCAGGTTTTCTCACTAATCTCAATCTTGCTTTGATAAATTTCACGAAGGGCCATAAAATCTGAAAGAGTATTTAAGGATTTTTGTACTGGCATGTCTTTTTATTAATAAAGGACAGAAGTAAACCCAACATCCTACAAAGTATTACATGATGGTGCCAGACGTCCACAAGTTTTCACGTGGGGGGGCCACAATATTAGTTTATCACTGATCCTTCATCTGATGCCCTCTAAACATTACTGCAACTTGACGACAATTTAAATAGCACAAGTTGCCCTCTAGTACGTTTCCTTTCACAGACATGAAATCTAAGCAACCTACCTGGCTGTTTTTCCTCCCCCTTCTAATTGTACCTCCCAAGTTATCTTAAAGCACAATCAACAAGGGACACTCATTTAATCCATAAAGCTAGCACGCTGTTACTATTGCAAGAAGAGCCACTGAATGGGATGAAAAGTGAGGATAATTATGCAGTAGTAGGGACTTAAGCAAGATATGAAAAAGTGCATATTACATTCACTTTAAAGGACTATGTATACATGTACAGGAAATTATGCCATGCTGCATGAATATCAACAAATATACAGCAACCTAAAGTTTGCATAAAATTTTATTTGCAGTGCCAAGGCATTTAGAAGTCAAAGCTTATATTAGAACTATTTATATAGATGCCAAATGTTTACAGTTGATGGCTTCAAAATGTAACATGACATTCCATAAAACTAACAATTTTACAAATAATGAATACTTAAAGTATTCTTTAAATTATGTGAAACCTTGCGGTGCAGCACAGAAGACTCCAGTACCAAACTAATATGGGCACCTCTGAAGTAATAAGTTGCCACAAGAACATTTATAAAATGATATTTATGTTTCAAATGTGATAACTCACAATAAAACAAAAAAGAGAAAACAAAGAAAAACTTATTTCACCTTTGCAAATCTGTCACGATCATTTAACAGCCAAAAGTTCCTAACAGCAATGCTAAAACACCTTATGTTAGGTTTACCCTTCATCTTCCAATCCTGCAATAATGATGTGATTTGAAACGGAGCTTTTTTTTAAATTCAGATTTGAAATATATTAAATACACTATTATGCAGAGAGAAACCAAAATGAAAATAGTACATGAATGCAAAGTGAGCACACACTCGCTACATTGTTTCCATTAAGTCTCAAGTACGATATCTGAAAACCTCAAAATTCCAGACAAACAAGAAACTGCATTCTAAAGTTATGTTTTGTACAATTGGCACGAGGTTCAAGGTTACGAGGAAACATTGTAACGATGCACCACACAATGAAACCTTGAATAAGCTTGAGAATTAAATTTTGATATTTCAAAATAGAATATTTGGAGATAAAAGTATGAAACTTGGGCACTCATTTGAAAGCTCTGAATGTAATTTACAGAGACAATGGTTTTTATCTTTTCAAGCAAGAAATTCTGTGATACCTAAAAATTAGCCATGAATCTATTTGACTTAGACCACAACTATTAGTTGCTGCTAATAACAACTGCTGGAAATACTTGATAGGTCTGATAGCATCAGTGAAGAGGGAAGTAAAAGATCAGATTTTTATGATTGGTAATCTTGGTTTTCCTTTATGAAAAAGGGAGTTCTGCACTTCTTAGATAATTGCAATCAGGGCTCCTTAAGAAATACAGAGTGGAACTTCCATTCTGACAGTTCTTTTGTACTACAGAACTGTCAGAGGAAAGCAAACTGACGCCAGTTTTCATAGCAGGCAGGAGCCAAATTCTAAAACTCAAAGATCCTGACAGCCACTTTAACGGCTTCTATCAAACTTAAGAAGAGTATGACATAAGAATGTTGAGTGGGTAGAGTGCTAGGTGAGCAGGGATTTAAATAAGTACGGTGTAAAATGGGGAGGATGCAAGGTTTCAGGGACAAGATGTTGATGAGTCTGGGGTTAGGGAGTGAGGGTGCAAGGTAAGTGATGCTCTGTTTACATTCGGTCAGGGTGGCACGTGAAGAGAGAGAATTTGATCAGGACAAGCAGGTGGCTTGACAGGTCAGGATCTGGGGAGGTGTAGTGGTGATATGAGAGATCAGGGGGGGGGGGGGGGGGGGGGGAGAGAGAGAAGAGAGATAAAAATGTGTTGAATAAGTTAAGCTATGCATTTAATAGTCTGACCTTTCCTGAATAGCTATTTTACTCAATTTCACTGGAACCCTCAGATATCCCAATTTAAGTCGAGGGTTTCAGATATACAGGAATGGTCCATCAAAAAATTCAATTTCCCAGGCAATTTCTTTGGAATGTACCACAAAAGGAGATTCCACGAGGTGTCATTCACAACTCCTAGCCACAATGGAATGAGTGCTTAGCCAGCAGAAAACCCAAAGTAAACATTGAGGAAGAGCCATACTTGACTGTTATAAATAGGAGTCATATTCAATTTAAACCAGCTGAGTATTTTGAACACTTACTGAATTTTATGTTACATTTACAGAATCTTATTTCTATATTAGATATTACTATCTAACAATTTCAAGCATAGGAGTTCTGAATTTTTCACTCAGTGATTATGTAACATACGCAGCACATATGGAAGTCAAGTGCTGGAGCAGGAAAAAAAGTTGTCAGTCAAGGAATAAAATGATGCAATGTATAAATTAAATGTGAAGAGTAGATTTAAACATCAGTTGGAAATTCTGAAACTTATTTGGAAAGCTGCAATTGATTTAACATAATGGGTATTTTTAAATAGCTATAAAAATGTGCTTCAGTATTTACCAATTGAAAATACGAGTAAACCAAAACTAAAAATGAATTTTCCATTTAAAATATTGATGGGACATTTTATGACAAAACGCTGAATCTTGAATTATTTTTGAGTTTAATATTGCATTTCTTTTAGATCTACAATTTACTATTTACCTCCACTGCAAGATACAATAACACGACGCTAATAGAAAAGTGGACCAATGACTAATCAGAACCATTCTGAACTGTCAATAAGGCATTTGAAACGTAAACAAGCTTTGGGGAACTCAGATCAATGTTTATCACCTGCTCACCATCTGTCAGATTTATTCATGCAATGACAGGAGGTTCCTCTTCTTTCCAGATGTATGCTGAATTGCATACTATTTTTATATATGCATGTGTTTTAATAAATGAATGTGCTGTTGGCTGTGAAGAGTTAATCTAGAACTTCAGACAAACCAGTAACAGAAGTTTTAAAAAAGCTCTCTCCATGCAGTGGAGGCACAACTGTTAAAAGATCTTTCAGACACCTCTGGTCTCCAACTAATCATTCTGGAGAAGGTTAAACCAATTTCATTTCACCAACAAGAAAACTTGAACAGTAAGGTTTAAACAGGAAAAGAAAGTGAAGTAGCAAAAAGCAGGCCCTACCTAACTCATGGATAATATTTATGAAATCCACTAAAAATAGATCATTGACAAAAACAAAGTACAAAATTCTGGCTTCTGAAAGCGACTGCAAATGATTAATGCAAATCAATTCAACAAAACATGCAGAATCAATTTTGCAGAGATAGCAGGAACTGCAGATGCTGGAGAATCCGAGATAACAAGGTGTAGAGCTGGATGAATACAGCAGAGAAGCAGGAAGGTTGATGTTTCGGGCCTAGACTCTTCTTCAGAAATTCCCGCTCTACACCTTGAATCAATTTTGCAAATCATTTTTAATGTACATCTACCAGTAAATATATCTTCAGTTAATGGAATTGGGACCATCAAAAAATAAGTTACAAGGCCACCTTTCCATTGCAAACATGTATCACATTTATTCCACAAGTTTCTTCATTATGCCTGATTTGTTGCTTTCTCCAAAAATCATCATCTTATTCTTTCTTGGGAATGTTGCCAGCTAGGTCAGCATTTGCTATCACCCCTAATTGCACTAATTGAAATGACTTCGAAAGTTAGACAGTATTTTAGACTTACCACCTTACAGTGAATTCAAAGACACATTTCACCAGATGTGGCAAGGATTGCAGAGTTCCTTTCCTCAAGGACGTTAGTGAAGCAGATAGGGTTTTCATAATAAATTTATAATAGTTGTCACATTGATCATCACTAATGATCACCTTAACATTCCAGACTTGTTAATGGACATCAAATTCATACTTTGGTCACTACATGAACCAATGTCCCCACAGCATTGGCTTCTGGAATATTTACCTGGTAACACTGTCTTTAGGTCACTGTCTGTTGATAATCTACCACTTATCAACTATCATTTACACTAATGCATAGTACAGTATTTTTGTTTAGCTACAAGAAATATAACTTTCCATTGCTTGGAAATGGTAAAAAATAGCTGTCTCAGGTACAGACAGCCTGCGTCATTTTCACAATCTTTCATGTGGTTAGTTATAACTGACATTTATAAATGTCCAAACCTCAATATTTAACTGTCAACCATGACTGTTTTAACTCTTCACAGCTACATTTTTGACATAACTAGAAATCAATTAACTGGCAAACAACCAAGAATTAAATCGAAAACCTAGGCATTAAGAAAAATCTAGTTCAATGAGCATAAGAGTACTCTGATAACAAGATAAATATCCCTTTCTGATGCTGATGTGTCTTTTTACTCTTAATATTTATACAAATCAGCTTCTTCTTTTTGATAGTCAAGATATCCTGAAATGGAAATGCTTCATATCTTAGTCAGTGAAGAATATTTGCTACAGAGAAGCATTTTTAAGACATGTAATTTCAGTTTGTTCCAATTCACCCTGCTGAAACAAACTAGATTCTTAACTACATGCTTAATTACCACTCTAGAAATCAGACATTGGCAAAATCCACAGTTTGAATTCTGAGATAACTATGAATTTCAGTTTTGAAAAAGTGGTGAGATCCAATACTTTTAACTGATCCACCAGCGGTTTTGGATATACCCATTTCCCACAGAGAAACCACAACGCACAGATGAAGTTTCCAGATTTGTTCTTTGCGTCATTCAATCGCAGGCTGCATAAAAATTAGAAGATTTGCAATTGCTTAAGATATAGACAATACAACAAATTTTGTTTTAACTAGCACTCTTGATAAACCGACAGAAATTAGATATCTAAGTAACTAGACATTTACTGTATTGTCACAATCTCCACTAAGTCCAAGTAATTAGTTGAGGGTGCAAGTGAGAAGGCTCTCTGCCAGCAAGTTTTATTTAAGGCAAAGTTGCATTATTTAAGTGATTTCTGCTGTAAATAAAATTATATCAGTGATATGTATACCCCTGCATTATAGTTCTACTACTTAGCATGTTTTTACATCAATTATGGTGTTGTAATGGACAGCAAAGGTGGTAATCTCAGAATACAACGGAACTTTCATCAGCTGGGCTAATGAGCGTCAGATAAGTTTCAATTAGATAAATGTAGGTTGCTGCATTTTGGTAAGGCAAATCAGGGCAGGACTTATACAATTAAAATGTTAAGGTCCTGGAGTGCTGCTGAATAAAGAAGCCTTGGAGTGCAGGTTCATTGTTCCGTGAAAGTGGAGTGACAGGTAGACAGGAAAGTGCATTGAGTACAGGAATTGGAGGTCATGTTGCAGCTGTACAGGCGATTGGTTAGACCACTCTTTGAAGACTACCTACAATACTGGTCTCCCTGCTGTAGGGAGCATGTTGTGGAACTTGAAAGGGTTCAGAAAAGATTTACAAGGATGTTGCCAGGGTTGGAGGGTATGAACTATAGGGGGCAGCTGAACAGGCTAGGGCTATTTTCCCTGGACCATCAGAGACTTAGAAGTGACCTGATAGAAGTTTATAAAATCATGAGGGGCGTGGATATGGTGAATGACCGAGGTCTTTTCTCCAGGATAGGTTTAAGGTGAAAGGGGAAAGATTTAAAAGGAACCAAGGGCAATTTTTTTCACGCAGAGGATGAATGAATGAGCTGCCAAGAAGGGTTTAGAGGGATATGGCCAAATGCTGGCAAACATGGTTAGATTAATTTAGGATATCTGGTCGGCATGGACAGTCCTGGTAGCATCGCTGTACTAACTAAGCAGTTGAATCCACATTTGTAATGCTTGTACATTAATCGTTCTGAAGGATAACTGGACATTAAAAGGCTTTGTTTTATTAAGTCTTAAAAAGGAATGGGCACAAGTTTCTACAAGTGAACAAATGACTTTTTTTTAAAACAACTACTGGGAGATATTAACAAATACAAACATTGAACACCTAGGTTATGCACTTATTTATAATGTGGATCTCATACTATTCCCTGGGATTAAGCAGATTATACTGATCAAAACCCCAGAATTAGGTCAGTGATGTAAAAATTACCAGATTTTTTAAAAAAAACTAGGCAATCACACAACATATTTTATTTTCCATTGCAAGCCCCACAAATATTTGCAGTTCCACTTATGTGAAAGCCCCATTTGGTCTGCTGTAGACACAAGTACACCAAAATGTAATATTTACACAGCAAGCAACTCTGTTTAATTCAAAAGGATCAAAAGATTGTGGAATGGATTTAGTGATTATCAATATTTTGAGAAGCCACGTTGATGAATAAACAAAAGGACGGGGAACAGAGAAGATACAATGAATTAGAACCACTACTGTGGAGCATAATCAGCAACTTGTAAGCATTCTTAAATTGTAATTTCTAATCAAGCTTAAAAAGCATTGCTGCAAAATCCATAACAGTAAACTGAACAAATGTCAAAATTTCAACTCCATACTAACGAATTCAAATAGTACAAATTAAACACCAAGCTCAGCTGACATGTACTTCATTTTAACTGTCTGTTTTAAAAATTGGTATGGAGAACATCAAGAGTGAATGACAGAGGAGGCAGAATAGAAAAGAGAACAACCACTTTGAAGTGGAACATAGGTAACAAACGATGCCCCCTTACAGCAGCACTAGGTGAATGGCGCTATTATTCACAATGTGTAATGGCATATATCACCACAAAAAGCTAAAATTCAAAAATGCTGCTGATTCTTCAAGTTGGCCATAAAATTTCAGAAATTATGGTTGGGGTGGGAAGTTGCAAGTTACATACATGCACAAATTGCTGAAAAATTCACTTGGATTTATGCTTGTGAAATCTATTCTAAATACACAGCGTCCATCAATGGGAAGCAAATATTAGGTTGCATTACACAATTAGCATAATTTAATATTCAAGTACATCTTTAAAGGCACAGTTTCAAAAGACTTACATTAATCAAAAAACCTCTAATTACCTGTTTGGATGAGTTTAACAAAGCCTAATTTGGATCTAAACTGCTAACTGAACATTGGCCCAGGTTTTCCATTAGGAAAACATTTATTAGCAGCAGAAACAGGAGTTGTGCTTAAAGATCATGCAAAGGTTTCAATCTGTGAATTGCCCAGGAAGTTGAAACTTCCAATAAATAAGTCACCTAGCATCTGATACTCTAAGAAAGTCCACAACTCGAGTTAAGAATCAGAGACTTTTGAGATGTCCAGCTGACCTGGTTTAATGAACACCTAGCAAACATTACAGATATTAATATCTACTCCAGCTCCTAGGTAACAAATAAAATGATCCCCAACTCAAATCCCCATCCAAACCAACCCCCGCCGCAATAGATCCAATCTGATTCAACTCTATCCTCCTCCAACGTGGCCTGACTCTTCTCACCCAATTCATGCATGCACCAGCCTTAACAGCCCTCAACATACCCCAAGTCCTCACACACATGCCCAACAGTCTTCTCAGCTCAAGCAGGGGACAAGGCTTAGGTGAGACTTTCATGTCAAGGTATTGAACTTGCACAACTGCTGTTACTCTGTATGCTTTAAAGTAGTACCCCAAAGGACTGACAAATAGCCTTTAAAATAAATGGAGACGTCACACATTTATGAAAGGCTACATACAAATTAAATGATCCAAATGATATGAGGGTCAAATTAAAGCTGAGTCAGGTACTAAGGCTTAACTTACATTCATTCCACAATACATTAAATATCTGTCCCTTTCAGCTTTTTCAAAGAGGCTTTTGGCAATCACTGTTTTCTTTAACTGTTCTACAGCATGTTGGGATGGCTGGCAAGTTCAGCATTTGTTACCCGTTCCTAATTTCCCTTGAAGTGAATGGCTAGCTAAGGCCACTTCAGAAGGCAGGTGGAAATCAACCACATTGGTTGACTGTTCCAGTCCCAACCCGAAACATCAACTTTCCTGTTCCTCTGATGCTGCCCGACTGGTGTGCCTCCAGCTCCACACTTATCTGACTCCAGTATCTGCCGTTCTTGCTATCACTGTATCGATTTAGGTTGCTCATTTGCAAAAATCCACAATAAATATACTCAATTGGGTTATCTCCGTGCACCTAGCATCAGAACTCCAGTACACAGTTTCCATTAAATAGCAGTGCCTTCACACCTAAACTTTCTTAAAGCTGAGCTGCAAGCAACATGGGCAATAACTTCATTTACATACAAACTAGTTAGCAATAGTGTTTTCCAGGATGAATTCCTAGACAGTGTACAAGACGGTTTCATGACCATATAATAAACGAATTAATTATTGATTTAGGTTAACTACATTTAACATTATATAAAGAGAGAGAGCTAACTCAGGATCTTGCTACAGAGGAGCCTTTTGGGAATAGTGACTAAAATACGATTGTACGATTTTTGTATCGAGTTTGAAAGTTAATTAGTATCAGTTTCTAAACAAAAGAAAACTACAAAAGGTAAAAGAGAAAGTTGGCTTTGGCAGATTGGGGACTACATCGAAAGATTGGATGGTAGACAGGAAATGGCTCATATTTAAAGATTATTACATGGTCCATTGCAAATATAGTCAAAACTTAAACAAGAAAAAGGTATATCAACCGTGGCTAACAATAGTAGAAAATTTCACAGATCAAAGGAAGTAACTCATTTGAGTTACCAGAAAAAGAAATAAGCCCAAGATATGGAGCAATTCAGAATACAGGATAGGGTGACCAGAAACTGATATTTTCTTTGAAAAAGGAAAAACGAACGTGAATTAAGGGAAATCATGTTTGACAAATCTACTGGAATTCTATGACGACGTAACTAGTAGAGTTGACAAGGGGTAGCCAGCCTGCATAATATATTTGGACTTTCAGAAAGCATTTGGCAAAGTCCCATTTATGAGATTAACGTGCAAGATTCAAGTGCGTGGGATTAGAGGATGTGTTCTGAGATCGATTAAAAGATGGGTTAGCAGAGTAGAAACAAATAGTAGGAATTAATGGGCCCTTTTCAAATTGGCAGGCAGTAACTAATGGGATGCCACAGAGATTGGTGCTGGGACCCCAGCCATTCACAAAAGGTATTAAATGATTTGGCTGAGGGAACAAAATGCAACATCTCCAAGTTTGCAGATGATACCAAGTTGGGTGGGAGGGTGAACTGCGACGAGGATGCAGAGATCCTTCAGCATGGTCTCAACAGGGTAGGCGAGTGGGCAAATCAACAGCAGATGCAGTATAATTTGGATAAATGCAAGGTTATTCACTTTGGAAGCAATAACAAAACGGCAGATTACTACCTAAAGGGCTGTATATATTGGGTGTGTGCTGGGTGTTCTTGTGCACCAGTCGCTGAAGGTAAGCATGCTGGTGCAGCAGGTGTAAAGAAGGCAAATGGTATGTTGGCCTTCATTGCGACAGGTTAAGTACAGGAGCAGAGATGGGTTGCAGCTATATAGGGCCTTGGTGAGGCCACATCTACAACACTGCATGCAGTTTTGGTCTTTTTTTTTGGGGGAAGGATGGTCTTGGTTTTGAGAGTGTGCAGCAGTGGTTTACCAGGCTGATTTCAGGGATGGTGAATCTGACGTATGAGGAGAGATTAACTAAGGTTGGTATTGGTATTGTTTTCACTAGAGGTCAGGTGAATGAGGGTGGGGGGAGATCTCGGTGACTTGTGACATTCTGACAGGACTGGACAGAGTTGATGTAGGCAGGATGTTCCCGATGGTGTCCAGAATCAGGGATCACAGTATGAGGATTCGGGGTAGACAATTTGGGACGGGGATGAGGAGACACTTTGTCACCTAAAGAGTGATGAGCCTGTGCAATTCATTCCCACAGGAAGTAGTTGATGCCAAGACACAAGATGTATTCAAGAGGCAACTAGATATAGCATTTGGGATGAATGGGGTGAAAGGTTATGGGGAGAGAAAGGATTAGGCTTCTGAGTTGAACGATCAGCCATGATCGTGAAGAACGGCAGAGCTGGCTCAAAGGGCTCTGAATCTCAGCTAGTAACAAAGGCATTCAGTCAAGGTATCTTTAGGTATGTGAATACAAAAGATTAGCAAGGACAAGTGAGGGTTCATTACATGCGCAGATAGGAGAATAGGATGTAGTAGAGAGGCAAAGCGATTACTTGGTGTCCGTCTTCAGAGGAAGATACAGTAAATCACCAAATAAAAACTATATTCTGGAAACATTCCTGCATATTGGAAAGTAGCAAATGTAACCCTTCTATTTAAAAAAGGGGAAAAAAAGGGGAGAGAAAACAGAACAGCAGGCCAGTTTGATGCAGTAAGGAATATGGTAGAAAGGGCGTGATAATTATATCTTGAAAATAAACACATGATTGAGCTGAGTCAACACGGATTTATAAGAGGGAAATGAAATTTAATTTGCCACTTGTAAGCATACATAAACAAGAATCAATGGACGTGGTGCGTTTGGATTTCCAGAAGGTTTTAATTAAAAAGATCCCACACAAGAGGTCAGTAAACAAAATTACAACACACTAACCGCATTTCATCTACCATCATGGATTGAAAATTAGTTTACGGAGTCGAGAAAGCTAACAGGCTGTAACTGGCGGAAAACCACAATAATCAGTGTTAGGCCTCAGCTTTTCAGAATTCACATAACTGATCTGAATGCAGGGAACCAAACATAACATTTGCAAACTTGCTGAAATCTACAACATGAAGACTTGAGAGGATGATGAAAGGAAGCTTCGCAGAGGTTTGGAGAGTCCAAGTGAACAGTTAAGATTACGACAGGTGTAACATAAATGAGAGGTTACCTATTTCGCTAAAAAGACAGCGAGTGTTGGATAGGGAGAGATTTGGAAATGATGTCCAAAGGGGCCTTGATATCCTTGCTCATGAGCCAATAAAAGAAAAAGCACAGTAAGCAAACAGGATGGCAAAAAATAGTCAGCCTTCAACACAATGAGATCTGAGTGCTGGAGTAAAGATGTCTTGCTGCAATTGTGCAGAGATCAAGAGAGTGCACTTGGAGTATTTTGCAAGTTATGGCCTCCTTAAGCAAAGGATACACATACCACGGAGGAAGCGTAACACAAGTTCACAAAACAAATTCCTGGGTGGGCAGGATTGCCTTTGGGCAGACATTGAAGAAACTGGGTCTGCATTCTCTTAAGAGTTTGAAAGAACAAAAGATAATCTCATTCAGATGTGATGGACGTTTTCCTTGGCTTTGGAGTCAATATTAGGGAATGTAGTACAGATATATAGAACTAGAGACTGGCAATTTGGGCCCAAATGAGGATAACTTTTTTTCCCCATTCAGAAGACGAAGATTGTTTGGAACACTATTGCAGAAAGGTGTGGGAGCTCAATCACTGAGTACTAATGAAACCTTGGAATCATGGGCAAAAACTGATTTAAAAGGTAGATCAGTCGTGATTTGAAAGGCCAAACGGTATGGCTTATGTTTTGTATGCCCCTTTGTAAGCATACAGGAGATTATAACTTCAGTCACGTGATGAATCAGAAGTAGTTTTATTCTCTAAAAAAGCACTAATTAACTTTGCTGCTAGCTGGTAATGCAAAGGAGAATAAAATTTTATTTCAAAAGGCTTACAGACGGACTAAGAAATTTAAAATATGAACTATAAAAACAAAAATAATTTGCCTATTAGCTTCCTTTACAAGAATATTCCATACAGAATTTGATAAACCAGCATGAATATCCGACTGAAGTTTACACTGGTTTGCTATAAAAAAATTAGTCATTTTATCTAACTCAAATGTTGAAACTCAATGTGCTCCAATCATACAAATTTGCCCAAACTGAATGTCAGTTCACTTGGATGAAGAACTGTTTTAACTTCCACACTCATGTACACAAGGTACTGGTTTATGAAGTTCGAAGAAACAAAACCTCCATACTTGACAAATCAACAGTGAACTCAATAGATACAGAATCTAATTGGTGATGTAACAAATACAGTGGTACACTTGGTGGGTCACACAGTTTGACTGCAATGCCCTAGTGAACAAATACAATGCAATCCTTCAGCAACATTCCCAGTTGTTCAAGTAATAAAGCAAATAAAGCGTCCCAAAATTTCAAAAAAGAACTGAAAATTCAATTTAGAAACAAATTGGCACAATAAGTCAAACTTAATATTGGAAGTGTCCATGCTAATCTAGATTGGCATAGATGCCAATAACAGACTAATGTGCAAGCACTTTTCTCAGCATCTTTTCTCAGATTCAACAGTTGTACACATTTGCTTATTTAATTATTTTTTAAAACAAATGCTGAGACATTCCTACCAATAATTGCTTATTTTTCCTACCCTCACAACATTTCCCTAACTAAATGTAGTTATCATTCGTTTGCAAACTAAACTGAATTTAAAAAAACAAAATGGAACTTTGCAAGTGCTGAAAAAGTAGCTTACAGATTAGAAGTGACCAAAGACCAATTCTGACAATTTCACTTTACAGATGACTCCATAAACAGAAGCAATTTACATTCTTGCTTAAAGTCCAATTAAAGCACTTACAATTGCCTATGTAATGGAAGTTGTCAGCATGTGTTATCATTGGATGTAGGAACCGTTAAAATTTCTAAGTGACTATGTGATCAGATGAATACATACGATTACAGAATTAATTTAATTGCCGTCAATATTAAAAATATTGGCAACTGTGTGTTACAGTCCAGGAAAATGTTTAACTCTATTTTAATCTAATTAGTTTTCAAAGTGAATGGCCCTGTAACAAAACAAGATCCAGCAGTTACCAGCTGTGCAATTCTGGAACATTCTCTACTCTTTTCAAGCTAATGTTCATGGGATAAATGTCACTGGCAAAGTCAGCATGTTTTACCATCCCCAATTTCCTTTGAGATGGTGTAGTATATTTAGAACCACAGCAGTTAATCGCAGTGTTGATGCCAGTTACTGTTACGAAATGCACAAAATGCAAAATACACAAAGCCTATTGCCTCCTGTTATGATTCAAACTTGTTTCGTGAAAAATTCTGAAGGGTTCAGAGGAGGTTTACCAGGATGCTGCCTGGACTGGAGGGCTTATCTTATGAAGAGAGGTTGACTGAGCTCGGTCTCTTTTCATTGGAGAAAAGGAGGAGGAGAGGGGACCTAATTGAGGTATACAAGATAATGAGAGGCATAGATAGAGTCGATAGCCAGAGACTATTTCCCAGGGCAGAAATGGCTAGCACGAGGGGTCATAGTTTTAAGCTGGTTGGTGGAAAGTATAGAGGGGATGTCAGAGGCAGGTTCTTTACGCAGAGAGTTGTGAGAGCATGGAATGCGTTGCCAGCAGCAGTTGTGGAAGCAAGGTCATTGGGGTCATTTAAGAGACTGCTGGACATGCATATGGTCACAGAAATTTGAGGGTGCATCCATGAGGATCAATGGTCGGCACAACATTGTGGGCTGAAGGGCCTGTTCTGTGCTGTACTGTTCTATGTTCTAACTTGAAAATATGTTTGTATAACAACATGGAAATAAACAACTACTGGTACCTCTATTTTAAAAAATGTGTACCATACGATATTTTACTAGGATTTTTACGACGGTAGGTTAATAAAAGTAAGAAATGTCTTGCTGGTGAGTGCATGGAATACTTTGCCAGTGGTAGTCGTGGAAGCAGAGTCACTAGTGACATTTAAGCGACTGCTGGACATGCACATGGACAGCAGTGAATTGAGGGGAATGTAGGTTAGGTTATTTCAGTTTTGGATTAGGATTATTCCACGGCACAACATCGTGGGCCGAAGGGCCTGTACTGTGCTGTACTTTTCTAAGTTCTATGCTGGCCTCATAAATAAAATAACGTAAAAGGTTAAAAGTGGCCAATGTAATCACCACAGAGAATTCATGCCAAAAGCTGAAATTGTTGGAATTTCCTCTAGGAACAGAAATACACACAAAAGTGAGATAACAAGGTGTGGAGCCGAAGGAACACAGCAGGCCAGGTAGCATCAGTGGAGCGGGAAAGCTGATGCTTCAAGTCTAGACCCTTCTTCAGAAGTGAGGGAAGAGGAAGGGGCTCTGACATGGTGGGGGGAAGGGGAGAAAAATCACTGATAGAAGGTGGATAGTTGAGCTGATAGATGGGAGAGCAAGAAGGTGGGAATGAAGCTAGTAAAGGTGAGCATAGGTAGGAAGTGCGGTGGGGGTGGGGGTTGGTCAGTGAGGTGGGAGGAGTGGATAGGTGGGAGAGAAGACAGACAGGGATGAGGGGGGTGCTGGTCTTGGGGTGAGGAGACTTTGAAGCTAGTAAGTCCACATTGGGACTGTTGGGTTGAAGGCTTCCAAGGCAGAAGAATGAGGTGCTGTTCCTCCAGTTTCCAGGTGGCATTGTTGTGACACTGGAGGCAGCCCAGGACGAAACATCATCCAGGGAATGGGAGGGGGAGGTGAAGTGGTTCGCAACTGGGAGATGTTGTCGTTTGTTGCGAATCGAGCATAGGAGCTCCACAAAGCAGCCTCCGCGCCACGACTTGGTCTCCCTGACGTAGAGGTGACCACATCGGGAACAGAAGATACAATATACCACATTAAACAGATGTTCACCTGCACATCCGCTAGTGTGGAAGGATTTTTTTGGGGGGCCTGGGATGGAAGTAAGGGGGGAGGTGTAGCACCTCCTGCAGTTGCAAGGAAAGGTGCCGGGGTGGTGGGGCTAGTAGGGAGTGGACAAGGGCGTTGTGGAGACAGCGGTCCCTCCGGAAGGCAGATAAAGGTGGGGAGGGAAATATATCTTTCATAGCAGGGTCAGATTGCAAGGGGAGGAGAATGAGGTGTTGAATCCGGAGGTTGAAGGGGTGATGTGCGAGGACAAGGGGAATTCTATCTTTGCTGTTATTGCAGGGAGGGGATGTGAGGGCTGAGGTGCAGGAAATGCAAAGGATGTGGTCGAGGGCGACTTTGACCACTGTGGAAGGGAAATTGCGGTCCTTCAAAAACGAAAACATCTGGGATGTCCAGGAGTGGAACGCCTCATCTTGGGAGCAGATGTGGCAGAGGAATTGGGAATAGGGGATTGCACTCTTGCAGGAAGGTGAGCGAGAGGTGGTGAGGTGTAGCTTTTCTGCTCCTCCGATGCTGCCTGGTCTGCTGTGTTCCTCCAGCCCCATACCTTGTTATCTCAGACTCCAGCAACACAGGTCTAACTATCTCAACATAAAAATGAGGTCACTAATCATTAATTCTCTGAAGAGTTTAAAAGTGGATTCACGAATATATCTCACCTCTTGTGTGTAAAATGCAATAACTTGTCCCTTTATGTTGCAACTAAAGAATTTTGTTACTTTGAATATCAGTGAAAGATAACAAAATACCTTAAGAAAAGCCACTCTCAAACTGGCTTCGAGATTTCAACCAAGTTACCAAAAGTGTATCCAAAAAGAAAGTTTGGCCTCAATTTATCAAATTAGCTTGAAAAAAATTAAAATTTGAAAGAAGGCATTGTTTTCTGCATCAATTCCAGCACAGCATAAAAGCACAACCAAAAATCTCACACAGCAGCTCAGGCTAAATAAAATCCACTGCAGATGAAATATGCAAATTGCACTTTTGTTTCAGGCAAATGTCGATCTTCTTGCTGCAAAATACCTTAGTTTCTAAAAGCTAGATTTGAAGTAGGCATGGAAGTTGTTTTTAAGATGCTCCCAAATTTTGCAACATCAGGAGTACATTTGGAAGGGGCCCACTTGAGACTCGGTGGTAGTGTCACTACTCATGAACCAAGATGCACAAGTTCAAGTCTCACCTGCTCCAGAGGCGTGTAAAAACATTCCTGACCAGGTTGATTAGAAAAAAAAGGTTCAATTGTAAATTAATATCATAGGTAATAATAATTTTAATAGTTTTAATAATGAATAATAATGAACTTGTCCCAACAAGTTATTGGCTTCTTCATAAACAACTGAAGTTATTAAGAGAAGCACCAGAAACTACTTAAAATCTCATTTTACAGATGCCAGCTGATAAACCAAAACAAATGAGAATCATATACAGAAATTTTCTGGACAACTGATATATGCTAAATAATGGGATCCAGATCAGTTGCAATTTGGTCAACATGACTATGCATTTCATTGAAAGTTTACATTGTGTATGAATTAATGTACTCAACATTCATGTATGTAGTCAGATCAAGGTACTGTCTAACTTAATTTGAATGGGTAACCTTCAGACAATCAAGTTCACGAAGGACACCACTGGATTATTTTGTTCAAGTTTTCTTTCAAAAAGGCAAGACCATCAGTCTGGCTGCCAAGTTTAAATTCTGGCATTTCAGGCTGTGTAGTTGTCTCAGTCCCAATACATTTACTGTTAACAATGGAAATGCACATGTTTGAGCTAAGCACAATTTCACTGTACTAAATTGAACCACACAAGTTGGAAAAATAAGACCACTGATTTCAAAGATCTCATGTTCACACCAAAGAACTTTTATTATTTCCACATCATCTCCAACATGAGGTTTGGGCATCCATATGCAAGAGCCTCCAGTTTAAAGATAAATCAAAAGCAACCAATAAAACATGGAGATAATGGGAACTGCAGATGGTGGAGAATCCGAGATAACATGTGGAGCTGGATGAACACAGCAGGCCAAGCAGCATCTGAGGAGCACGTGCAATTTTGTGGAACTCTGGCACACAGGATTCAATGTAGACTGAGTTAATTTAAAAATGCAGAGAAAAGCCAAACTTTCCTTCACTGCTCTCGAAATCCAAAGCCCCATGTTAACTAGTTACTAACATGTTCATTGCTCAGAATAATACTAATAAACAACTCATTTTTCAAGCAGGCTGGGGGAAAGGAAGAGACAAACTTAAAACTTAATTTACATTCAGCTGCATCTCAATTTTGATGGAATCTCGTCATCAAAAAGGACAAGAATCTAATAAAATTAGAAAAAATGGTTAAGATATTTTAACATGCAGATTACTGGCTAAAATATTGCTAGAATTACAATCAGCCACAAAGGGAAATTCAAAAATTTCCATGCGAGTACCTGAAACAGATGACAATTATAAACTGGAGCAGACAGATCATTGAAATCACCATCATTATACCAGAAAACATTTGAGCAAGAATGGGCCAGTCAGCATATTGAGTCTACTCTGCCATTAAATGAAATCATGGCTGATCTGAAAAATCCTGAACTCCAATCTTCTACCTTTCCCCGACTGACTGGTTAAAAGTTCCCCTTACTGATTAAAACCAGCTCAGCTCTAAATATGCTTAATAAACCAGCCTCAACAATAAAGAATTCTACAGACTTATTACCCTCGAAAAAGTTCCTCCTCTGTCGAAACAAGAAACTTCTTATTTTATTGAGATTATAACTTCCTATACCAGCCACTCAAGGGAAAACATTTTTTCTGTATTTTAATAATATTCAGCTCCTCTATTCCTCCTGACAAAGTGCATAACCTCTTGTTTTCCCACATTATATTCCATCTGCTAAGCTTTTGCCCACTCAATGTAACTCTGCAAACTCTGTGCATTATCTTAACTACTTGCCTTACTATCTATTATTGCACCATCTGCAAAACATACATCATAAAGAACTGTGACCCCAGTATTGATCCCAAAAGATCTCTTGTTTCTATTGCTGTATAATGCCCACAAGTGCATTTTGAACAAAACCATCCTAATATTTTACGAGAGACATGAACGAAGTTTGGGGTTTAAAATACATGGCTAAGAAATTTAACAAATAATTTTAGGCAAAAAAAAAAGCCATAGACCCTACAGACACAATCAAATACAGACGCATTCCAAACCAACAGAGAGATGTTAAGGATGGTTGAAAGCTTGTTAAGAGATCACTTTA
This sequence comes from Stegostoma tigrinum, assembly GCF_030684315.1. NCBI lineage: Eukaryota > Metazoa > Chordata > Chondrichthyes > Orectolobiformes > Stegostomatidae > Stegostoma > Stegostoma tigrinum. Next base: position 9,126,641 of record NC_081364.1, read on the forward strand.
GAGAAGACCTGGTGGAGGAGAGATGGCGGTGCTTATGGAATTACAGTTGATAAGAGACCAGACAAATTAAAATATGACTGCCCATGAACTAAGTAAAAGAAATGGTAAGCTTTTTGGGGAGGCCGGGGAGGAGTGAGGAAAAAGACAGCAGGGGTATGCTAGGTTCTCAAGGAGGAAATTGAAGAGATAGAATGGTGAAGGAATTCAAAAATATTTCAACCAAAGAATGAGGACTTCAAAATTCAGGAGTTGAGGGTAACATATAGGCACGGATAAGGCTCACGAGTAGGAAAACGTGAGTGACGGGGAAAAAGGGTTTGTTTGAACAAATTGGCAGATAGTAACCAGTAGGGTTTCAAAGGGATCAGCACTGGCATTACAACCATTTTCAATATATATAAATGCCTTGGAGAAAGGAAGTGAATGCACTGAAGAGATACTAATAGGTTAGATAAGAGGTTTAAAAAAGTGGCAAATGGGAGCTCAATGTTGTAAATGCAAAGTTGTTCACCTTGGAAGGGACACAAAGAGCAAAACAGCAGAATAATATTTAAATGGAGAAAGAAAAACTAGAAAGCTGCAAGACAAAGACTTGGATGTATCTGTGCACAAAATAGAAAGCTAGAACACAGAAACAGTAGATAATCAGGAAGGCTAATGGAATGTTGGCCCTTATTTCAAGGGGTTCACGTATAATGGTAGGGAAATCTTACTGCAAATATAAATAGGTGCTGATGACATCACTTCTCGACTACTTAGGGCAGTTTTGGGCCCCTTATTTAAGGGTAAACATCATTGTATTGGAGGTAGTTCAGGGATGGTTTACCAGCATTAGCATGGAAGGCCTGCCTTATAAGCAAAAGCAAATAGGTTAGAACTCTACTCACTGGAAATTAGATGAATGAGACATGATCTCACAAACATAGGATTCTAAAGGGGCCTGACAGGGAAAATGGTAAGAGGATGTTTCCCCTCTTGGGAATGTCTGGGATCAGAAGGCACAGTCTCAGAAGGAGCTTTGGAACTCCTTGCCACAGAGTTGCCATGGGTAGAGTCCCAATATTGCTTTCAATAAAGGGACTTTTTAAAACAGAACTGATTCTGGGTCAAGGAAATTTGTATGGAGTATGATAGGGAGATTCCTGATCAGTCAGGAAATCAAAGGTTATGGGGAAAGGGCAGAAAAAGGGGTGTGAGTAATGTCAGATTAGCCATAATTATAATGAATGACAGAAGAAGCTCAAGGGGCCTAACGGACTACTTCTGTTCCCATTCCCTATGATCTGAACTAAGAGTTAGTCAGGAGCAACTTCATAAAATGTTAAGGACTCAATCATAAGTAAAACAGGATAAAATATGAGTAGCAGAATTTTGAATGAGCAAAACTGGAATATAGTGCTGGGCTAAAGGCAACAATGTTAATGTTGATTGTTACAAAAATCCATTAATTCACTGACTCAATTTCCCTGCAGAAAAGGAAGTCTGTCGAAGACCTATATGGTTGACTCGCAACTGGCAATGAGATGAGCAGTAAATTCTGGCCTTACCAATGATTCTAAAACAAAATGGATGCGCACAAATTGAAACAGTGATGAGGACCGGGATTTTGCGGTGGCAACAAAGGCATTAGCTTTAGTCTTTCAGATTCATTAACTGGAGGTCATTGAAAGCAATTACTGTGTTGTCAGAGATGTTGTATTTTTGATGAGATATTAACTTGAGCAGCCATCCAACTTCACCAGCTCAGGGTGATGTAAAAGCTTCCAAGTCAACTGCTTTCTGCTACAACTTAGAAATTGGATGTGAAATGCTCTGCAATGTCCAGCATACAAGTTCTTTTTTCGAAAATTCATCAAATCAACCGATTATTTAACAATTCAGGTTCCCTAAAATATGATACAGCATAACATGCTAGAGGTTAAATATTACCCCTTCACCTGTCAATTTACCTAAATCCCTCCCCTGCAAAAGATGTCTTTAAATCTTCCGCAGTAACTTCCAATGTAATTCCACAGTAGATAGATCATACCTACTGCAACAAAGGTGAGATAGATTTTCTGCTCCATAGCTATTCAGCCGCAGTTAGTATGTCAGATTTCATACAGGAGAACATCTCAAGTTGGCTTAAACACTAAGGACTAAAAGAACACATTAACCATACAACTGAAAAGCTGGGAGATCAGACCTACAAGTCTTAAGAACAAAATATATCTTTGTTCCCATACTAGACCAGTCTTGGAAATGTAATTAACCAAGGCACCGCAGGATTAAAAAAAAATTTACTGTACTTATGAAGATTTCCATACAATTTTTTTTAAATTCATCAATGCACTCAAATATCACCATAGCTGCCACTAGGCTGGAAAGACATTTGAGATGCCAATAACATTGGCAGGCTTTCTAACAGAGATAGATGCTTACCTATAAACCATTTGCTTTTATATTTGCATTTTGGTCTTCAAAGTGTGCACACAGACAATGAATTACTCTAATCAGCTACTGCCTTGACAAACAGGAACTATTTAATTCTTTCATGGAATTTAACCATTGCTGGGTGCTCACATTTCCTAACTGCCTTTGAGAAGGCAGGGACCCGAAACGTCAAGCTTGCCTGCTCCTCTGATGCTGCTTGGCCCGCTGTGTTCCTCCAACTTCACACTTATCTCAGATTCTCCAGCATCGGCAGTTCCTACTATCTCTGTGACCCTTTTTATTGCTTTTGGCAGGTGAAGGAACAGTGCTCTGCACAAGACTGCTTCGGAATTTTAAATAGGGTTTCTACTTGCTGCATTAACATGACATATACTGTGGGTCTTATAACCCACAATTTTTTGCAGAATCATTCAACAGTTTAGAAGCATAGATAAACTGGGCCTAAGCTACCAGGAACTAGATTCTCTCAAATCAGATGAATTATGAGAGAGATTTATTAATAGAAAAAAATGACAAAATTATTTCTTTTCTAAAAAAAAAGAAAAGCAAGAACGTTCACAATAGGTTGTGACTCCCACTCAGGCAGAAAACTTCTGACCTTGCTGAAATCCTGACTATGATCTTACAATCTACAATGTCAGTTCATGACCACCATGTTTGCGTGTCACTAAATTACCTTGGTTATTCATTTGAACATTGTGTACAAACCTCAATGATCACATGAATTTTTTTTACACATCATTAGGAAGATGTCAAGACAAGATTGGTCTAAATTAAAACTACATAATGCAGAAACAACTCTGGTATGCTTTAATAACCACTGGTAAAAATGAGCATTTAGCAAATCTTTAAAGGACTAGCATAAAATAATTTGATTGCTAACCGTGGAACCACGCAAGTTCCCAAGCAAATATGCAACAGGCAATGAATAAAGAAACTTGCTCAGCAAGCAATTCCAAGACTGGGTGAATAATAGGGCCCTGTTCCTGCAATGGAGTTTCTGTCACAAACACTAAGTTCTGTAAGAGAGTTGCATTATTCATTAGCAATGAAACACTAAATCTAAATTGTGACAAAAACAAGTTCTGTCCAAACTGGCTGGGACAGCTAGGATTATCATATCTAATCATACCTTAAGATAATATGAAAATGAGTAAGTTAGGTCTAAAATCAACCCAGTATTAGTTACTGTAGATTTAAATACATTCTATCACAATAAAGATCTTAATTAAATACATGTTTTCCTATTCTGATGAGCAAATGCAGAGCCTGCTTCAAAACCACAACATATTTAACAATATATTAGTTTATCATCGATCCTTCAAGATAGCTTTCAAAGGAAATTGTCAACAGCTTTACCTTCCTAATGGACAACATCAGACTCATCGGAGATGATATTTCCAGCAAATATAAACTGGCAAGAAAATCTAGTCAAATCCAAATTTACTGGATCTGCACAATCTCAAACTAGATATTCATAATTTTGTAAATTTTTAAAGTACAAAAATTTAGGTTTTTTTATTTTAAAAATTCAACAGACAAAAACACATCAAAGGGGAAACCTCTGGCCAATTAAGACAATGGCACGGTCACACAAGCAGGAAATGAGGCTCGAATGAATTATGAACTGAACAAACAAACGTGAACCAGTCTCAACATTTTAACTAGGAAAGTGAATGAAGAAACATAACATCCAAATGGACATAGAGACAGAGACATTCTCTCCCTTTTTTCCCCAAATCGCTAAGCAACTTCAGCTCAAGGATACTAGAGGAAATAATAAATCAATTTTGTTACACAAAATTGGATTATTTAGGATAAGGTTTGTATTTACCCGGGATATTTATAAATATGTTCGATGTGGTGCTTTCATAAAGATCGTTTGCTTACCCGAATTGAGCTTTTTATTTTCTCTCCTTCCTCTCTGTATCAACAGCTCCTTCTTTGTTCTCTGACGTTAAAAAATGGCGGCCGTCTTCCCGCGAACAACAGCCGCAGAGGCCCTATGCTGGTGGGGGAAGGGAAAAGTTCCACCACCCCTCCTCTCCCATTGGTTTCCACCGACCGAGGGGGCGGGGCGTCCCTCCCAATACAACCCGCCAGCCGAGCAACTGCATTCTGATTGGTTGATTGTGAAACGACCTCGATGACCATTGGCTAATCCGGAAAAACATCGACATCATTGTTGTTAACGTTTCTTTAAATCGACCGATTTTTTTTTCTTTCCCTCCCCCATACTCGAGATAAGAGGAGACGCTATCAGAATGTATCTCAGGTCTCAATTTTCTAATCTTCACTTTTACAGGACATAATTTCTAATTTAAAACAAAGAACTATGGGTGCTGCAGATCTGAAACAAACAAAATCAGAAATTGATGGAGAAAGTGAGCAGGACTGCTAACATTTGTGGTGAAAAAAGTGTTATTGTTTCAAGCTTGGTGACCCTTCAGAACATTTCAGATTATTTTTAATTTATAGTGATGTTAATTTAACACCAATATCTGCAGTATTTTGCTTTTATGTTTGTTTACATATTGTTTTAATGCATCATCTGAACCACTTCTCAAAACAGTATCCGTTTACATGGTGTTTGATATTAACAGAACAAACACCAACCTGTTCTGATTTTTCAACATGGGCAGTGTTTTGCTTTTGTTTATTCGTTGTATTTGATATAATTTAAGCCCCTCTATCAATCTTAGCTCGACAATAACTGTCATTTATATAAGCTTAAAAATATAATGTGTCATTTATAATGATGTTAACAGAGGAAACACTAATATGTTTGGATTTCCAACATCTGAATTTATACAAACTTAACCTCTCCTCAGCATCAATTTGTACTTAGTGCTCAAAAGAACAATTTCTCATTTCTAATGAATGCAAATTATAATATAAATCGGGGATGATTTTGGAGAAGGAGAGTTATTTAGCAAGCACTTTAAAATCTCAAACTGCAGACATGGAAAGAGTTTTAAGGATATAAGCACATCATATAGTGAAAAGGATTTCTATTTAGATGTTCTTTGGTGTAAAGTATAATGTTTTAAAACACCAATGCATAGCAATTGTGTCATGATCATCATTGGCAGTTCCTTGCACATGAGGATGCCACTCTTCCATTTCCAAGGTGAGCCTGTTGGAGGTTGTACAATCCAATGCGGCTTCCACAGACTCTGCCACATTCAGGGCAGTAGGTGGTCATGGGAATGGATGGGTCAGGCATAGGTGTGGCAGTACACTCTGTCCACTGATTTTGCCTGGCTTCCACTTTTTCCCGATAGCAAGTCTTGAGATCCCACTTTGTACAGTTTTGCACCAGTGATTCCCTGGTGTTGGTGGGAATGTTGCACATCGCCAGGGAGGCCTTAAGGGTATCCCTGAAACATTTTCTAGACCCACCTGGTGTTTGCCAGCTGTTTTAGACCTTGGAGTAGAGTGCCTGCTTGGTGGGTCTAGTGTCAGTCATGCAGACGATGTGCCCAGGTTGTTGGTGGTCAGGATCCTGATGCTGGCGATGTTAGCCTAGCCAGGGACACTGGTGATAGTGTGTCTGTCTTCCCAACAGATTTGCAGGCAGCATTTGTGGTACTGCTCCAGCAGCTTGAGGTGTCTGCTGTAAACAGTCCATGTCTCTGCCATATAGGAGGGCCAGAACCACCACAGCTCTGTAAACTATGATCTCCGTGTTGGATCTGTTGATGTTGCCCTTGAACACCCTTCTCAGGCGGCCAAAGGCTGTGCTAGCACACTGGAGGCAATACTGGATGTCTTCATTAATAACTGCTTTGGTTGACAGGATACTCCCAAGGTTTTGGAAGTGGCCAACGTTCTCGAAGACCTCCCTGTGGACTTGATGATCGTGGGTTCAGTCCACAGTGCCAGGTCAGTTTGGTGGAAGGCCTTCGTCTTGTGGATGGTCAGGGTCAGACCCTCCCCTGCAGGGAGGTTGTTGGTGATTAGGTGAAGCATTAGCAAAGTAAATCTAGAACAGTGGGTGATGACATAGCCCTGCATGACACCAGTCTACATGTGTAATGGGTCAGTGATGGAACTATTTGTCATTGCCACAGCTGTCATGTCAGTGTGGAGTAGGTGAAGGATGGTGACAAACTTTGTGGTGCTGCTAAAGTGGAAAAGGGTGCCCTTGTAATGCTTCCCAGTTGATGCTGTCAAAGGCTTTTGTATGGTCAATGAAGGCCATGTACAAGAGTAGGTTCTTTTATATACATTTCTTCTGCAGCTGTCGCATGGTGAAAATCATGTCCGTTATGCCCTCTGGCCAGAAGACATACCGTGATTCTGCGAGGAGATGGTTGAGGACGACCTTGGCGGTGAATTTTCCAGTGGTAGACGGCAGGGAGATTTCCATTTAGTTACTGCGGTTGGACTTGTTCCCTTTTTTTGAGAATATTCATGACTGTGGCAGCTCAGAGCTCTCCCGTGATGCTGTCCATCTCCAGGTAAAGCAGACAAAGGCATATAACTGCAGCAGGAGCTCTTTGCCTCCACATTTCAATACATTAGCAGGGATACCATCAGCAGTCGTCTTGTTCTTAAGCTGGTGTGAGGCCTTCTCTATTTTGTGCAGTGATGGGGTGTTGCTGAGCTTGTCACATGTACCCTGCTGTGGGACGTGGTCAAGGATGCTATCATCGATGATAGAGCCTTAGATAAGGAGGTCTCTGAAGTGCCCACGACCCCAGCATTGTTTGATGTCTGACAATAATCAGTCTGCCCTTGGTCAGCAGATGGGTAGGGCCTTGGGTGTTTTGTCTGTAAGTGGTCTTGACAACATAGAAGAAACCCTGCACGCCATGGTTGTTGGCCATTTATTGAGCCTCCAGTGCTTTCTCAACCCACCACCTGTTCTTTATGTCCTTGGGTTTGTTATTGGACCTTCAGTTGCCTGTAGGTCTGGATTTTATCTTCCAAGTGTGGTTGTTGTTTTACACTCAGAAATGCCATGCACTTCCAGCTTGTCACTTCTTGCATCTCCTGATCATTCTCATCAAACCAGTCTTGTTGTTTCCTGGTTAAGTGACTGACCAAGTTTTTGCAAGCTTTGAGGGTGGACCAGAGGCTGTTGGAATCCTGCACCTTGGTGTTGCTGAGGGTTGATGGCCCTGTGGTGAGGAGCTGGTTGTATGAGGCATTTTTACTGGGTCATTGGATGTGTCACTGTTAAACTTCTTTCAGCACTGGTTCTGTTGTCTCCGTTGCAGAGGTTGAGTACAGGCATGTTAGACTAAGTACAAATTTATACATTTTGCTAAACAGGTTAAGGTGTCCACTTACTCTTTCGAAACCATGAACTTAAAAGCAACAATGGGATCCAGAGGTACGTGGATATAAATGAGTAAATGTAGTGACAGGTTAATGAAGCTATGTTATGGAGTTTACAGAACAGATGTACAGATGTTTCCATTTGTGTGGAGTCCAAACCAAACATCAATATTAGATCGTCATTAATAAATCTAATGAAGAAGTAATGAGAAATATTGAGGGGATTCATGGAGCAGAAACAGGACCATAAATACATTAGGCCAAATTGTCTTTTTGCATACTGTAAAATTCTGTCCTCATTCTTTAGAAATAGCACCAGATGTGTCAATATTGCTCATTGAGGTTATAAAACCTACTGAAATATCGCTTGTAGATATAATCACAGTTCTGTGTTTGAACAGGTTTACAATTTGTCTCAACCCTTGTAATAGTTAATCTCACTCGTAACGTTTTTCTAGCACTAAATAAACTAGTGCTATCTTGCAGAAGGAAGTTGTGGCAATATCACAAGGTGTGTTAAGATATCAACTGACAATCATTCTCCTTTCCAGTTCCTTTGCTTTGTGCTCACCTTGGTTTTACTGTGCTAGGTGTTGCAGCTCCCAAAAACCCCTCATACCAAGCTGCAGCCTAAAATTAAATGGAACACCAACACAATGTATAATTATTTACTGTAACAACCCGCATCTATTGCAGAGCAAAGCCTCCCAAGGCACTTCACAGGAGAGTTATTCATCAAGACCTGACACAGATACATAAGCAGATGCAAAGCATGGGAGAAATGGTATGGTTTGGGGAGCATCTTGAAGGAGCTTTAAAAAAAAGAAGGCAGGCTGAGGTGTTTAAGGAAAATTTGAGAAGATCTTAGGACCTTGGCAGCTGAAGGTATGGTCAGCCCTTCAGAATCTGGATCTAGCCTGAGAAGGTGGAGTATGGGGGTCTAGTTAGAAACATGAGATTATAATAACAACTGTGCTTCAGAAGTTATTGTCAGCTGACCCTTGATTCAAAGATGGCCAGAGGTCTTCACGTGACTGAACAGGCCAGTTCTCAACTCTGAAACCTTTAGGCACCTGAGACAGGATGCTCTTTAATGTGCAGTGACATCGGGAGTGTAGGATTTGATTTCAAAAGCACCTCATCTGAGGTGCCCTGAAATGGTCTTTAAAATGTACAAGCTCATTCTTTCACCAAGTTCTACCTACATTTTTTAACCACATTCCTACACCATAGCCATTGTCTTTGATTTGCCAAATTTTCCATTCTTCCCCTTACATAACCAGGTCCATTGGACTCACTCTTGCTTATGTCCATTTAGTTTTGCACTTAAATATTCCTGCCCTTCAGCACCTGACATGCTGTTAATTCATTCATGGAATTGTAGCCATCACTGTCTTGCCAGGTATTTATTGTCCAGAGGGATTGCTGTGAGCCTGGAGTCACATGTTGACCAGATTAGGTAAAGATGGTAATTTCCTTCCGTGAAGAGAATTAGAAAACCAGTTGGGGTTTTTCTGACAATTCCTCCTTCATTAGATCTTAATTATTTTATACTGATTTCAAATTTCACCAGTAGGATTTGCATCCAGGTGTTGCCAAACACAGTACTTTTGGACTAGAAGGCAGGACATTGAATTTGTTTGTAAAATGAAAGGGGGGGAAGCGTACATGGTCCCTTTAAAAGATGATGCACTTTTCTAGGCTTGGAGATTTTTTAAAAAATTTGCAGATGCACAGAGTTTTCTCGAAATTGAAACATTTGTATCAAAGACCGAATGGTTAGGGGGGGGAAAAAAAAAGTTGCAGTCTTGTTTTGTTAACAAGGCAATTGGTTTGAACATCAACCAATTAATTTAAACTAAGCACTGAGACTAAAACCAATTACATATAAATTTGATGGTTTTGACAACCTACAACCAATCCTATTATTAAAAAATTGATAGGTCATCAAGGGTATAAAAGAAAGGGATATTTGAAAATCCTTCTGGGACCGAACTGACATCTGAAGAGAAACGCTCTGGCTCTCAGAAATCTCTAAGCTCTCAGACTAAGCACTGCCTAAATAATGGTACTATGGCACTCTTAGCTATAATTCCTGACACAAGAATTCAACAGAGGAACCCGTTCCTCACTGGAAGACAGTGGAGAAGGCAAAGAGCATTCTGGAAGACTTAATCTGACTATAATTCCTAGAGATTAAATTTTAATTTTCTTTTTATTAATTTTGTTTATATAAGTGGAACTTTTATGTATTAGAACAGCATACCATTAGAATTTTGATTTTATTTGGGAATAGTCAGTAGTTAAGGGGGAATTGTTTGGTTTGTTAGTAGTTTTGTTAACTTGTTAACTGTTAGAGTTAGATAAATAAATTGGTACCTATTAATCAGAGTAACTGTCAGAGGTTCATTTTATTTCATATTTTCTTTTAACAGATCATGAAGGTGAGGTGAGCTCCTCTGAGGGTTTTGATTTTAATTATCAGAGGTGTCGACTTCTGCTTTGTATTACAGGTCAAACCCAAAATATTACTTGATTCTCTGGATTAGCCATAGAACATAGAACAGAACATCACAGTACAGGCCCTTTGGCCCATGATGTTGTGCCAACATATTATCCTATTCTAAGATCAAACTAACCTGCAAGCCCTTCATTTTACCATTGCTGGCAGTGCATTCCACACACCCACCACTCTGTGTAAAGAACCTATCTCTGACATCTCCCCTATACCTTCCTCCAATGACCTTAAAATTATGCCCCCTAATGATAACACATGTGTAATCTACAGATAAAACCGCTTGACCATCACCTCTCCTGCTTGTAGTTGACTAGTGTCGGTGGAAGTAGCTTTAATTACAATAGATACATTGGAGCTTGAAGTGTGAGTGCTGCTAATTGAACCTGGTGTTGAACTAAGTTTTCCCTGGTACATTTTCTGTTGCTATAGTAGTGAAGAAAATAAAGGAGTATGGCTGTATTATATTGCCTGATGATGACCAGTCCCATCATTGCATTGTCACCTCCTGACTTAAACGTAGTAGGGCTGAGGAGGGCTTCTGAAAAGAATATGGGGATAAATTTCAGAAAAATAAAGAAAATGATGAAAAAGTTATGAACAATTATTTGACTATGATTTTGGACTCCTATCTAATGTTTATGCTCAGTGGAATAGCTATGAAGTTAACAATTGGTTAACTCACCGCAATTACATGACTAATCCTACAGATATACAAAGATGATGTTTAAAGCCAAAACAAGATCAGAAATTGTTGGAGAAACTCAGCAAGTCTGGTACCATCTATGGAGAGAAAGACAGTGTTTCGGATCGAGTCGTACTTCAGCAATTTCTGTTTTTATTTCTGATTTCCGGCAGGTGCAGTTCTTCATGTTTTTTTTTGTTTGACGTTTAAAACCATTATGTTAAATGTCAACATTATACACCAGTGACCATCATCTAAACAAAAGTTTTTTTTTAAAGCTTCTGAGCCAAGTGGGGCTTCAACTCAGACCTAAGAATACTATCACTACATCACAAAAGCCTTCCTTATCCTATTATACCCAAATATTACTTTTACTCTCATTGAAAACAGAAGAGCTTTGACAATGCTTTCTGCCACTACACAACATCTACATGAACTGAACCATGCTCAAAGGAAGTAATCCACTGCAACTATGTCAGAGTATCAGAAGCCTCGTACCAAGATTAGTCCCAAAAGCGGAAATTTATTATTTGTTCTCAGTTGCCAAAAAGATCTGCTTTCATGTGGGCACGTTGTCTTTGGTTTTAATATGAACTGTGTTATGTAACGTGAAACCAGCCTCTCACCAAATATATAGGTACTGACTTAAGTTGGATTCCGCAGATTGTTCACTGTGAAACAGTATCTACAGTATGCCCTGGGGAAAAAAGGGATTGATTTAGTAATGTAAAGGCCAGCAATTTGCTCATGGAATCCAGTTTAAATGTTTGAGGCTCATTTTGAGGTAGTGTCTGTTTGACCACAAACACTTTTTAATTCCTAAGTTGCTACTAGCTCCATATCCCCTTTCTCATCAAAATTACCCATTTCTAACTCCATAATTTTTCACGCTTTCACCCTTGCTTCAACCCATCTGATGTTGAAATCCTTACATATGCTTTTATTACCTCCAGTCTCGATTAGCATATGCTCCTATGGCTGGGTCCCAACCTCCACCCCTCATAGACCCTAGTTCATCCAAAATTGTGCTAACCCATATCAGGCTCGGTACACTGTTCATGCCTGTAGATTTGGCAACATGCAATTGTAAAACTTTTATATGTGCGTTTAAATTTGTGTCTAGTGTTACTCCACCCTCAACCCCTCCACTAGCCTGATACCTTTCAAGACCTCTTTCTTTAAGCCCACACGTTCCAATTTCCTTAGCTCACCACTGGCAGCCAATGTCTTCGGCTGTTCTAACTAAGATCTAGAAGTCCCTCCTCAAATCTCTTCATCTCTCTTTTCTTTTAAAATGCTCCTTAAAATGTATCTGACCTAATTTTGCTTTATATGGCACTGTCAGATCTTGTTTGATAACACTCCTGTGAAGCACCTTTGAACATTTTACTACATTAAAAGTGCTTTCTAATTGCTCTGTGTTCTTTTTGTTGCGACAATGTTCCAACTCACATTCATGGTAGTATGAATACAACAGCACTGTGGGTGAACCTTAGCCACATGACCTGCAATTGTTCAGGAGCAGCTCGCCATGATATTCTTAAGGGCAATTAATTTGGCAACAAATGTTAGCCTAGCCAGCAATGCTCACAACCCTTGAGAGAATAAATTGAAAATAATTCCAGTTTAACATCAGTAAGAAAACATCAGTGGATTAGGGTGTGGGTTTTTAATCACTTGCTTGTTTCAGGGTGTGAGATTTTACAACTAGCGAGTTTTACAACTATCAAGCACTGAGCTTATAGATTGCCACATCTATCAAATTCCGTTTTGCAACTTGAAAAAGAAGGATTTAAATCCGCATCCAGCATTGTGAACACAAGGCCCTTGTATAAATCCAATGAGAGCCTGCAGATGGGGCCTTAGTTTAACATGCCTTATCTGCGTGGCATGGCGGTTCAGTGGTTAGCACGGCTGCCTCACAGCACCAGGGACCCAGGTTTGATTCCAAACTTGGGCGACTGTGTGTGTGGAGTTTGCACATTCTCCCTTGTCTGTGTGTGTTTCCTCCCACAGTCCAAAGATGTACAGTTTAGGTGAATTAGCTGTGGGAAATGTACAGTTACAGTGAGGTTAGCAAGGTGGCTCTAATCGGTTGTGCTTCAGAGTGGTTGATATGGACTTGAATCCATACTGTAGGGATTCTATTAAATACACACCCAATAAATAGCAGCCTTTCAGTGTAGAACTGGCAATTTGAGACAAGTAGTATGTTGTGGTATTGGAGATAACAAGGTGTAGAGCTGGATGAACACAGCAGCATCAGAAGAGCAGGAAAGCTGATGTTTTGGGCTTAGACCCTTCTTCAGAAATTGGGGAGGGGAAGGGCGTTCTGAAATATAGGGAGAGAGGGGGAGGCAGGTCAAAGATGGATAGAGGAGAAGACAGGTGGAGAGGAGACAGACAGGTTTCTGCATGAGCCTACCAGGGGAAACCTTATCAAACGCCTTTGGTCTTTGGTCACCTCTTCAAAGAATTCAATAAGGTTTGTGAGGCATGAGCTACCCCTCAAAAATCCATGCTGACTATCTCGAATTAAACTGTGCCTTTCCAAGTGATCATAAATCCCATCTGTCAGAGCCCTTCCCAATAATTTGTCCACCAGTGATGTAAAACTAACTGGTCAGTAATTTCCAGGGTTATCCCTGTTCCCTTTTTTGGACAAGGGAATGACGTTTGCCTCTTTCCAATCTTCCAGCACTATACCCTGGAGAGATGGAAAGAGAGAGGCCCAGGAAGGAGAGAGAAGTATCAGAGATGGTTCAGGTGAACTTAAGGTTGGGGTGGAAGGTGTTGGTGAAGTGGATGAACCGGTCGAGTTCCTCGTGGGAGCACGAGGCGGCGCTGTTAACTTGGTTTGGCTTCTAGCATTTGTATCTCATTTAAGAGACTTACTCTTGGACAAAGGAGTTGCTAACAATCCGGCTGGGAGGGTGAATAGTTGTTAATGGGGACTGTTAGTGGCCAACAACAGTGGGTGTGTAATGGCAGGCTATGTGGTAACAAGGCCTGGTGTGTGGGGTAGAGAACTGGGACATGGGAGAGTTTTGGCCGTAAAATTATTGAATTCAATATTGAGTTTGGAGGGCTGTAGGGTCCCCAAGCTAAAAAAGAGGTGTTGTTCCTCCAGCTTGTGTTGGGCTTCACTGGAACACTGCAGCAAGCCAGAGAAAGCGATATTGGCCAGGGAACAGGGTGGTGTGTTAAAGTGGCAGGCAACAGGCAGTTCAGGGTCTTTTGTGTGAGCAGAACTTAGATGTTCTGTGAAGTGATTGCCAAGTCTATGCTTCGTTTCCCCAGTGTAGGGGAGACCAAATTGTGAGCAGCGAATGCAGTAGACTAGATCCTGGGAAGTGCAGCTGAAGTGTTGCTTCACCTGGATGGTATGTTTGAGCCCTTGGATAATGGGGAGGGAGGAGGTAAATGGGCAGGTGTTGCACTTTTGCTGGTTACTGGGGAAGGTGTCGTAGGGCTGTGGGGAGGTATTGGGGGTAAAGAAAGTGTGGACCAGGGTGTCCCGGAGGGAACAGCCCCTGCAGAACGCGGACAAGGGAGGGGAGGGGAATATGTGTCTAATGGTAGCATCTTGCTAGAGGAGCAGAAATGGTGTCTGATGATCCTGTCCTCATTTGGAAATGAATCACCATTCCTTCATGAACAAAAACAGAAGTTGTTGGAAAAGCTCAACAGGTCTGTTAGTATCTGTGAAGAAAAAAATCAGAATTAACGTTTCAAGTCTGGTGACCCTTCCTCAGAAATCATTCATTCATTGTGAGATAGTAAGAACTGCTGATGCTGGAGTCAGAGATAACACAGCGTGGAGCTGGAGGAACACAGCAGGTTGGCAGCATTAGAGGAGCAGGAAAGTTGATGTTTTGGGTCGGGAGTCTTTTTCAGAAAAGAAGGGTAATTTTTCTGAAGAAGGTTCCTGACCCAAAATGCCAACTTTCCTGCTCCTCTGAAGTTGCCTGGCCTGCTGTGTTCCTCCAGCTCCACACTGTGTCATTCCTTCATTGTGGCTGGGTCAAAGTTCTGGAGCCCCCTACCTAACATAACTTTGGGAGCTTCTTCAGCACATTGCCTGGAGCAAAGTTAAAATAAGATGCATTCTCACTTTCCAAAGGATAATAGGAAAGAAACAATAAATGGTACCCTGAGTAAACCTTCCACATTAAACAGATGTTCACCTGCAAATCCGCTAATGTGGTATATTGTATTGGCTGTTCCCAATGTGGCCACCTGTACATCGCTGAAACGAAGGGGAGGCTTGGAGACCACTTTGTGGAGCGCCTACACTCGGTTTTGGAGAAACGAAACACCTCTTGTAAAGAACCACATCAACTCCCACTCCCACTCCCTGGATGATATTTCCATCCTAAGCCTCCTCCACTGCCACAACAATGCCACCCAAAGGCTGGAGAAACCCTGCAGCCAGCGGTCTTGATGTGGACTTTACAAGCTTCAAAATCCCCCCACCCCCAACCTCATCCCAAGTCCAGCCCATCTCATCCCGACTTCCTTGACTGTTCATCTAAACTTGCAACTATCCACTCCTCCCACCTCACTGACCAACCACTACCCCATTTCCCACCTTCTCGCCTCATCCCCGCCTCCTTGACCTGTTTGTCTTCCCTCCCACCTACCTGCTCCTCTATCCACATTCTATCATCGCCTCCCCCGCTCTCTATTTATTTCACAGACCCCTTTTGAAGAAGGTTCCTACCTAAAACATCAGCTTTCCTACTACTCTGATATCACCTGGTCTCCTGTGTTCATCTGGCTCCACACCTTGTTGTCCCAACTTACTCAGCATCTTCTTATAGCTCAAACCCTGGCTACATTCTTGTAAATCTTTTTTGCGCCCTTCAAGTTTCATTACATCCTTCCTTTAGAGATCAAAATGCAAGTGAGATGTTAAATTAAAATGGCAAGTTACTGGAAGATTGGTATCCACGTTGTGAACCAAATAATAGCATTCAGTCATGAAATCTTTTCATTTGGTTTCTCTAATGTGGAGAAGACTGAATTGTGAGCAGCACATAAAGTAAGCTTGAATGAAAGAAATAAGAATAAATTTCTGTTTTGTTTGGGAGAAAGATTTAGAATCCTATCCATCCTGTTGTAAATTCCCTACAGGGGAAATATTTTCTTAACGTCTGGCCGGTCAAGCCACACAATAATTTTATTAGTTTCAGTTCGATCACTTCTACTACTAAACGTGGGATGCAAACACACTCTGCAAAATTCTGTCCACACATCAAAATCCCCTTATTTCCGGAGCCCGTCTAGAAAATTACCGTGGCACATTCACTGTTCTCATGAATGTGTAACAGCAGTGAAGAGGGCTTTTTTTAGCTCCAGTTTGCGCTGCCTCAGAGAATATTGTAATTTTCTCGAAGTCTTGCTTCTTGCACCTTCACAATGAGAATTGATATCCATGTTTTCAGTTATCTCCTACGTTCTCTTCAATTCACCACCTGTGTGTCATCTTTTGAGACCATCCTTGTTTAATACAGGGAAATGAAGCCTTCAAATGTTCTCCCAGGTTAAACAGATTTAGTTGATGTTGTTCCTAACTTCTCCATACATGACATATTAAGTCAAAAGTCATTCTAAAAATCAATGAAGGAAATGTGGATGTGTTTCACCAGAACTATATTGATTGAATTGAATTATTGTCACATGTATCAAAGCACTGTGAAAAGCTTAGTTTGTAAGCAATACAGGCAGATCATGGATAACACAGTGTGAAGCTGGATGAACACAGCAGGCCAAGCAGCATCTCAGGAGCACAAAAGCTGATGTTTTGGGTCTAGACCCTTCATCAGAGAGGGGGATGGGGAGAGGATTCTGAAATAAATAGGGAGAGAGGGGGAGGCGGACTAAAGATGGATAAAGGAGAAGATAGGTGGAGAGGAGTGTATGGGTGGGGAGGTAGGGAGGGGATAGGTCAGCCTGGGGAGGACGGACAGGTCAAGGGGGCAGGGTGAGGTTGGTAGGTGGGCAATGGAGGTGCGGCTAGAGGTGGGAGGAGGGGATAGGTGAGAGGAAGAACAGGTTAGGGAGGCGGGGACGAGCTGGGCTGGTTTTGGGATGCAGTGGGGGAGGAGGAGATTTTGAAGCTTGTGAAGTCCACATTGATACCGTTGGGCTGCAGGGTTCCCAAGCAGAATATGAGTTGCTGTTCCTGCCACCTTCGGGTGGCATCGTTGTGGCACTGCAGGAGTCCCATGATGAACATGTCATCTAAAGAATGGGAGGGGGAGTTGAAATGGTTCACAATTGGGAGGTGCTGTTGTTTATTGCGAACCAAGTGGAGGTGTTCTGCAAAGCGGTCCCCAAGCCTCCGCTTGGTTTCCCCAATGTAGAGGAAGCCACACCGGGTACAGTGGATACAGTATACTACATTGGCAATTGTGCAGGTGAACCTCTGCTTAATATGGAAAGTCATCTTGGGGCCTGGGATGGGGTGAGGGAGGAGGTGCGGGGGTAAGTGTAGCATTTCCTGCGGTTGCAGGGGAAGTTGCCGGGTGTGGTGGGGTTGGAGGGGAGTGTGGAGCGGACAAGGGAGTCACGGAGAGAGTGATCTCTCCGGAAGGCAGACAAGGGTGGGGATGGAAAAATGTCTTGGGTGGTGGGGTCGGATTGTAGATGGCGCAAGTGTCGGAGGATGATGCGTTGTATCTGGAGATTCGTGGGGCAGATCATAGTAAGCAACGACATACAGATAATTGGATGACAAAAGCTGGGACAGAGTAAGGTACACGTTACACCGTGTGCTAGCCGAGATCACATTAACAACAGCAGTATTGTTTGAAGGTAGACAGCCCATTCATCGAATAACGGCAGGGAAGAAGCTGCTCTTGGACCTGCAGGTGCATGTATTCAAGCCTCTCTATCTTCTGCCTGATAGAAGAGGTTATAGGAGAGTATTACTGGGGTGAAATGGCTCTTTGATGATGTTGGTAGCCTCTCTGTGGCAACAAGATGTGTAAATGGAATCCAGGGATCGGAGGTTGGCTTCTGTGATAGTCTGGGCTGTGCACATATCGTTCTGTAGTTTCTTATGGTCTTGGGCAGAGCAGTTAACATACCAGGCCACTGTGCACATGGACAGTACACTTTCTATGGTGCATCTGTAAAGTTGGAGTGGGTCCTTATGAACATGCCAAATTTCCAAGCCTGCATGAAGAAGAAGAGGCATTGATGTGCCTACTTAACCACTGCACCTACATAGGAAGTCCAGGACAAGTTGTTGGTTATCGTCACTCCTAGGAACATGATGGTCTAGACTCACTCAACCTCTGCCCCACGCACCCCTGCTCCGTTGATGTAGATTGGGGCATATTCTCCTCCTCTCTTTCTGAAGTCAATGTTCAGCTCTCTAGTTTTGCTGACATTGAGAGAGAGGTTGTTATCATTGCACCACGTCACCAAGCCCTCTATCTCCTTCCTGTATTCTAACTCATCATTGTTTGATATCTGTCGAACCACAACAGTGTCATCAACAAACTTGAAGGTGACATTTGTTCGGAATTTGGCAACTCAGTTGTGGGTGTACAGGGCGTAGAGTAGGGGGCAGAATCCTTGGGGGCCTCCGATGTATGGTGTTTTCATGGAGGAGGTGCAATTGTGACATGATGTCATAAAAAATTACAAGGTGCACAATTCAGTCCCTGTCAATGTACTTTTCATGGAATATGATGAATATTTTATATTCGAGCGGGTGAGAACTTAATCTGGGTCTAACCTGTTATACTAGACTGGAGAGGGTGGTGGTACAAGGTTGTTGTTCAAACTGGAGGCCTATGACCAGTAGTATGCTGCAAGGAAGTGTGCTGGGTCCACTGTTACTCATCATTTATACAAACAGTTTGGATGAGAATATAGGAAGCATGGTTAGTAATTTTGTGGATTACTCAAAAATTGGTTGTATTGTGAACAGTGTTATATAAGTGTGCAATGAGATCAACTGGATCAGAGGGCCAAGGAATGGCAAAGGGAGCTTGTTGCAGATAAATGTGCGGTGTTATATTTTGTTAAGACAAAACTGGTTAGGACTTACACAGTTAGTGGTACACAGAGAGACCATAGTTCCTTGAAAGTGGCATTACGGGTAGACAGGGTGATGAAGAAGGCTCTCTTGTCTTTATTGATCAGAGCATTGAGTACAGAAGTTGGAACGTTGTGTTGTGGTTGCATGAAACATTGCTAAGTCCACACTGAGTACAATTCTGGTCGCCCTCCTATATGAAGGGTATTATTAAACTGGAAAGAATGCAAAAAAGATTTACAAGAATGTTACCGAGAGAGAAGGCTTCAGTTGTAAGGCGAGACAAGATAGCCTGGTACTTTTTCCCCAGAGCATAGGAGGCTGTGGCATGCATTCATAGAGGTTTATATATCATGATGGTTATAGAAAAGGTAAATAGCTAAAGCCTTTTCCACAGATTAGTGGAGTCCGTAGCTCAAGTTCCATATATGGAACGAGCTGACAGAGGCATGTACAATTACAACATTTAAAAGGCATTTGGACGGTACATGGGTAGGAAGAGTTTGGAAGAATATGAGCTAAATGCAGAAAAATGGAACTAATTCAGTTTATGAAACCTGGTTGGCATGGACAAGCTGGGCTGCAGGGTCTGTACCTTTTCTGTATGACTCTATAACTCTATGGTGAGCAACATTACCCTTGACTAAAAAAGTTGTTTTACACACACACACACAAACACACACACACACACACACACACACACACACACACAGATGTCGAGGGAAGGAAAGCCCAGAGTGACATATCTGTTTGTGTGAAACCAAGTGCTGTGCTTCCTGATTTCAATGGCCTGGTTCCAGTTTTAGGACATGCACTGAATAGTGAGTCAGACCTGTTGAACCTCAACTACCAGACAAACTCAATGGCTTTGGAAGGGAGGGTGGTTAAATTGAAAAAGGAAGAGAACTCCTTGATGTGTGAGGGATTGACTGTTTGTCTGATTCACTTCAAAACAATGCAAAGAATGGCAGCTGTTGCACCATGGTGACTTTCAAAAGGCCTTTGGTATGAGCCTATGTCACATGCCTCATCTGTAAGCAGGTCAGTAATTAAACATGACTGTTTTAAGATTAAGAGGATACTGAAGAATGAGAAATTGGTAAAGTACTAGACACTAGTTTCAGCCTATCAGAACCAGCATTTCATTAGTGCTTTGAAGAAAAGTGGGGATAAAATTGGAAGAAGAAATAGACAGTACATAATGTGTCGCATAAGTGCTACCAGATATGACTGACTCAAACATTCCTGAATTCTTGGCCTTGCTCAGTTGCTATTATCTCCTAACTCAAGGGGTATAGTATTGACTAGTTACAGGAACAATTTATTGCGGCAAGCGCAGTCCAACAGGATATTTAAATAGTACGTATTCTTACAACATGAAGTCTATTAGCTGTTCTTATAATGTGGGGTCAGAACCTCAAAGTACTGTGCATATTTTTAACATGTAATTCTGAAATGTACACTTTTAAAAGAGGGCTGATATGGCCAAAACTTGCTGTGGTTGTAAATTAAATGGCTGTCGAGAGAGGGAGAGAGAGTGAAATAGAATGTAACACTTAAAATGTCAAAGGAACTTCAAACAGACATGTAAGAGCAAATTTACTGCAGATGCTAGAATCTGTACTGAAAACAATAAATGCTGAAGATCACAGCGGGTTGGGCAGCATCCATGGAGAGAGAGCAAGCTAACATTTCGAGTCTAGATGACTTCATCAGAGCTCGAGAGTCATCTAGACTCAAAACATTAGCTTGCTGTCTCTCCATGGGTGCTGTCTGACCTCTTATGACCTCCTTCAAACAGACTTAACTGTGATCGCCTGTGACTGCAAAGATAACAAAGGGCTGACAACTGTCTATCAATGCCAATGAATTATGTCCCAAACTACAGACTTCTTTTATGTTGAATTTTACCGGAAATCAGCTGATTTTGATGAGTATTGTTTCCAAAAGGATTGCTCAATGCCTGACCTCATTATGATGTGCCGATGTTGGATAGGGGTGGACAAAGTCAGGAGTCACACTACACCAGGTTATTGTCCAACAATTTATTTGACATCAGAAGCTTTAGGGACAGAGCCCCTTCATCAGGTGAAATGTGAGAGAAGAGTATGCAGTCACAGATTATGGGCAGAGAGATCGAAAGATCATACAACTGGTGTGACTAGAGTGTCGAATCACGTTATTCCAGTCATTTCATTTGTCTCCAGCACACCCCTTTTATAATTTTTTTGTGATTATCTCTCTGCCTCAATTATTTGGATCATAGATTATCCCGTTGCTTGTTATCCGGCTGTTGACACTTTACTCACACTATCTAATACTCTTGTTCACCTGCAGAGGCTTATCATTCGATACTCCACTGATACCAATTGTACGATCTTTTGATCTCTCTGTCCTTGATCTCTCAGCCGATAAATTCTATATCTGTGTACCCTTCTTGCACACTTCACCGACGATGAGTTAGTTCTCTAAAAGCTTGTGATTTCAAATAAACCTGTTGGACTACAACCTGGTGTCATGTGACTACTGACTTTGACCTCAATACAGCCTTGGTCAAAAAATGGAAACATATGCTGAACTCTAGGGGTGAGGCGAGGGTTGACATCAAGATAGTATTTGACTGAGCGTGGCATATGGGTTCAAAAACTAGAGCACTTGGCTTCAATACAATTGCTGGAATGTTTTCAGGACCCTTAGCCTTTGCGGTATCCAGTGTCTTCAGCTGTTTCGTCGTATGGGAAATCGAATTGGCTTAAAATGCTGCAGACCTCAGGAGGAGGGTGAGATGGTTCATCCACTCAGTATTTCTGGATGAAGATTGCTGCAAATGCTCAAACCTTGTAATTTGCTCTGATGAGCTGGGCTCGCCAACCTTAGAGAAAGGGGATATTTATGAAGCATCCTCTGCTCCTGATATATTTACTGCAAAATGTAGGTGTATACACAAAATCAAGTTACAACAGAGTAAGTAACACTAAGGCATTGAGTTGAATTATTCTGGTAGGTTAAATTATTCTCTGGAGATAAATTAACAGAACTTTTAAAATCCCAGGCCTGACTTTTACAGTGTCTCTAGGATGGGAGGGGGTAGGAATATCAAATTAAGCACTTTACCAGTCACTGGTCTCAGTTCGAACCTGTCCCACCACAGCATGTGGGCCAATTGATGCCCTTAATTGGCCAATTGATGGCCATTTAAGGGCGTCCTCCTGCCACTGCTGGAATTTTATTTCATGGCAGAAGAGTTCCTTGTGCAACCTGGCATTGTCTGCCCATTAAAAAAAGTTTTCGTTCTGATCATACATCATACTATAGTATGTAGTATGTTGGTGTTTGCTCTGTTGTCTGATTAACAATAATGCCAGCACATGAAGTGCTTTGGAAATAGTTCACTGAATGATGCGATCTGATGTTATATAAGTGCAAGTTGTTGTTATACAAAACACTTCTCTCTCTTTTATCTTTGATAAAAATACCAACATAATCATCTGGCAGCCTGAGCGATCAATGATTCATTCTCAAATTGCACTCTATTATAATTTTCAGAGTACATTTAAATCTGCAGTGCAAAAGTCTTCTTCTATTTACATAGCCTGAATAACTAACTGAAAGAAATGTGGAGTCGAATTTGCACTCACTAATTTACCAGAAACTGCCACCTCATAACAATCAGTCTTAGTTTTTAATATCTAATATATCTTTAATATTTAAATCTGTTTTAGTAATAATTATCAACCAGGGATATTCTTCAAACAGTGCCATAATACCTTTTACATCCAATTAAGAGGGCAGACAGAGCCATTGTTTGAAATCTTGTTTGAAAATCAGAACCTCTGACACAGTAGCATTCCATTAGAACTTTGATATTCTTATTTCATGAATGAGGACGTCACTGTCTAGGCCAGAATTTGTTAACCATCCCTAATTGCCCAGAGGCAGCTAAGAGTCAATCATAAGTGGGCCTGTGAAATTCATTGCCACGAAGTACAATGGAGGCCAGGACATTAGGTGTCTTCAAGGCAGAGATTGATAACTCCTTGATCTCGCAAGGAATTAAGGGCTACGGGAGAGTGCGGTAAGTGGAGTTGAAATGCCCATCAGCCATGATTAAATGGCGGAGTGGGCTCGATGGACCGAATGGCCTTACTTCCACTCCTATGTCTTATGGTCCACTGGTCTATCGTCTTAATGTCTTATAATTTGCTGTGGTTCTAGAGTCACGCATGGGCCAGACCAGGTAAGGATGGCAGTTTCCTTCTCTAGAGGACCTTGTGAACCAGATGGATTTTTCTGACAATTGATTCAGCTGTATCAGACATGATTACTAAGTCAAGCCCTGAAGTAACCACAACCTCCAGAGGCAGGGTGGAGAGGTAAGCTACCCTTTGAAACAGACTCTGGGATACCTTTGGCAAAAATAAGACACCTTCTGATTGTGAACAGAGATGCTTGTGTGTAAAGATAGCAAAAACTCATTGGACTGGCAAAGATGTCAATGAACTATCCAAAATAGACAGAGGAGATAAAAAAAATGGTATTAGTTATTTCAGATCTGTTCAAATTGAACTATTATGGGATTTGTGCTGCTTGACTGATTATCATATATATCATTCTCATAGTGGGGATTGGTTGGCACAGTTCGTTTGCAATTCAGAGTGATATTAGCAGGACAGGTTCAATTTCCACAACATTACCATGAAAAACTCTCCTTCTCTCATTTCCCCTTGCTGGAGGCATGGTGACCTTAAGTTAAACCAACACCAGCCATCTCTCTTTAATGAGAGAGCAGTTGTATGGTTCAGTGAGACTATGGCAAAATTATTATTTCTATTGATGGACAATGCTTACTGAATAGAAATAATTACAGACATAAAGGATTAGGCACTTATGTGAAATATTTGTATTTATATTCAACTTATAGACAGTCAGTCAATGTGGCATTTTATGAATTCCTACTTTAGAAATAAAACCAGTCTGACTCCGACCAAAACACCAACCGACTCTAAACAAAATCTCACACCTCAGATGCATTGTCTGACCTAAAATGTTACATTTTCTTTACACTGAGAAAATCTTTAGTTTTCTCAGGAAACTGATTTCAAAGGAACTTGGGGATTTACATATGCATATGAATCAATTAAAACCTTCTAACTGATTAAAGATTTAACAGCATCTTAGGTTTGTTTAGTACATCATCATCAGTGGTGTGGCCCTTTGATCTTTTGCTAATAAATTCTGTGTCTGATACTATTCTCTCACCATCACCTGAAGAAAGGATAAGACTCCAGGCAAATGCAAGGCAATGCATTTTGGAAGATCCAATTCAAGGGCGAACAATATGGTTTTAATGCAAAAGTCCTGGGGAAAATGGATGCACAGAGAGATCTGGGTGTTCAGGTCCTTTGTACCCTGAAGGTGGCAAAACAGGTGGATAGAGTGGTCAAGAAGGCATACGGCATGCTTTAATTCATCAGACGGAGTACTGAATACAAGAGTTGGCAGGTCACGTTACAGTTGTATAAGACTATGCTTCGGCCGCATTTAGAGTACTGTGTACAGTTCTGGTCGCCACATTACCGAAAGGATGTGGATGCTTTGGAGAGGGTGCAGAGGAGGTTCACCAGTATGTTGCCTAGTATGAAGGGTCCTAGCTATGAAGAGAGGTTGAGTAGATTAGGATTATTTACATTAGAAAGATGGAGGTTGAGGGGGTCCTGATTGAGGTCTACAAAATCATGAGAGGTATAGACAGGGTGGATAGCAAGAAACTTTTTCCCCAGAGTGGGGACTCTATTACTAGGGGCCACGATTTCAAGGTGAGAGGGGAAAAGTTTAAGGGAGATATCCATGGGAAATTCTTTATGCAGAGTGTGGTGGGTGCCTGGAACGCGTTGCCAGCGGTGGTGGTACAGGCGGGCACAATAGCATCATTTAAGATGTATCTAAGCAGATACATGAGTGGACAGGGAGCAGAGGGATACAGATCCTTGGGAAATAGGTGACAGGTTTAGATAGAGGCAATAAATGATGGCTCTAGCCCGAGACACCTACATCCCGCAAGTGAATTTAAAAAAGTGAAGAAGCGCCAATCCTTCAAACAATGATTAAAAACAAATGGTCGGATCGCAGTTGTCATTGCTGCTTAAGGAATTTGCTGTGCTCAAATTTGACGCCACACTTTCTAAAACACACTGTACTTCAGAACAGAGATAACTCCTAAGATGCTGCTTGGCCTGCTGTGTTCATCCAGCTCCTTACCTTGTCATCTCGGATTCTCCAGCATCTGCAGTTCCTATTATCTCTCACAACAAGATGTAGAGCTGGATGAACACAGCAGGCCAAGCAGCATCAGAGGAGCAGGAAGGCTGATGTTTCGGGGTTAGACACTTCTTCAGAAATTGGCTTGCTCTGTTCTTCCAGCCCTACACCTTCTTATCTCAGATTCTCCAGCATCTGCAGTTCATACTATCTCTATACTTCAAAACTTCAGTGTCTATAAAACACTTTGGGTTCCCCTGATGTTGCGAAAGCAGCTATTCTCTCTGATGAAGGGTCTAGGCCCGAAACGTCAGCTTTTGTGCTCCTGAGATGCTGCTTGGCCTGCTGTGTTCATCCAGCCTCACATTTTATTATCTTACATTCAAATGTAAAGCCTGTCTTTCATTACTCTTTGTGGCACTTTGTTTTGTGCAAAAGAGCTTCTGCACCTACTTACATTAAAACAGTCATTGTATTTAAATGCAACGTATCACCTTGAAGTATTTGGAGATCTTTCTGAAAATTGAGATTAGATATTGTGTGAATAAAAATATAACATCTTTCTATTTTAACCTTGAACCATGTAGCGCTGTTTGCTGTAAGCACATTGATAGAAATTTAGAAAAAACAAAAATGCGTCAAAACCACAAGGCATTGGAGGCATGGATGTTTGCTGTCAAATATATGATAAGTTTTATCATTTTCTTTGGTTACTTGATGATTTCGCACACCTGGTACTGAATCAGTTGTTGACTTGCTAAATATTATGTTGTAATCCAACAGGGAGATTCAGCCTATAAATCCGTTACAGCAAAGCAAGTCACTTCAACCATTTACTGACAATGTCAACTGCTTTCCTCATCCAATTAGTCAATTCTTTCACTGGTCCTTGACTCTAGAACAAACCTGAAGTAGACAATTCAAGATTTTAGCATGGCCTGCGGAACATTAGTACAAGCTTGTCAACAATTGTAATCGTTGTCTGAACAATTTTGACAAAGTGCTGGTTGAAATGTGCAAGTGAGCTAACCAAGCAGAAATTCTGCTTTGATTGGTAGGCCATTGAGGGGTCAGGGCCATAAAAAGAATTGTCTTTTGTTGTAAGATGAGCCCACACTCTTGTGAGTGAACGTTGATAAGTTTATTAAACTTAATTATTGAAAAGGGATGGTAAGGGAGGACATCTTGAGAACACCATAGACTAACTCCTGGTCCATTTGATCTGATGTCACTGTGACATAAATCTTTAGCCACCTGCTCAGCTGTTATCCTTACAGTTAAGGCATAGTTAGCATTTTATTCCATAATCTTATTAGTTAACAATGTGTTAAATCCCCAAGGGAAAAGTAATACTTTCTACAATGGCCAAAATATTACTAAAGAAATACTATCTAATGTCACAGTGAAATATCAAATAAAATTTTAACTGTAGTGATTCCACTGCTAAACACAACCCAAATTGTGAAAACTACTACCCTTTTTAATTACCAACTACATTTAAAATCAGCTGCTACTAAGTATATTGGCATGATTTTGCAGCTGTATTGACAGTGAAATTGTCAACTTTTGCCATCATGATATCTGGTATGAAGCCAACAAAAACAACCAGCATTTGCACACATATAGCTAAATGCAAAATTAAGAAAGCACTACCAGTGATTCCTTGCTGCTCCAAAGGATGTGCTGTGTAGTCCTCACAGTCACTCAACTGAGGAGAACTTCCTCTAATATACTGTGACATTGCTGTAAACTCCTCCAAAACGTTACATCTTGTTAATGAGGTACACCTGGATTTTTCAATGCACAGTCAATCATTACAGCTGAACGACCACATTGGTCCTAGAAAACACATTTTATTTTTGTGCAACATCTTTCCGTTTCTGTCCAAAGATGTTTAAAATAGTAAGGTACCTTTTAAAAGTTTATTTATGATTTTTAGTTGGCAATATGTATGCCTTAAATACAATTCAGTGTGATTGACGACATTATGGTTGTTGAACATCTGGACGTTCCCTTGACTAGGGTGGTGTGGTGGCTCAGTGGTTAGCACTGCAGCCTCACAGCACTGGGGACCTGGGTTTGATTCCAGCCTTGGGTGACTGTCTCTGTGGAGCTTGCAAGTCCTCTCTATCTTTGTGAGGGTTGCCTCCAGGTTTTCTGGTTTCCTCCCACAGTCCAAAGATGTGAAGGTTAGGTGGATTAGTCACTGTAAATGTGGAGCTACAGGTATGGGGAAAGGAGTTGGGTTTGGGTAGGATGCTCTTTAGTGGATCAATGTTGACTCAATGGGCTGAATGGCCTCTTTCTGACTGTAGGGTTTCTATGACTTTGTGCAGTTCAATCAACTGCAGTTGAAATTCACATCACATGGATTGCTAGATTAGTTTGGCAATTTCTTTGAATTCAATCTCCATCACCTCACTGTGACCTGGAAAGCCTGAATTAGTGTAATATATGGAAGACAATACACAATGACAGCATCTTTCTTTAAGTACCTGCATTCATCAGTATCGTACTTACATTTTTTAATAGCCATTGTTGGCAGGGCTAGCACTTATTTCCCTTTTTGTTGCCCTTGAGAAGGTAGTGGTGAGCCACTGCTGTCCATTTGGTGCAGGTAGACTCACAATATCATTGTGGGGGGGTAGTTGGGGAGACAGGGCTTCATCTCCACAAGGATTATGTAGGGTCACTCTTAACAAGAGGTCAGATGTACCTGCAGTAAGCAGATTTGTGAGAACAAGGCCAAGTATGCCTTTCCCTTTATTGGTTCCCTTACCACCATCGACTAGACTGGGTCTGCAATGTCCTTTAAGACTTGATCAATTTGGTTCGTTAGCCAAGGGTGGATGGTTTGTGGCAATCAGCAAGATTATTTGTCCATGTCTGATCTGATGCCATGAGACTCCATGGGGCCCGGAGTCATTGTTGAAGAAGCCGAGGGCAACTCCCTCCCAATTGTATGGTATTGTGCCAACACCCCTACTGTGTCTGTCCTGCTGTTGGGACAGGAGCATATCCAGGGATGGGGATGGAAATGTCTGGGGCATTGTCTATAAGATACGATCCTATGAGTATGAAAATGTCAGATTATTGCTTGACTAGTCTGAGATCTCTGTCCTAATTTTTCCACTAGCTACCAGATGTTAGTAAGGAGGACTTTTAGGGCTAACCGCACTGTTTTTGCTGTTGTACTGTCCAGTGTTGCCGTCAACACCGGATAGTCCATTTGGTTTCACTATTTCTTTGAGACTTTGTAGAAATTGATAGTACTAAATGACTTGTAAAGCTATTACAGAAGGCAGTTAAGAGTGAAGCACATTGCTGTGGGTCTGGGGTCACATTTAGGCCAGATCAGCTCAAGATAATAGATTTCCTTCTCTGAAAGATATTAGGTGGATTTTTACAACTATCAGCAATGGTGGTTGTTCAACTTTTTAGTTCCCAATTCATCTGCTAAGGTGGGATTCAAACCAGGGGTCCTAGGAACTACAGTGCAGCAAGAATACCACTATGCTATCACCTCCACCTGCATTGTATTTACTGTACAGAAAGAGGCCATTCAGTCTTCAAGTCCATGCTTGAATTTATGTTCCATATGAGCCCCCTTCCACTCTTCCTTATGTAAGCCCATCGGCCTATCCTTCTCGTCCTTTCTCCTTTGTGCATTTATGTGGCTCTTCATTAAAAGCATCAAAACTCATCATTTCAAATATACCTTGTGGTAGCTAGTTCCACATTCAAATCATTCTCTGAGTAAAATAAAATTCTGTGCTTCTAAATTAGATTTATTAGCAACTACTTTATAATCATAATCTTTCAACCT
Organism: Stegostoma tigrinum; assembly: GCF_030684315.1. NCBI lineage: Eukaryota > Metazoa > Chordata > Chondrichthyes > Orectolobiformes > Stegostomatidae > Stegostoma > Stegostoma tigrinum. The sequence continues at coordinate 9,155,697 of NC_081364.1, forward strand.
GGTAAATCTGTGAAAGGGAAACATCTTCTCAACATCTACTGTATCAAAAGGCCTTCCATAAGCTTAAGGAGCTCAATCAGGTTTGTCTTCAGTCATCTCTTATCAAGAGATAAGTTGCCTTTAGGCTGACAATCCAGAATCTTTCACTGAGGAACTACATCATTGTTGAGGATGCCATCTTTCAAATGAGACATTAAACCAAAGATTTATATGCCTTCTCAAACAGATGTTAAAGGTCGCATGATATTAATCTGAAGAACAACAGGGCTGGGGAGGGGGAGTTGGAGTTCTCCATAGTATCCTATCTTATATTTACCCTTTAACCAACATCACTGAAGAACAGATGATTTGGGCATTATCACATTGTCATGAGAGGAATCTTACTGTGCAGAAATTGGTAACCATATAAATACATGTTCTATTTTCTTCCATTCTCCTTAGGCAATCTCCATCGAAACCATATATTAAATACAATAACGATGGAACATATCCAAAAAATGCATCAGTAAATAATAAGGCCACATAAAACTGAGCAAACTGGTTTTGTAAATTTAACACCACATTAAATAATTTACAAACTTACTCACAAACATAACTTTCCACCTTTCATTGAATTTTTTGCACTATTAGCTGTCAAAATACTGAAGATGGCAGGTAAATGCCTCTTTGACTTGAGTGGAGGCAGAAGCTGATGGAATGGTAACTGGAAATCAGTAGCTGATTAGATGAGACCTCCAGGGGCATGTCCAAACATGGTTCAAACTGCCCAAGTGGAATGCTAGGCCACTTTAGAGGGCATTAATGGCCAATTGCATAGTGTGAAATTACAGTCACATGTAAGCTAGGTCTGTTGGTTAGAGGCAGTAGACTTCCTTCTCTAAAGCTATTAGTGAACCAGGTGATCATCCATCACAATACATAAGTTTTCTCCATTACGATATATAAGTTTTCACGGCCATTTCTTTCCCGAAGCCAGCTCACAAAGAAGAAGAAATTGAATTGAATTCCACAACACCTCATGGGATTTGAAGTCACAATGTTCGGGTTTCTACCCGAATACAATGATCCTTCCAACTTCTTTTCACTGTTAATGATCAGTTTGTTGCACAAGGTGATCCCTTTGAAATTCACATGTGACCTGCTTGTGCTTGGCCTGTTGGTTCCCTGCTTGGCACATTATGCACATTTCTGCATAAAAACCGAAAGAACTGCAGATGCTGTAAATCAGAAGCGAAAACAGAAATTGCTGGAAAAGCTCATCAGATCTGGCAGCATCTGGGGAGAGAAATCAGAGTTAATGTTTTGGGTCTGAGTTCTGAGGAAGGGTCACTGGAGCCAAAATGTTAACTCTGATTTCTCTCCACAAATGCTGCCAGACCTGATGAGCTTTTCAAGCAATTTCTGTTTTTGTTCCCTATTACTGCATGTCTGTTGGAGTGAAACTGTGGTGGCTGGGAGAATAGTGTTGTATGTGAAAGGGAAGCTAGAAGGATTTCTGCTCTCTTTGGTCTCCGAGCAATGCTAGTTGGACTGCGAAACCAGTCAGATTGAATGGAGTTCACAGCAATTGAGTTTTGCCAAGCCCTGAGAAATCTAACACAGCAGGCAAATCTGAAATAGAGATAATGGGAACTGCAGATGCTGGAGATTCCAAGATAATAAAATGTGAGGCTGGATGAACACAGCAGGCCAAGCAGCATCTCAGGAGCACAAAAGCTGACGTTTCGGGCCTAGACCCTTCATCAGAGAGGGGGATGGGGGGAGGGAACTGGAATAAATAGGGAGAGAGGGGGAGGCGGACCGAAGATGGAGAGCAAAGAAGATAGGTGGAGAGGGTGTAGGTGGGGAGGTAGGGAGGGGATAGGTCAGTCCAGGGAAGACGGACAGGTCAAGGAGGTGGGATGAGGTTAGTAGGTAGCTGGGGGTGCGGCTGGGGGTGGGAGGAAGGGATGGGTGAGAGGAAGAACCGGTTAGGGAGGCAGAGACAGGTTGGACTGGTTTTGGGATGCAGTGGGTGGGGGGGAAGAGCTGGGCTGGTTGTGTGGTGCAGTGGGGGGAGGGGATGAACTGGGCTGGTTTAGGGATGCAGTGGGGGAAGGGGAGATTTTGAAACTGGTGAAGTCCACATTGATACCATATGGCTGCAGGGTTCCCAGGCGGAATATGAGTTGCTGTTCCTGCAACCTTCGGGTGGCATCATTGTGGCAGTGCAGGAGGCCCATGATGGACATGTCATCAAGAGAATGGGAGGGGGAGTGGAAATGGTTTGCGACTGGGAGGTGCAGTTGTTTGTTGCGAACTGAGCGGAGGTGTTCTGCAAAGCGGTCCCCAAGCCTCCGCTTGGTTTCCCCAATGTAGAGAAAGCCGCACCGGGTACAGTGGATGCAGTATACCACATTGGCAGATGTGCAGGTGAACCTCTGCTTAATGTGGAATGTCATCTTGGGGCCTGGGATGGGGGTGAGGGAGGAGGTGTGGGGACAAGTGTAGCATTTCCTGCGGTTGCAGGGGAAGGTGCCGGGTGTGGTGGGGTTGGAGGGCAGTGTGGAGCGAACAAGGGAGTCACGGAGAGAGTGGTCTCTCCGGAAAGCAGACAGGGGTGGGGATGGAAAAATGTCTTGGGTGGTGGGGTCGGATTGTAAATGGCGGAAGTGTCGGAGGATAATGCGTTGTATCCGGAGGTTGGTAGGGTGGTGTGTGAGAACGAGGGGGATCCTCTTGGGGCGGTTGTGGCGGGGGCGGGGTGTGAGGGATGTGTCGCGGGAAATGCGGGAGACGCAGTCAAGGGCGTTCTCAATCACCGTGGGGGGGAAGTTGCGGTCCTTAAAGAACTTGGACATCTGGGATGTGCGGGAGTGGAATGTCTTATCGTGGGAGCAGATGCGGCGGAGGCGGAGGAATTGGGAATAGGGGATGGAGTTTTTGCAGGAGGGTGGGTGGGAGGAGGTGTATTCTAGGTAGCTGTGGGAGTCGGTGGGCTTGAAATGGACATCAGTTACAAGCTGGTTGCCTGAGATGGAGACTGAGAGGTCCAGGAAGGTGAGGGATGTGCTGGAGATGGCCCAGGTGAACTGAAGGTTGGGGTGGAAGGTGTTGGTGAAGTGGATGAACTGTTCGAGCTCCTCTGGGGAGCAAGAGGCGGCGCCGATACAGTCATCAATGTTCCTCCGGTACATTGATGACTGTATCGGCGCCGCCTCTTGCTCCCCAGAGGAGCTCGAACAGTTCATCCACTTCACCAACACCTTCCACCCCAACCTTCAGTTCACCTGGGCCATCTCCAGCACATCCCTCACCTTCCTGGACCTCTCAGTCTCCATCTCAGGCAACCAGCTTGTAACTGATGTCCATTTCAAGCCCACCGACTCCCACAGCTACCTAGAATACACCTCCTCCCACCCACCCTCCTGCAAAAACTCCATCCCCTATTCCCAATTCCTCCGCCTCCGCCGCATCTGCTCCCACGATAAGACATTCCACTCCTGCACATCCCAGATGTCCAAGTTCTTTAAGGACCGCAACTTCCCCCCCACGGTGATTGAGAACGCCCTTGACCGCGTCTCCCGCATTTCCCGCGACACATCCCTCACACCCCGCCCCCGCCAAAACCGCCCCAAGAGGATCCCCCTCATTCTCACACACCACCCTACCAACCTCCGGATACAACGCATTATCCTCCGACACTTCCGCCATTTACAATCCGACCCCACCACCCAAGACATTTTTCCATCCCCACCCCTGTCTGCTTTCCGGAGAGACCACTCTCTCCGTGACTCCCTTGTTCGCTCCACACTGCCCTCCAACCCCACCACACCCGGCACCTTCCCCTGCAACCGCAGGAAATGCTACACTTGTCCCCACACCTCCTCCCTCACCCCCATCCCAGGCCCCAAGATGACATTCCACATTAAGCAGAGGTTCACCTGCACATCTGCCAATGTGGTATACTGCATCCACTGTACCCGGTGCGGCTTTCTCTACATTGGGGAAACCAAGCGGAGGCTTGGGGACCGCTTTGCAGAACACCTCCGCTCAGTTCGCAACAAACAACTGCACCTCCCAGTCGCAAACCATTTCCACTCCCCCTCCCATTCTCTTGATGACATGTCCATCATGGGCCTCCTGCACTGCCACAATGATGCCACCCGAAGGTTGCAGGAACAGCAACTCATATTCCGCCTGGGAACCCTGCAGCCATATGGTATCAATGTGGACTTCACCAGTTTCAAAATCTCCCCTTCCCCCACTGCATCCCTAAACCAGCCCAGTTCATCCCCTCCCCCCACTGCACCACACAACCAGCCCAGCTCTTCCCCCCCACCCACTGCATCCCAAAACCAGTCCAACCTGTCTCTGCCTCCCTAACCGGTTCTTCCTCTCACCCATCCCTTCCTCCCACCCCCAGCCGCACCCCCAGCTACCTACTAACCTCATCCCACCTCCTTGACCTGTCCGTCTTCCCTGGACTGACCTATCCCCTCCCTACCTCCCCACCTACACCCTCTCCACCTATCTTCTTTGCTCTCCATCTTCGGTCCGCCTCCCCCTCTCTCCCTATTTATTCCAGTTCCCTCCCCCCATCCCCCTCTCTGATGAAGGGTCTAGGCCCGAAACATCAGCTTTTGTGCTCCTGAGATGCTGCTTGGCCTGCTGTGTTCATCCAGCCTCACATTTTATTATCTAGGCAAATCTGAAGCTGTGTTAGAGATTTTGGAATAAATTCTCTTTCTTACAGCAAAACAGGGTTGCCTTTTGAGGTAAATTTGTCGTCCAAACTCTTCCTTTCCTCCTTGATTAAATTTGAAAGTTGACACGTAGCATGAGTATTCCAGCTTCTGAAGTCTTAACCTTATTCAAATCATCTTGTAGGGAATCAAGACTTTTCTGTCACCTTAACCCTGTCTTCAAAATACTCTTGTAGGTAGGGGTAATACACCTATTCATAAACTGTGAGGTAGGGGATCGTATTTCCAGCCATTATCTGTCATCTCATTGGAAAATGCTCAAGGAATTATATGGTCTACTCCTGTATTTACATTCCCTCTGACCATGAGGATCCCCACACCACACTAAGGGTACCAGCAGTGGGGCAAAGTACCAACAAATTGTGCCTATTACCTATAACACTAATACATCTAAGCCATTACCTCAAGCAATCTGTGCCAGCTGGTTCATTACCTACTTGTTTGTCTTCTACATTTTCCTTTCTCCTTTATACAAACTGCAACATTGTCTCTTATCTTACTGTCCAGAGGTCTTTTCTCGACTTTGAAAAAGGCTGGATTTATTATGAAGCACTGACTGTTGCATAAGATAAGAACACAGGCCCTTTCAACCTTGGGACCTTGGTTGCTGTGTATATTTCGAACAATGGGAATGTGTGTGTATATTTCAAACGACTAGGATGATTCATGACTCAAAACTTGAAAGTGAAACCCATTATACCAACTCTTAATTCATTTCATCCCTAGCCTGAAAATATATAATCTTCCTTTCCTTGCCTTATCAACAGCCTTTAAGTTGATCCATCAAGTTTCAATCTTTTGGAGTGAGAATAGCTCATTTTAGTGTAAGAACATTTTACATTATATGCAAGATTTATGGTCAGTTTCACAATTTTGAATTATAGTTGACACACCTATAAAAATTTAAGACTGATATTATCTAATCACTAATTCCTGGACATTGTATCTTCTTGCCTATTTCTTTACATCTTGCTGAGCCCTGCACTCATGGCTGTAGCTTTTCCCTTACGTTTCTTATTGATGAAAAAATAGAATCCCTACAGTATGGAAGGAGGCCAGTCAGCCCATCAGGTACATGCCAACCCTACAAAGAGCACCCCACCCAGATCCACCACTCTTATCTATTCCTGTATTTCCCTGTACCAATGCACTTAGTCTGCTCATGGACACTACGGGCAATTTAGCACAGCGAATCCACCTAGCCTGCATATCTTTAGACTGTGGGAGGAAACCAGAACACCCAGAGGAAACCTATGCAAATACAGGGAGAATGTGCAAACTCTACACATTTGCCCAAAGTGCAATCAAACCCAGACCCTTGGCACTGTGAGGCAGTAGTGCTAACCACTGAGGCACTGCGCTGCCCAAGAGTAGACACTTTCTAATGAGGTGACATTAGGAAAGCTACTGTAGAAAAGAAATCCGCATTTTAATACATACACTGTTTAGTCAGAAAGGGGTCCTACTGAAATGTTATCAGTCTGTAAGGTTAACTTTGCTTTGCTCTCCTCAAGTACTGCCTCATTTGCTGAGAATTCCCATCATTATTTTTGTTCTTTTTCGTTTTGGATTTCTTTCATCCACAATATTGAAATGGTCATTTGTTCATACAGAACTTCTGAAAAAAGACACATTTTGTCAAAGCTTTTCATTTCACACTCATCATGGTATTTCACAAGAAAGCAAATTCATGGAATGAAAAACCAACTCTTATACTGCATGAGAAGAGAGCATGCTATTTGGTTGGCAAGTGGGCTGTCATAGGTAAAGGCCATGGAGATTACACCCATTAATGCTAATTGACAGTTAACAGCCAGTCTTTGCAAACTTTAAACCAGGCAAGTTAACTCTGGTTAGATATTGCCCTGAGAAATGAACCAGTGAATGATTGTCACCTATTTTGTTGAATTGAAACAGGTGTGGTACACATGCATGTTCTAGCTGTCTGCAAAGAACAGGGCCATGTGTATTAATGTCTTTAGCTCCAAATGTACATACATACCCAACAATGTGAGCCTAACAAACAATTCTAAATCAGTTGTCAGCAGTGTGGCACAGTTGTGTGTACACTGGAAGCTACATATATTTGTACACAGAGCCCTGTTCTTTCCACAAAGAAAGAACATGTACACACATTGAACCTGTTTTAGCTGACAGCCATTAGCTGGCTCATTTCTTAGGGCAATTCCCTGACTAATCAGTGTTAACCTCCATAGTTTAAAATTTAGCAAAGCCTGGCTGTTAACTGTCATTATGTGTGCTTTTTCATGGCATTGTGCCTACTAGCCCAAGTCCACTTACCAAAAAGTCAGCACTGTTCTTTCCTGCAATATAAATATTGTCCGTTCCCTCCCGAACTGATATTCTTGCAAAATGTCCTGATAAGTTTTCGATGAAAAGTTTCAACAAAGTATGCATTTTGTATGTAGCCATATCCACAGTATTCTACTTTTGTGTCATATTGCAGAGAATACCAACTGTTATTGAATCTTAAAAAAGGAAGAGAAAAGAAGTTTAAGGAGAGAATTGAAGATCTTCGGCCTAAGTCAGTTGAAATCAACACTGCCATTGGTAGAGTGAATAAGCATGAGGATGCTCAGAACTGGAGGAGTGCAAGCATTTTGGAATGTCACATGACTGATCAGGAAGTCGGAGATAGAAAAGGGCAAAGAACTCATCAAGTTTCAAGTTTATCCATCTACATAGTGCAATATTTATTTGCAAAAACAATCCCTGTTTGTTACTCCAGCCTCAACATAATTATTGTCTTTCAATCACATATTTGACTTCCTTACCCATTAACTCACTTTACTCACTCAGTTTAAACATATCTTATGTTAACAACAATAAATTATAATCAGACACTAACTAATTGTTTTAAGACTATGCAATATGTGGATCATATTATTGTATCTGATAAATAATAATTAAAATGTACTCTTATATAAGCAAACGATAGCAGAGACTACATTTATTCCCAATCCATCACAAGGTTGCTTCTAGGGATGAGGAGCTTCAAGTACGAGAATAGATTGAATATGTTCACAGAATTACAGAAGTGTTATGGTACATAAGGAGGCCATGTGGTCCATCATGCCACCAGTTTGTCAAATAGGCATTGTTACCTTCAACCAATCTCCTGCTTTTTTCACCACATCCTTGAACGCTATTTTTATCCAAATAATCATTCAATTGATCATTCAATGCCCTCATGAAGGTTTGAATTTTAACATTCTCATCCTCATTTTCAAGACCTTCCATAGCCTCACCTCCTCCCCATCTCTTTTATGGGATTACACTCAGAATCACAGAAGTGTTATGTGCAAACTGAGGCTACTCGGGCCATTTCATTTGTACTAGCTCTTCAAATGAGCATCATTACCAACTGCCAATCTCCTGCTTTCCCCCAATATTTTTGCACTTTATTTTTATTGCAACAAACTTTTGATCCCCTCTTAAGTGTCTCAATTGAGCCCGCGTCTACAATGCATTTCATATCCTAACTAACTGCGTGAAAAATTTCAATCTCACATCACATTTGCTCCTTTCACAAATTATTTTAAATCAAAGCACACTCATTCTTGTTTCTTTTATGAGCAGGAACAGTTTCTCTCTACTCACTGTATCAAGTTTGCTCATACTTTTGAAAATTTCTTTCAGATCTCCTTTTAGCCTTCTTCTTTTGAAGGACAGCAGTCCCAGCTAGGTATGGGGGACAGCATGATGGGCCAAATGGCCTCCTTCTGCATGTGAGTGTGATGAAATCAGACAAAAGAGAGAAGGACGGGATGAGACTACATTGGGGTCTTGAGCACAAGACTGAGAATGTTAAAATCAAGGTATTCATGAGGGCATTGAATGCTTATTTGGATAAAAATAATGTTCAAGGTTATGGTGAAAAATGTAGGAGATTGGCTCTAGGTAACAATGCCTATTTAATGAGCCCATGGCATAATGGGCTAAATGGTCTTCTTCAGTACCATAATGCTACTGTAATTCAGTGAACATCTTCAATCTGACATCATATCTGAAGCTCCTCATCCTAGAACCAACCTTGTGAAATCCATTTGAATGTTTTATGGTGTTTTAACAGGCGCCACACAGGAACAAGTTGTTATTATTGGTTCTGCTGTCAATCAAGTCCCTCTGATTAACCCTTACCATACTGATTTACTGCAACATTCATATTAACAGTCAAGAATGGGCAATAAATATTGAACTTGCCAGAGATGCCCGTATCTTATGAATACATTTTGCAAAAGGAACAGTCAGTGACACAATGCAAGTGGGTTTTGCAAGTATATGAAAATGACCTTGGTTGAAACTGGTTTGTAATAAAATATCAAAATTTGATAAAACTTTGAAGAGTCATAAGGATCCATGACTACTGCATCATTGTGGGACAAGGGGCAGATTTGGACCCTCCAAAACACTGATTAAGAATCCTGCAATTACACATGAAACGGATGCAATTTGACTTAATGAATCAATATAAATTAGCCAGCCTTTTTATGAGGATTTGGTGAATTGAAGGCAGCCAGATTGTGACCTATTTGGCCTGTGTAAATCCCTTATGTCACTGAACAGCTTGCGCAGCCAGTGATGAATTCTGAATACTGATCCCTGTTGACGTGCTTAAAATAGATGGAATAAAGATTGGGGGAAGGGATATACTGAGTTTTATTTTCTCTAAAGCACTTATCCTCTCCCACTCTCCACCAGCTCTATTCCCCTCTCTGAAAACTGCCTGATGCCAAACAGAATATTGTTTGCTGCATTGACCCAGAGATGGCCATTAATGCATAAAACGCCAACCATTTCCACCCCAGGAACATTGTTTTGCTCTACTCTCAGCTCATCCACTGCCAAAACCTTCATCCATGCTATTATTTCCTCCAGACTTGACTATTCTAATGGCTGTCATCTCTCATTCTACCTGTAAGGATTTTTTGTGCTTTCTATAGTTAACACAAATGAAGTAGTGGATTCTATTTATAGAATCACACTGTATAAAGAGGTCCTTTGGCCCATCAGATTTGTATCACCAAAAATAAATTAAATCTACACTAGTCCCACTTTCCTGCAATAGGACCATAGTCTTGAGTGTTATGACACTTCAAGTGTTCATCCAAGTACTTTTTAAAAGTGTGAAGTTTTCTCCTTAACTACCCTCTTGGGCAATACATTCCAGATTTAAAGGTCACTAGGACATGACAAGAAAGTTTTGGAATAGCCTCAGGCCTTTCTAGGGTAAGAATTCATCACTGGCTGCGCAAGCTCCTGCACTCTCTGGATGAAAACGTTTTTTTTTCTCAAATCCACTCTAAACTTCCTGCCTTTCACTTTACAATTACGCCCCCATGTTATTAATTCTTCAACCAAGGGGAACAGCTGCTTTCTACTCAACCTGCCCATGCTCCTTATAATCTTGTACTGCACTCGCAAGTCACCCTCTCAACCTTCTCTGCTCCAAAGCTTATCCAATCTCTCTTCATCACTGAAATGCTCCATTTCAGGCAACGTCCTGTTGAATCTCCTAACTTGTGAAGATGTGGGTTTGTCTACTGCAAAATTTAAAACCTACAGTACCGCGTAATCTCTAGAAGCAAAGCTGACCTAGAATCTCCTAACATGTGACGATGTGGATTTGCTTGCACCAAAAACTGATACAAACAGGACAGAGTCATTTCTAGACACACTCTTGGCCTATAGTGCTACAATGCACAGTAACCATAGCCTCTGATTGCACAATGACATTCTGGGGCCATTGTTTTATCTGCATATGGAGGCCTCTAGCAATTCTTCAAGTGATAATACAACCTTACCCTAGAAAGGCTTGAGGCTACTCCAAAACTTTCTTGTCATGTCCTGGTGACCTTTAAATCTCATATGCCAAGCACCCCTGTGCTCAATGACTGCCGCAACTTCCTGTTAAGCCATGTCTTGACATTAAATGTCTTACCCTTGTTTTCAAATCCTTCCATGACATCAAGTCCTGTGTCCTTTTCTCTGTAACCTCCTCCAGTCCTACAGACTTCTGAGATATTTGTGTTCCTCCAATGCTAACCTCTCGTGATTAACCAATTCTTTTGCCCCAGTATTGGTGCTGAGAATGCAACTGGAGTTTAAACTCTGGTAGTTCTTATTTGAACTTTTCTTTTAAGATACTTACTTAATGGATAATATTCAGTACAATCAGTATAGCACAAACTGCAGAGTCAACATCCCTCACATCTAACATGCAACATTCGCTCAACTGAGTCCTGGAGTGATTGGTTCTCTCATGAGGAAAGTTGAGCCTGTATCCATTGGAGTTTAAAGGAATGAGAGATTGTCATATTAAAAGACAAAAGACCCAGAGAGGACCTGACAGAAGGATGCGGAGCGAAAACTTCCCGTTATTGGAGAGATTAAAACTGGGAGACCTGGCTCCATAATAACAGGCCTTCCATTTAAAATGGAGATAAGGAGTATTTCATTCTTTCAGGGTGTCTGCAGAAGTCTCTTTGCCAGAGTGCAGTGGAGGCTGGTCCACTGGCTATTTTGTTTTGTGGCTTCCTCTACATTGGGGAAACCAAGCAGATGCTTGGGGACCGCTTTGCAGAACACCTCAGCTCGGTTCACAATAAACAACTGCACCTCCCAGTCGCGAACCATTTTAACTCCCCCTCCCATTCCTTACACGACATGTCCATCCTGGGCCTCCTGCAGTGCCATAATGATGCCACCTGAAGGTTGCAGGAACAGCAACTCATATTCTGCTTGGGAACCCTGCAGCCCCAATGGTATCAATGTGTACTTCACAAGCTTCAAAATCTCCTCTTCCCCCACTGCATCCCAAAACCAGCCCAGCTCGTCCCCTCCCACCACAGCATTCCAAGGCCAGCCCAGCTTGTCCCCACCTCCCTAACCAGTACTTCTTCTCACCTATCCCCTCCTCCCACCTCAAGCCTCACCTCCATTTCCCACCTACTAACCTCATCCCGCCTCCTTGATCTGTCTGTCCTCCCCAGACTGACTTATTCCCTCCCCACCTCCCCACCTATACTCTCCTCTCCACCTATCTTCTTTTCTCTCCATCTTCGGTCCGCCTCCCCCTCTCTCCCTATTTATTCCAGAGCCCTCACCCCATCCCTCTCTCTGATGAAGGGTCTAGGCCCGAAACATCAGCTTTTGTGCTCCTAAGATGCTGCTTGGCCGGCTGTGTTCATCCAGCTGCACACTTTGTAATCTGCAGAATCAATACCTCATTTGTCTTGATGGAGCTTAACACAAGCTGTAGAAACAACACCTCATTTTCTGCCACAGTACAATCCAGGCTTTAGGTCTCAGTACTGACTTCCACAACCTCTGAGAATGAGTTCTGTTCTCCAAACACAACATGATAGGCGGATGTCTTGAAGAGGGATGTTTTGTAAGGGCTTTTGGACCCTGGAGCTACCTTACGATGTTATCGTAGACCTTCTGCTCACTGGGCATAAATGGTACAGTGAGGGAGGAATTGGAAATGCGAATCACAACAGCGAAGCAGATGGAATAAACCAACAAATCAAATGTCTTTCAACAATTTATTTTAACATTTAAGATTAAAGTTGGGTGTTTGTTGGACGAGAAGCCTGTGACCAGCGGTGTGCATCAGGGGTCAATGCTGGGCCCATTGCTCTTTCTTGTCAATGATACAGATCAGAATGTGCAAGTCATGATTCGTCAGTTTGTGAATGACACCAAAATAGGTGGTATCATGGACAGTGGGGACGTTTATCAGAAATTACAGCAGGATCTTGATCAGCTGAGGAAGCGGGCTGAGAAATTGCAAATAGAGTTTAGTATAGATAATTGTGAGGTGTGGCATTTTGGAAAGTCAAATCAAGGTAGGAGTTTCATGGTGAATGGTAGGGCCTTAAAAGACTGTTCCACGACAGAGCGACCTTGGATTTCAGGTGCACGGTTCTCTGAAAGTGGAATCACAGGTAGACATGGCAGGGAAGAAGGCTTTTTGGCACACTGGCCTTCATTAGTCAGGGCATTGAGTACAAAAGTTAGGAAGTTATGTTGCAGTTGTACAGGACATTGGTGAAGCCGCATTTGGAGAATAGTGTTCAGTTTTGGTCACCTTGCTATCAGATGGATGTAATTAAACTAGAAAGAGTGCAGACAAAATTTACAAGGATGTTGCCAGGACTTGAGGGACTGAGTTATAGGGAGAGGTTGGACAAGCTAGGACTTTTCCTTTCAAGCATAGGAGACTGAGTGGGGGTGTTATACAAGTTTTTAAGATCATGAGAGGCATGGATACTGTGAATGCACTCAGTTTTCTTCCTACGGTTGGGGAATCAAGGACTACAGGGCATCAGTTTAGGGTAAGAGGGGAAAGGATAAATGGGAACCTGAGAGACAACATTTTTTTACACAGAGGGCGGTATGCATATGGACTGAGTTCCCAGCAGAAGTAGTTGAGGCTGGTACATTAACTACATTTAAAAGGCATTTGGATGCACACAAGGTTAGGAAAGGTTTAGAAGGATATGGGCCAAATGCAGGGAAATACGGTTAGCAAGGAAGAACATTTTGGTTGGCATGAACCAATTTGGTTTGCAGGGACTGTTTCCATGCTGTCGGACTCTATGACTCTAAAAGATCCTCCAAGGAGACTAAGCTGACTGGCCTGTAGCTGCTGAATTTATCTTTTCACCCTTTTTGTGTTTGTACCATCTGGTATGTAAGACGGTTTGGAAAATTGGGGCCAGTCCCTTTCCATTCCCATGTCTCTCAATATCCTTGGCTGACCCTGGCACCATATCCATGTTAAGACCGTCACAAAGCTGTAAAGTGCCTCTTAGAATGAAGTGGTGCTATTCCTTGAGGATGTGGTGCTGTTCCTTGAGGGTGTGCTGAGCTTCACTGGAACAGTGTGAGAGCTTGAGGACAGAGTGGGAGTGGAATGTTTTCGGTCAGTGCAATAACATGTTTAACACCTCCATACGGAATTCATGAGATAAGTAGCACAAAGTACTATTGCCCCAAGATGTACCCCCTGATGCTTTTGTTTTGTCATGAACAAGCCTTTGATGATACGAGGAAAGCTCTCAAAATTTTATTGACCAATGAATCGTTTCATATCCTTCGCAGTTTCGGTTTCGCCAAAGTGAACTTCAAAGTTTAATTAATGTGCAAATTCTAATATTTTAAAGATAATGACAAAAGCCACATTGCAACCTTTGAAAGAATTGGATCCAAATTAATAATTAGTCCCATCATAATGTACCTTACTATAGTTAATAAATATTAATTATTTGTGGACCCTTTTTTGTTCACAGTAAGCTGCAGAGGCACACAGGTGATGATATCATGCCAACTCTATTTTTGTTGTTTGTTGAAGCATCTTTGGAATATTGTTTAATTTTAAATTTTCATCATGCACTTCAATGCATTTCAAATGTGGCAGCTTACATAATGCTAAACAGAGCATTTTGGTTAATGGCACACTCGAGATAGCACACTCCACTCACTGTGGAGGTTGTATCTAGATTTATGCTTCATTTTCTGATATGTCCAGCCCAAGGACTTTTATAAACACAAAAAATACAAATTAGAAGCGGAATTAGGCCATTCTACCCCTTGTTCAATAAGATCATAGGTAATGCATTTCAGGTTCCATATACCCATGTACTACAATGTACTTCCTTCGATTTCCCTGGCTAACAAAAATCTGTTTTCCTCCACATTATTGAATGATCCACCTCAACTACTTTTGCAAGCAAAGGGGTCCAAAGGCTCATAGGCCTCTGAGAGAACATTTTTCTCCTCACCTCTTGTCATTAGAGGACAACCCCAAATGTTTAAACAGTGTCGATTAGGTCTGGAGTGACCCACAAGAGGGAACAGCCTTTCCACATCCAATTCGTCAAAACTGTTCAGGATGTCATGCACTTCAATATAGTCACTGGTCACCTTTCTAAACTCCAGTGGAATCAAGCCAAGCCTATCCAACCTCTCCTCAAAAAACAATCCACTCATTCTAGTTAACAATCATGTAAACATCTTCAGATCCACTTCCAAAATATTTATGTCCTTGCTGTGTACTGGTATAACAGTGATGGGAAAGCTTTCATTGCCACCTCGTTATAACATATTGTGATGCCTTGTGACCAAACACTGTGTTTAAGTAAAATGCTAACCTCAATCCTCCGTCCTATGCCAGCCTAAGAGGCTGTTATACAGTTTGTGGTTGAGGATAGATCACAAATGCATCCCAATAGCTGAGGCACTGTCTTAGATAATAAGATGTAATATGTACTGCCATGTAACTATATACACTACTCATTTGCACACTATTATCAATTAGGCATGTGTACTTCCATTCGGTAAAAGGTAGAGTTGCAATAGCCCAATGGAACCATCGGCCTGCTCTTTCAATAGAGAGAGAAGACTGGTGGTGGTTTAACCTGAGGGTCACCGTGCCTTATGCAATGGGAAAGGTTGATAAGGAGAGAGTCCTTCATGGTAAACTCCGCTGGTGTAGGAATTGAACTCAGGCTGTTAGCATCACTCTGCATTGCAAAATCATGTGTCCAGTCAACTGAACTAACTGACCCATTTTGGTATACTGTGCCAGACAGTTCAAATCTCCAAGGGCCCAATGCTCCATCTCGCAGCTATTTTCTATACAAGTGTGAGAAAAACTTCTTCAGTTTAGGCCAGATTAGCCCCTTCACACTGATTACCTTATGCAACAAGAACAAGATGGGAGAGCCCTAAACTATGGCCTTTATCCTTTGCGCCAGCTTCCCTGAGCTTCAGTGCATCCCTTAGCACTACGTGCTGGACCTTGGAACATGTTGGTATGCATCACTGGTTGTGGGCCATGCTTTGCGCTGGAAGGTCAACAAGTGTCAGGCAGAACAAAAATGGTCTATTACCAAGTCAATTGTCCTCAAGCAGGAACTCATGTTTGTCTGGGTGTGCATTCCAGGGAGCAGTCCAGAGACCTCGCAAACCTACATCACAGAGCTGGTTGAATGCCCCCTGCCCACCTTGAGAACAATCATCATTTCATTGATTCTCTGCAAGTGCATGAAAGACCTGATAGAGAATGCCTTTCTGACCAGTGGCCAAGCCATATTGTGGTGCGTGTTTAGAAGTTCTGCACAGTACCTTAGGCATTCCTCTCAGGAAGCCATCACATGTGACTTAGCATCTCCTTTTCACATAGGAGAACCGAGCTGTTACATGTGGGTTACTGATTGGCCAATATGAAGTCAAAGGTTTGTGTTGAGCAAACCTTTCTACAGGTGGACAGATGGTATGGCTTGTTCCAAATGAATGGAGTATTGTGGGACAGTGTGACCAAATCCATCCATCACAACACTGGGGACAGATAGAACCTCAGCTCAGAGTGGCATATAGGCACAGGGTTACCACACGTAGAGATGAGTTGTGTGATAGGCTTCTTGATGCTACTTTGTCACGTCTTTAAAAAAGACCTTAAATTCTCACATTCCATCCCCCCCCCCCCATACCTAGTGCATGCCCTATCTATGCCAATGCTTGCTATTTCATTCCACCCTACTTGTCACCTTGACCCACATATCCCCACACTAAACTATGCATGTCCACACAATTTCATGGCTCATCAAACCCCCATGTCAACTTATGCCGATCTATATTTTTAAAACCATTTTTTTGAAGGGCTGCAACCTGTTTAAAGAGCATGGTTTTTAATGTCTTGATCATGTGACAGTTCCAGGGGTTTAGCCGCTTTTTATGGATATTCATGTCTATTCTTATCAATCCCATAGTGTACAAAATCTCTCATTGGGCACCTTACTTAGGTCATAGGACATTCTACATCACCCAAAGTCATATTGAATCTGCCCAAAAGTGCACCCTACCTTTCCAAATAACTCCAGGAGCTTTAGATGTTTCCCTCAAGATTCTAAAGCCATCAAGTTATATATTGGACAACCCACAATTGGTTCTCTTTGAGGTCACCTACTCCTTTTACATGTGCAGTTGCTTTCATGGCTGGCAAGGAATATAAAAACCCTCAGAGATTCTTTAAATATGTAAAATGGAAGTCAGAGGTCAAAGTGAACATAGATCCCTGGGAAAATGAATTTGGAGAGATGATTTTGGGGAACGAAATGGTAGAGGAGTTAAACAGATATTTTGCATGGTGGAAGATACTTTGAACATTCCGTTATTACTAAAGAATACAGAGGGGACGAATTATGTACCATTACCATCACTAAAAGAAGTAGCGTTAGACAAACTAATGGGGTTAGGGGCAGATAATCCTCTAGCCCTGATGGCTTGTATCGTAGGCTCCTGAAAGAGGTAACTACAGAGATAATTCATTGGTTGTATTTTCAAAAAAATCACTGGATTCTGGACAAGTAGCAGAGGATCAGAAACCTACTAATGTAAAGTGGGGGAAGTAAAAAAATGCAGGTAACTAGAAGCCAATGATGGACAAATATTGGAAGCAATTTTCAAACAAGTAATAACGGAGCATTTGGAAAATTATAATCTAATCCAGCAGAGTCAGCATGGCTTCATGAAAGGATACCATGTCTTAACTAATTTATTAGAGCTTTTCAAAACATCTCAACCAGAGCGGATCGAACGTAGAACATAGAACAGTAAAGCACAGGAACAGGCCCTTTGGCTGATGATGTTGTGCTGAATGAGATGCCAAGCTAAACTAATCCCTTTTGCCTAACTTTGGTCCATATCCCTCCATTCTTTATTCGTTCATGTGCCTATCTAAAAGCCCCTTAAATGCCTCCACCACTATCCCTACCACTGTCTGTGTAAAACCTTGCCCCTCCCATCTTTTTTGAAGTCCCCCCCCCCAACTTAATGCATGCTCTCTAATACTAGACTTTCAACTCTGGGTAAAATATTCTGACTGCCAACCCTATCTATGCCTCTCATAATTTTACAAACTTCCATCAGTCTCTGCCATTCTTAGGAAAACAACCCTGGTTTGTCCAGCCTCTCCTTATACCCTCCATTGAAGTTTAGAAGAATGGGAGGTGATCTCATTGAAATGTATGGGCTGCTTAAGGAGTTTTACAAGGTAAATGCTCAGAGGATGTTTCCACTCATGGGAGAGTCTAGGACCAGAGGGTGGAGTTTTAGAATAAACGGTGTCAAATTTAAGATTGAGATGAAGAAGCATTTCTTCTCTCAGAGTTCCATGAGTCTTTGGAACTCCTTGCAACACAAAGCTCTGGGGGCAGAGTCCTTGTGTATATTTAAGGTTGAGATAGAGAGATTATTGATCAGTAAGGGGATCAAGAACTACTGAGAAAAGATGGTAAAGCGAACATGGGTAGTTTTGGAACAGCCATGATGCTATTGATTCCTGGAGTAGGCTCGAGGGGCCTAATGTCCTCCTCCTGTTCCTATTTCTTATGGCCTTATGGTTATGAACTGCAGATGTATGAGAAACATACATCCTCTTCTCCCTTTCCCCATTGGTGCAAATAGTGAGGACTGGTGTCAGGTGGATGGGACTTCTGAAATTGGGGCTCCAATGACATTTTAGCTAAGTCTGAGACCTTTCCATTATTGCAAAACTCCTCACCTTTGTGCTTGTCAAAATTGACGGTGACATTGGGTTTCTTTTGCCTCCGCAACCCTAACGCCTCCACCACTTTTATCTGGAGATTTGTAGATTGCTTGTTCAGGGTTATTTCCAAGCACCATGGTGATAATTTAAAGGTGCCTCTGTAGTCTCGAACACAGGAGAGAAATGTCAACACATTAATCATGACCTTTCCATCAAACCAGCTCCCTTACTATGTTGGCAGAATTATACATCCACCAAATCTGGGTCAGTGATCTTGGGATGAAAGACTTGGTTTGATCAATGTAAAGTGCGACTGATTCCCTGCGGTGATCTGATTCATAGAATTGGCACCCTTGAAAAGCTTACAATTTTATCAACAGCTTGCCTCAAGGTAACAGGAGCCCAGTTGTTATGGTAACAGAATGTAAATTCAGCTATTGGAGGAAGTTAAACAGATGTTTGTATGCCTTGTTCCCACCAACTTTTGCTTCTGACCTTTTCTAGAGCTCATTTGACAAATAAATTCAACAGAGGCTGGTCCTCAATTTCTTGAATCAGTCTCTTTGGCAGGCTAACAAGAGATTGGAAGCTGAAGCAGCCTCAACCCCACCCCCTGCATTCTGCAACCTCCAGTTCTTGCCTCTAGCACATTCCTGCTTTCTTCAAATCACCAATGTTGAATTTTAGCTCCTGCGGCTCAAAGCTTTGGAATTCTCTTCCTAAGCACCCACTTCTCCTTATGGATTAGATTGTATGAGCTCTAAGGAGAGGCTAGAAAAATTCAGGCTGTTTTCTCTGGAGCAGCAGAGGCTGAGGGGAGGTTTGATCAAAGTCTAAAAAATTATGAGATGCATGGATAACGCTGGTGGTCAGAACTTTTTCCCTGGAGTTGAAATGTCTAAAACTAGGGGGCACGCATTTAAGGTTAGAGGGGGAACATACAAATAAAGAAGTGAGAAGGGCAATTTTTAAATACAGAGTGGTAAGAGTCTGGAACACACTGCCAAGGGCGATTGTGGAGGTAGATACAATAAAGGCATTTAAGCATCTTTAAGATAAGTGTGTGAATATGCAAGGAATAGAGGGATATGGACCAAGGACAGACAGAAGTGATTAGTTTCATTTGGCCTCATGTTCGGCAAAACATCATGGGCCAAAGGGCCCGTTCCTGTGCAATACAGTTCTATGTTCTATAACATTTATTTTCCATCCCACACTGCCCTGGAGAAGGTGACAGTGAGCTGCCTTCTTAAATCACTGCATATATTGGGGTTTAGGGACTCACACAAGACAGTGAAGGGATCTGTCTCTCCACTTCTTTAACACCCTCCATTAAAACTTACCTCTGATCATTATATGGTCCAGCATCAAAATGTCTGATTACTGCAGTGCGAAGCAACATAGTGAAGCATGTTTTATCATGAGGCAAGATCTATATTGTATCATTGACCAGAGGTAACATTTCATTAATTTCATACTGCTAGCCACAGAGATGTTCTTATTTCAAAGGAGGTCTGACATCTTTGTAAAAGTCTGTTTGGAAATATAATGCATTTCCTGACAAGTTTTCCCATCAGTAGCTATTGCTGCTGCTTTCCTGCTGAGCGATTTGCTGTCATGGTATGCTGGGGCTTGTCTGGTTTGAACCAACATTACATTCCCACTGTTGTTTGTCTGAAACTATTCTGTACTGACAGTCTGCCATCTAACTATGGCTCTTTCTGCTGTCATCCACTTTGCCTTCTCAAAGAGTTCCCTACAGCCTTTCAGCTCTGATCAAATGGCAGAAATATTGACAATTTCTGCTCTGGATGTCTCTGTCTTGAGGTCTTTTGACTCTTGCAATTTCAAATGGTCTCTTTGTTCTGAGAAAATCCTTCAGAGATGCCTTGGACCAGAGATGACTGAACTCCAGCAACCAGAAGCATTTTCCTATGTGCCAGGTATGACTCCTAGACATCAAAATCTCATGAGACCAAGTGTGCCATCAAAGAGGGCGAACAAGACTGGAATCAATGGGTATCGAGGTCAAATTCTCCACTGGTTGGAGTCATACCTGGCACTTAGGAAAATGGTTGTGGTTGTTGGAGGTTAGTCATCTCTGCTCTAGGACATCTCTGCAGGAGTTCCTCAGGGTAGGGTCCTAGACCCAACCACTTTCAGCTGCTTCATCAACGACCCTCCCTCCATCATAAGGTCAGAAGTGGGGATGCGCATCGATAATTGCGCATTGTTCAGCACCACTTACAACTCTTCAGATACAGAAGCAGCCCATGTTCAAATGCAACAAGATCTAGATAATATCCATGCTTGGGCTCACATTGGCAAATAATATTCATGCTACACTGTCACCATAATTCCACACTAATACTTAGATTAAATTAAATCTCAAGCATAACATCAACTGACTCCTCATTCTATGTGACTTTCATAATTTTGTCAATTTCTATCAGTTCACCCCCATCATTCTCTAACATTCATGTGAAAACAAACCAAATTTGTCCAATCTCTTCTCATAGCTAATACAATTCAAACCAAGCAACATCCTGAAAAACCATTTCTGTACCTTCTCCAAAGTCTCAACATCTTTCTGATACTGTGGCGAACAGAACTGTACAGAATATTCCAAATGTGGTCCGACTGAAGCTCTATACGGCAGCAAGACATAAGCTTTTCATTCTAAATGTCAATTTTATTATTTTAATCTAAGTTCCACTGTGGAATTATGATAATAACACCTCCCCACCTTCTCCAGGACATTTAGGGATGGACAATAAATGCTACACTAAACAGTAAGGCCCATATCTATTAACAAAGTAATCTCTGGATTGTTAGTTCAATAACATAACCATTAGCCCTACCTTGACATTACTACTTATGAAATCACCTTTAGCCTTGGTTAATCGAGGCTGCCAATGATAAATATCTGAATATCTTATCTACTTCCTTACATCACTGTCCTTTACTTGTCACTATTGTACACAACTCTGTACATTTCACTCTTCCCGGTTAGCACTGGAAATTGTGAATCATTATATAGCAGATTTTAGACCTTAATGAATAGGGAAGGTCTGGAGGGATATGGGCCAGGACCAGGCAGGTACATTAATTCTCAGGCTAATAACAGGGGAAAACCAGTCAGCCCCATAAGCGTAGTATTCTTCAGTGAGATCATGACTGATCTGTTATCTAGCTGCCTGTCTTCCCTCTATGTTCAATATCCTTGAGTATCAAAAATCTATCATTCCTAATTTTGTAACTTTCAATTGACACCCAGCCTCAATATTGAGTCATAGTCATAGATGTCTACAGCATGGAATCAGGCCCTTCAGCCCAACTTACCCATGATGTTCAGTTTTCACAATTAATCTAGTCCCATTTGTCAGTGTTTGGTCAATATCCTTACATATTTATCCGATCCATGTGCCTGCCAAAATGTTCTTAAATGAAGAAATTGTATACACTTCCAGCACAACATCTGGCAACCCATTCCAGACAGTCACCACCCTCTGTATGAAAGGATTGCCCCCTTACCTTAAACCTATGCCCTCTAGTTTTAGTCTCCCATAACATAGGGAAAAGCTTTTCCCTATGGTACGGGAGACTAAAACTAGAGGGCATAGGTTTAAGGTAAGAGGTTTTTCATGATTTTACAGGCCTGTGTGAGAGAGAGCGCGAGAGAGAGAGAGAGACGCCTGATTCTGAATTCTACTGCCTTTTCATTTGGAGTCCTCTCTGCTCCAGAAGTAGTCTCTCTTAAATCTATTAACTTCCTCAATCACCTTAAACACATCAATTAAACCACTCTTCATCTTCTATGACAAGAACTCAAGCCTAGTTTAAGCAAGCTGTCTTTATAAATTAGCCTTTTAAATTCTGGTATCATGAATCACAGAAAACTAGTGTGCATGAACAGTAGGTAATAAAGAATGTAAATGGATGTTGACATTTATTGCTAAAGGAATAGAATATAAAAGGAGGGAAGTGTTCCTGCAACTGCACAATGCATTAGAGAGATTGCATCTGGACAATTACACAAAATTTTGGCCCTCTTGCTTGAGGAAGGATGTTGTATTGGAGACAATTCAGATGAGGTTCAGTAGATTAATTCCAGAGACAAGGGGTTTTACGAACTGAGACTGGGCAGTATCTGCCTATATTTTCTGGAGTTTAGAAGAGTGAGAGGGGATCTAAATGAAATAGATAAGATGCTAAAGGCATTGACAAAGTAAACATAGAAAGGATACATTCTCATGTGGGGTATAGCAATTGGAACCAGGTTGGCCTTGTTAACTATGACGTTCTTGATTGGAGTTGTTAACCTGGGCCAATCAGGAAACCCTTGGCTGACCGATATAGCCAGGAGATGAGAATCTCCTCAGTTGAAGGCTGATTGTGCACTGTATGCAAGATCATATTTGTTAGGGTGGGCAGTAACAGATTTAAAACAGCTGAGGTAAAATTGCTTCTCTTGAAGGGGTGTGAATCTGTGGAGTCCACTACCTCAGAGTAAGATGGATGTTGGGATATTAAATACGTTTAAGGAGGAGATAAATGAATTTTTATTTAGCAATGAGATGAACGGTGGGCAGGAAAGTGGGCGTGAGGGCAAGATGAGATCAACCATGGTTGCATCAAATGGCAGAGCAGGCTCAAAGGGATGAATTTGCCTGCTCCTGCTCCAAGTTCTTGTATTCATCCAGCAATTCTGTGTTGCACATTCCCCACCCACCCCCCCACCCCCCCCACACCCCCCCCACCCCCACCAAGAGCTAGTCTCCTGCCTGAGGCACAGAACTGAATGCAATAAAAACTTTAAATATGTTTGCTACATTACAGTAAATCACTGACATTGCTGCATTCTGCTCAATGACATTTGGTTAGTGAACCAATAAAATCTTTAATACTAAAGTGTTTTGCTTGGATACTCAAGCTGAAATTTTTCCTTGGAATCCACAGCCATTACCTTTCACAATGTATTTAGTGACTTTCTCTATGTTTGACACAATTTCCAGGATATGTCAGACATCACTGTAATTTAAACAGTTAGAAATCTTTAAATATTCAGAGTTCTCTTTCAGAACCATGACCAATAAACTCCTTTAATCTTCTTTTTAGTTTTGTGGTTGACTGATCAACACCAGAGATTGGAAATTCCAGGTGGAAAATTATTCATTCTTGGCACATTGGCAAGGTTGATGTTAATCGCCCATGATGACCTAAGTGGCTTGTGAGTTAGCACCAAGCCTCTCATCATCCTGACTTGGAAATACATCACATTCATTTCATTGTCTCTGGGTCAAAATCCTTGAACTTGCTCCATAACAGAATTGTGGGTGTAATTAACACCCCTTAGGCTGCAATGGTGAAACAAGACAGCTCTCAACCACCCTCTAAAGTGCAATTAGTGATGGGCAATAAATGCTGGCTCTGCCAATGATGCCCACATCCCATGAACAAATAATAAAAAACTTCAGGTGTCAGTTGGAGACCAATTATAGAGTCACAGAGTTGTACAGTATGGAAATAGGTGCTTTGATCCCACTTGTCCATGCCAACCAGATTTCCTAAATTAATCTAGTCTATTTGCCAGTATTTGGTCCATATCCTTCTAAACCCTCCTTATTCACGCACCCATCCAGATGCGCAATTGTACCGACCTCCACCACTTCCTCTGACAGCTTGATCCATACACGCACCACTCTCTGTGTTTAAAAGTTGCCCCTTAGGTCCCTTTCAAATCATTCCTCTCTCACCTTAACTGATGGTGTGGGATTGTAATCACAGGTTTCCTTCCCGAATGGATGGTAATGAGTGATGCCAGATTTAGTTTCCAGTTTTAAAGGAAATATCATTAAAACTCTGAAATTCTGTTCTTGACCATGACTGAAAGGCACTGTCAGAGCTGTTGCTGTATTGACATTAGGAAGATTAGAACATTGCCCTCCTTTGTACAAAAAGAGCAGTGTTATTTCCCTTATTCTTTAATGGGACGTGGCGGCACTGACGTGGCCAATATTTGTTGCCCATCCTTACTTGTCCGTGAACTGAGTAACTTTCACACACATTTCCAAAGGCCAGTTAATTGTCTGACAGAATGTTGTGGGTCTGCAGTCAGATATGTAGGCTAGACCAAGTAAAGATGGCAGATTTCCTTTCCTAAAGTGAACCGGATGGGTTTATATCACACTTAATGATAGTTGCCCTGGTCACCATTTCTGGGATCATCTTTCAATTCAAAATTTTATTAATTAAATCTAAATTCCACTAGCTGCCATTTTGGGAATTGAATACATGTCCTTATAGCATGAGGAACTCTGAATTAGTAGTCCAGTGATATTACCACTATGTCACCATTTCCCCTCAACTTGTATTTATGTAGTGCCCTTCGTGCATGACTGCCAGGTGTCCCAAAGCACTAGTGAGCTGATGAAGTTGACTTATTCCTGTACTGCAGGAACTGTAGCAGCCAATTTACACAGGCCCCACAAACAACAAGTAAGACAGTCAGTTTTTGAATGATGTCGATTGAGTGATACATCTTGGGCAAGACATTAGAGGAGCAGCCCCGTTCTTCATTAAAGTAGTTATGATTAAACTGGAGAGAGTTCAGAAGAGATTTACCAGGATGTTGTTGGATATGGAACATTTGAGTCATAAAGGAAGGCTGGTTGGGTTGGATCTTTTTTCACTGGACCATAGGAGGTTGAGAGGTGACCTGATAGAAATTTACTAAAATTATGAGGGGTATGAATAGGGTTAATGCTAGGTGTGTCTTCCCTAGGAAAGAGGATTTCAAGACTAGGGACATTTTTCTAAGCTGAGAGTAGAGGGATTAAAAAAAATACAGGAGGGGCAACATTTTTTACAC
Organism: Stegostoma tigrinum; assembly: GCF_030684315.1. Taxonomy (NCBI): domain Eukaryota; kingdom Metazoa; phylum Chordata; class Chondrichthyes; order Orectolobiformes; family Stegostomatidae; genus Stegostoma; species Stegostoma tigrinum. Next base: position 9,180,889 of record NC_081364.1, read on the forward strand.
CGAGTGCCATTCATGTGAGAAATGAACTTCCTGAGGAAGTAGTGGATGTGGGCACCATTATGTTTAAAAGTCATTTGGATAAGTACATGAGGAAAGGTTTGGAGGGATATGTGTCAGGAGCAGGCAGGTGGACTAGTTTAGTTTGGGTTTATGTTCGGTATGGACTGGTTGGGCCAAAGTGTCTGTTTCCCTGCTGTATGACCCTAAGACTATGCCTATGACTAATGGCATGGGGTATTTTACACCTACATAAAAAGGCAGGCATGACACTCATTTAATAGCTCAGGCAAAAACAAGCACCAGCAAGAGCGTGGCACTCGCCAGTACTGGTTTACAGGCCTCCACAATGCGCTCAAATATCTGGAATTTAACTTGAATTGACTTGAATTCTCAACCTTCTGACTCTGGAGCAAGAGCACTGTGGCTGACACAAAATGTCTGAAGTTCCCAGAAAAATACACTCGCATCCTTTTTCCTTCACCCCCTCAACTCCACCATCAATAAAACATGCAGTTCTGCTCATCCAATGAGAGGCTTACTGACACTGGTAAAAAAACAGACCACAATCTGCCATTTTCCAGTCAAAACAAGAACACTGCTTGACTTTTAAAATTTCTATTCTGAAAGAGACTGCAGCTAAAACCGCAGGACAGCAAGATAAAATCTCTCCATGTGTCTGCACAGAGTGCAGACTAATTGATATCACAAAGGTGAAGTGATGAATACCACTGTGATCTTTGTGGCTTTACCTCCTCCACTTCCTGGTGAAATCTCCAACCAATCACACAAAACAATGAGGTAACAGTGATAATAGGAACTGCAGATGCTGGAGAATCTGAGATAACAAGGTGTAGAGCTGGATGAACACAGCAGGCCAAGCAACATTAGAGGAGCAGGAAGGCTGACATTTCAGGTCTGGATCCTTCTTCAGAAAAAGGATTTTACGAAGAAGGGTCAAGGCCCAAAACGTCAGCCTTCCTGTTACTCTGATACTGCTTGGCCTGCTGTGTTCATCCAGCTCTACACCTTGTTATCTCAGATCCTCTGGCATCTGAAGTTCCTACTATCTCTGATGGTTAGACTGGAGTTATTTTCCTTCGAACAGAAGAGACTGAAGGGGGATAATGACTGAAAACATAATTTTGTGAGGGTCATAATATGGAGACATAAAGGAAAATTTCCCCTTGGTGGAGGGTTTAATGACCAATGGCAAATAATTAAGGTAAGGGATAGGAGGTTTGGAGGAACATGAGGAATTTTATTTTCACCCAGAGTGTGATGGGAATCTGGAATTCATTACCTGGGAGGGTGGTCAAGGCAGAAGCCCTCATAACATTGAAGAAGTATTTAGATGTGCACCATAGGCAAAGGGCTGAAAAGTGGACGAGAATTCTTTTATTTCAGAACCCTCTTCCCCTCCCCCAGTTCTGATGAAGGCTGCACACAACAGAGATGCTGGATATCCTTTTGCATCTGACCTAGCCTTCTTGGTTTCTGAGCCCAGCAATGACATTCTGTAAGCTTTTCATCACGGCTGGGAAGTGGTGCAGGTGAGTCGACTGTGCTCGCCCACACCTTTTCCAATGGTGGGCGAAGGAGTTGCTGAAATTAGTTGAATACAAAACTATGAATCTCTTTGGTTTGTATTGATCAGGAAGAGAATGAGATGTTAAACCTTGGCTGCTCTTTCAAATTATTATAAAGGTCCCATCACAATGTATCACAGAAGTGTAAGGCAGTCCTCCTTGACATCATAGCCAACATTTGCTCCTCAAACAAAATCTAGGTTGTCCTGACATTATTTCATTCCTATTTATGGGAACGGAGTGTCTGAAAATTGCTGCATTTCAATAATGACTATTTCAAAAGCACTTAGTTGATCTCAAAGAGATTTAGGACCTCCTGAGATCAAGAAAGGTACTATATGGATGCAAGTGTTTTTTGTCTCAGTCACGGCTCAGTTGGTAGTGCATTAATGTCTAGGTTCAGGTTCCCCTGCAGGGCTTAAGCACAAAACTACAAGCACTACAATGCAGATCTGAAAGTGTGCTGAACCACTAGAAATGTTCTTTTTGGTGAGATGCACTAAACGAATATTTTTCAACAGTATTCACTCTAGAAAATGACAATGTTATCGAGGAGAATACTGAGATACAGGCTACTACACTAGGTGGGATTGAGGTTCACAAGGAAGAGGTATTGGAAATCCTACAGAGGGTGAAGATAGATAAGTCACCTGGGCCGGATGGGATTTATCCTAGGATCCTCTGGGAAGCCAGGGAGGAGATTGCTGAGTCTTTGGCATTGATCTTTAACTCATCATTGTCTATAGGAATAGTGCCAGGTGACTGGAGGATAGCAAATGTGGTTCCCCTGTTCAAGAAGGGGAGTAGAGACAATCCTGGTAATTATAGACCAGTGAGCCTTACCTCAGTTGTTGGTAAAGTGTTGGAAAAGGTTATAAGGGATAGGACTTATAATCATCTAGAAAAGAATAAATTGATTAGGGATAGTCAGCACGGTTTTGTGAAGGGTAGGTCGTGCCTCACAAACCTTATTGAGTTCTTTGAGAAGGTGACCAAACAGCTAGATGAGAGTAAACTGGTTGACGTGGTGTATATGGATTTCAGCAAGGTGTTCGATAAGGTTCCCCACAGTAGGCTATTGTACAAAATGCGGAGGAATGGAATTGTGGGAGATACAGCAGTTTGGATCGGAAATTGGCTTGCTGAAAGAAGGCAGAGGGTGGTAGTTGATGGGAAATGTTCATCCTGGAGACCAGTTACTAGTGGAGTACCGCAAGGGTCGGTGTTGGGTCCACTGCTGTTTGTCATTTTTATAAATGACCTGGATGAGGGCATAGAAGGATGTGTTCGTAAATTTGCAGACGACACTAAGGTCGGTGGAGTTGTGGATAGTGACAAAGGATGCTGTAGGTTGCAGAGAGACATAGATAAGCTGCAGAGCTGGGCTGAGAGGTGGCAAATGGAGTTTATTGCAGACAAGTGTGAGGTGATGCACTTTGGTAGGAGTAACCGGAATGCAAAGTACTGGGCTAATGGTAAGATTCTTAGTGGTGTAGATGAGCAGAGAGATCTTGGTGTCCATGTACACAGATCCTTGAAAGTTGCCACCCAGGTTGACAGGGTTATTAAGAAGGCATACAGTGTTTTAGCTTTTATTAATAGAGGGATCGAGTTCCGGAACCAAGAGGTTATGGTGCAGCTGTACAAAACTCTGGTGCAGCCGCACTTGGAGTATTGCGTACAGTTCTGGTCACCGTAGTATAAGAAGGATGTGGAAGCTTTGGAAAGGGTGCAGAGGAGATTTACTAGGATGTTGCCTGGTATGGAGGGAAGGTCTTACGAGGAAAGGTTGCGGGACTTGAGGCTGTTTTCATTAGAGAGAAGAAGGTTGAGAGGTGACTTAATTGAAACATATAAAATAATCATAGGGTTAGATAGGGTGGATAGGGAGAGCCTTTTTCCTAGGATGGTGACAGCGAGCACGAGGGGGCATAGCTTTAAATTGAGGGGTGAAAGATATAGGACAGATGTCAGAGGTAGTTTCTTTACTCAGAGAGTAGTAAGGGAATGGAACGCTTTGCCTGCAACAGCAGTAGATTTGCCAACTTTAGGTACATTTAAGTCATCATTGGATAAGCATATGGACGTACATGGAATAGTGTAGGTTGGATGAGCTTGAGATCGGTATGACAGGTCGGCACAACATCGAGGGCCGAAAGGCCTGTACTGTGCTGTAATGTTCTATGTTAAACTAAGGACCATCACCTTGCTTGAATGCAATGCAGAAGATTCCATTGTTGCATTACCAGGAAGGGTAAGAGAGTTGTCCCTGATCTCCTGGCCAACATCACTAAAGCAGAATATCTGGTCATCATCTCATTGATGTTTTAGAGAACTTGTTGCACACAAATTGTTTGCTATTTTTCCTACATTACCACAGTGACTATGCTACAAAAAATGTATGCCATTGATATTAAAGTGCTTTGAGATGTCCAATCCAAGTGTGATATAAATGAGTAATAGATTTACCAATAAGACATGGAGGATTTCCAATTCCTTTTTGAAATCAGTCAGTTAGGGAGAATTGGATTCAATATCCACTTGAGAAAGAGGTTCTGGGATCTTGGCTGCAGGAGGTGGAGAAAGTGGGAAGGTAATGTCAGCAGTGATCAGTTGAACATCCCATCTGTTATTTGCCAGTTTCTACTGAAGTTAATATTGCACAATCCAGTACATAAAGTCAGAGTAGTTTCCTGGGACTTTGACGGAGCTACATTGGGTCCAATCATTGAGAGTTTTATAACATCATTGTTTGATAGGTTTTAGTGTTTGCTTACTCTTTAGAGATAAAACTCGCCTGTGTCATTCTAATAAATCAACATCTGTCCTACCAACTTCAAAAAGGTGCTGCTTCAACAAAAGTAAATACATTAGAAGTGTTACATTGTTGATGGAAATTTTCCCATGTTTAAATCTACAATGCAGGAACAGGGAGGCATGGACATGTTTGCATACAAATCTTTGACAGGCCAAGTAAAGAAGGCTGTTAAAAAGACATTTGGTCTCCTTGTCTTTATAAATGGATGTAGAAAGTACAAAGGCATTGGTAGTCTGCTGAACCTTTATAAATCATTGGCTAGGTCCCAGTTGGAGAGTACTCAATTCTAAGAACATAAGAACTAGGAGCAGAATAAGGCAATTAACCCTTCAAGCCTGTCCTGCTGTTTGATACAAACAAGGCTGATCTGATCTCAGTCTCAACTCCAATCTCCTCTCTATAACCCTTAAATCCATTACCGTATAAAAATCTGTCAATTTCCTCCTTAAATTTATTCAATATTACACCATGTTCAAGGGTAGTGCATTCCACAGATTTACAATCTTTTGAGAGAAGTAATTTCTCTTTATCTTGTTTTAAATATGTTCCCCTTTAACCTAAATCTGTGACCTCTCGTTCTAGATTTCCCCACATGAGAAAACAGCCTTTCTGCATTTACATTGTCAATTCCCTTTATCATCTGACAAACTGCAATTAGACCTTCTCTCATTCTTGTAAACTCCAAACAGCATAGGCCTAAACTGTTCAAGGGTCTATACTTTAAAGAAAAAGAGCATATTTATTGTTCATCTGAAAATTATTTATGTGTCTGACAGTATGGCTTCATGGTAACATTTTCGTGTTAAAGAGAGTTTCTGGTCATGCCTAATTTCCACATTGAACACTTCACTGACACTTGAATGTGGATCATTGGAAGTGTTAGCTTTGAGGGGGGTCATTATATTGAGACTATATTTTTGTCTGTTCTGAGTATGTGAAAGGTGCGACAGAAATACGAGTGCTTTCAAATGAGTGTTTTTCTCCACTGCAACTGCACCTCCCAGTCGCGAACCATTTCCACTCCCCCTCCCATTCTCTAGATGACATGTCCATCATGGGCCTCCTGCAGTGCCACAATGATGCCACCCGAAGGTTGCAGGAACAACAACTCATATTCCGCCTGGGAACCCTGCAGCCAAATGGTATCAATGTGGACTTCACCAGCTTCCAAATCTCACCTTCCCCCACCACATCCCAAAACCAGCCCAGTTCGTCCCCTCCCCCCACTGCACCACACAACCAGTCCAGCTCTTCCCCTCCACCCACTGCATCCCAAAACCAGTCCAACCTGTCTCTGCCTCCCTAACCTGTTCTTCCTCTCACCCATCCCTTCCTCCCACCCCAAGCCGTACCACCATCTCCCACCTACTAACCTGATCCCACCTCCTTGACCTGTCCGTCTTCCCTGGACTGACCTATCCCCTCCCTACCTCCCCACCTATACTCTCCTCTCCACCTATCTTCTTTTCTCTCCATCTTCAGTCCGCCTCCCCCTCTCTCCCTATTTATTCCAGAACCCTCACCCCTTCCCCCTCTCTGATGAAGGGTCTAGACCCGAAACGTCAGCTTTTGTGCTCCTGAGATGCTGCTTGGCCTGCTGTGTTCATCCAGCCTCACATTTTATTATCTTGTTTTTCTCCATGTAATGGTCCTGTGATATTTCCCATGGTAACTAGATGTTGTGTTGTTTTCGAACACCCAAAGTATTATTCTGTTGGACCTTTATAAATTCAAACAATAAAGAAGAATAGCATTTATACAGAACCCTTATTTCAATTCTCAGACATGCCCAACAGCACTTTAAATGAGATAACAAGGTGTGGAGCTGGATGAACGCAGCAGGCCAAGCAGCATCAGAGGAGCAGGAAGGCTGACATTTCGGGCCTAGACCGTTCTTCAGAAATTCATCCAGCTCTACACTCTGTTATCTCAGATTCTCCAGCATCTGCAGTTCCTACTATCTCCAGCACTTTAAATGAATTGCTTTTGAGAGCATGTCATCTTTTCAATCCCATGCACAAACTATATATGACTCTTGTTCTGATGAGCCAAACGGTCAAGGAACAGCTGGTGGAGTTTAATTTAGATAAACGTGAGGTGATGCATTTTGGAAAGGCACATCAGGGCAGGACTTACTGTCATAGAGATATACAGCATGGCAACAGACCCCTCGTTCAACCAATCCATACAAACCAGATATCCTGTATAAACCTAGTCCCATTTGCCAACATTTGGCCCATTTCCCTTTGAACACTTCCTATTCATACACTCATCCAGATGCCTTTTAAATTTTGTAATCATACCAGCCTCCACCAATTCCTCTGGCAGTTAATTCCATATACACCCTGTGTGTGAAAAAGTTGCCTGAGATCCCTTTTAAATCTTTCCCCTCTCACCTTAAACCTATGCCCTCTAGTTTTGGAGTCCCCCACCCTGGGGAAAGACCTTGTACATCTACACTATCCATCCCCCTCACGATTTTATAAACCTCTATATGGTCGCCCCTCAGCCTCCAATGCTCCAGGGCATACAGCCCCAGCCTATTCAGCCTCTCTACACAGGTCAAATCCTCCAACCCTGGCAATCTCCTTCTAGATCTTTTCTGAATCCTTTCAGATTTCACAACATCCTTCCAAAAGCAGGGAGACCAGGATTGCACACAGTATTCCAATACTGGCCTAACCAATTCCTGTACAGCCGCAATATGACCTCCCAACTCTAATACTCAATGCACTGGCCAATTAAAGCAAGGATACCAGACACCTTCTTCACTATCAACACAATGTAGAGCTAGAGGAACACAGCAGGTCAGGCAGCATCAGAGGAGCAGGAGAGTTGATGTTTTATGTTGGGACCCTTCATCAGTCCTATCTTCTTCACTATCCTATCCACCTGCAACTCCGCTTTCAAGAAACTATGAACATGCACTCCAATGTCTCTTTGCTCAGCAACAGTCCCCAGGATCTTATAAAGGGATATGTAATATCAAGAACTGCTTAAAGTACTCCATGTGTCATCTAACCTTGCATTTAAAGAAAACTTAACGGTGCCATGTTGGACAATACTCCTTGACCTTGGATTACTATCTATTATCTTGACTTACGCCCATGTACAAATCTTAATACATTGCCGCTTCTGTTCTGAGGAGCTTTGTGATGGTTAAACAGTAACTCAGACTCCTCCAATGTTTGAATTGGATCAGAGACTAGCAGTATCACAACATCATAAAGCTTTGTCATTTCCCATTGCTTAATCACAATAGTCAGCTATCAGTTACCAATATCTGTTTTATTACAAAGCAAATAAAAACTCATTCTGAGCTTAATTGTGTCTTTTTCCTGAGAGTATGTATCCTTTGATTAATTTAATTTTGTTACATTTATTTACCATTTCTTCCTTGTTCCTTTCTTAGCAATAGCATAAACAAAGAAGTGCAGATGCTGGAGATCTGAAACCAGAACAGAAATTGTTGGCGAAACTCAGCATCTCTGGCAGAAACTGTGGTGAGGAAGCAGAGTCTGGCGACTCTTTGTCGTGACTTTCGCCAGCAATTTCTGCTTTTGCTCTTTTCTTAGCAATGTGCCTTTGATATCATGAACACAGAACCTGTTCCGAGAAAGGAGTCAATGCTGTTTGTTTCATGAACACAATGTTACTTACTTTGGCCCCACTTTTCCACTTCCTACTGCAACAACTGCATTTATATTTGCATTTGTGAAGCACCTTTAAGTTAATAAAACTTCGTAAGGTGCTTCACAGGCCAACATAAAACAAAACATGACACCAAGCAATGTAAAGAGAAATTAGATGAGATGACTAAAAGCTTGGTCAAAGAGATAGGTTTTATTATGTTTAGATACTCAGTGAGACTCTTCAAAATATTACAGTTCCAGGTGGGATATCCAAATTGTCAAGCTTCATCGAGTCAGCTAGCACAAAAACAAACTCTTCAGTCTAACTTATCCATGCTGATCAGCTATTCTGAACTTAACTGGTCCCATTTGCCTATATTTCGTATGTATTCTTTTCTATTCATGTATCTGTCCAAATGTCTTTTAAATGTTGTAATTGTACTCGCCTCATGAAAAAGATTATCTAAGAGAACAAAGAGATCTTGGGGGCAAATGGGTTGAGAATTAGCAGATGTTTAGTTTAGGTAAATGGAGGTGGCTGCATTTTGGTCAGGCAAACCAGGGCAGGGTGCACACATTTAATGCTAGGGCCCTTGGGGCTGTCGTTGAACAGAGGGACCGGGGTGCAGGTCCATTGTTCCTTGAAAGAAGAATTGCATGTAGGCAGAAAGGTGAAGAAGATGTTTGGCATTCTTGCCTTCTTCGGTCAGAGCAGTGAGTATAGAAGTTGATGTCATTTTGAGGTTGTATGGAACTTTGGAGAGGCCAACTTTGGAGTAATCTGTATAGTTCTAGTCCTCCTGCTATAGGAAGAATGTTGTTAAACTTTATAAGGATGTTGCCAGGACTGAAGAGTTTGAGTTGTAGGGAGAAAGTGGAAAAGCTGAGACCTTTTTTCCCCTGGAGGGTCTGAGGAGTGACCTTATTGATGTTTAAAAAATTATCACAGACATAAATAAGGTGAATAGACGAAATCTTTTTCCAAGGGGAGGGGAGTCCAAAGGAGGGATGAACTGGTTTCTCTTCTTAAATCATTTCTCTTTATTGATTTGTGGGATGTGGGCTTCAATGGCTTTTATTGCCCCTAGCCAGTTGCTTGAGAAGGTGGCAGTGAGCTGTCTTCTTGAACTGTTGCAGTCCACCTGCTGTGGGATGACCCACAATGACCTTAGGGAGGGAATTCCAAGATTTTGACCCAGCGACATTGAAGGAGCAATGATATAATTCCAAGTCAGGATGGTGAGTGGCTTGGAGGGGAGTTTGAAGGTGGTGGTGGTCTTCCCATGTATCTGCTGCCCTTGTCCTTCTAGATTGAAGTGGTCATGCGTTTGGAAGGTGCTGTCTAAGGATCTTTGGTAATTTTCTGCAGTGTAACTAGTAGATAGCTCACACTGCTGCTACTAAGCATCTAAGTGGTGGGGGGAATGGATCCTTGTGGATGCAGTGCCAATTAAGCAGGCTACTTTGTCCTGGGTGGTGTCAAGCTTCCTGAGTGCTGTTAGAACTGCACTTATCCAGACAAGTGGGGAATATTCCATCATATTCCTTATTTGTGACTTGTAGATAGTAGATAGTCTTTGGAGGAGTAAGAGGGGGGAGTAACTCACCTCAGTATTCTTAGTCCCTGACCTGCTCTGTGATGAGTCCAGTTGAGTTTCTGGCCAATGGTAACTCCCAGGATGTTGATATTGGAAGATTCAGTGATGATAACACCATTGAATATCAAGGGGCAGTGGTTAGATAGGCTCTTATTGGTGATGGTCATAGTCTAGTATTTCTGCGGTGTGAATGTTACTTACCACTTGTCAGCCCAAGCCTGGATATTGTCCAGATCTTGCTGCATTTGAACATGAACTGCTTCAGTATCTTAAGACACGTGAATGGTGTTGAATAATTTGCGTTCATCAGTGAACATCCCCACTTCTGACCTGATGGAGAGAAGGTCAAAGATGAAGCAGCTGAAGAGGATTGGGCCGAGGACATTACCTTAAAGAACTCCTGCAGAGCTGCCTGGAGCTGAGATGACTGACCTTCAACAACCACAATCATCCTCCTATGTACCAGGTATAACCAAAGGAGAGTTTACCCCTTGATGCTAATTGATTCCAGTTTTGCCAGGTCTCCTTGATGCTATGCTCAGCCACATGCAGCCTTGATGTGAACAGCTGTCACTCTCATCTCACCCCTGGAATTTAGCTCTTTTGTCCATATTTGGACCAAGGCTGTAATGAGTTTAGAGTGTGTGGCCCTGGCAGAACCCAAACTGGCGCTGTCACTGAGAGGTTCTTGCCAAGTAAGTGATGTTTGGTAGCACAGTTTATGACAGCTTCTACCACTTTATAAATGATCAAAGGTAGGCTAATGGAAGATAATTGGCTGAGTTGGATTTGTGTTGCTTGTATGTACAAGATATACCTGGGCAATTTTCCACATTGTTTGGTGGATGCCAGCAATTTGGTGTAACTGTCATGAGACAGCTTGGCAAGGGAGCAACAAGTGCTGGAGCACATGTTCTCTGTACTTTTGCTGGAATGTTGTCAGGGCCCATAGCCTTTGCACTGTTCAAATATCTCCAACCATTTCTTGATAACACATGGAGTGAATTGAATTGAATTGGCTGAAGGCTGATATCTAGGGATATCAGTCACAGCCTCCTCCAGTGATACCTGGGGATATCAGTCATTCTAGTGACCACTGGAGGAGGCTGAAATGGATCATCCACTCAGCACTTCTTGCTGAAGATTGCTGTGAATGCTTCAGACTTACTTTTGGACTGTTATGTTGGAGTCTTCAGACATTGCAGATGGGGATACTCGTGGAGTCCCCTTCTCTAGTGTATAGTTTAATTGTGCAGCCTCATTCATGATTGGGTGTGGCAGGATCTCAGGCCTCAGAGCTGATCCGTTGGTTGCTCAGCTCTGTCAAACACTAGCTGCTCATGCCGTTTGGAATGCAAGTAGTCCTGTTTGGTAGCTTCAGCAGGTTGATACCTCATTTTCAGGTATGCCTGGTGCTGCTCCTGCCATGCCCTCCTGCACTCTCCATTGAACCAGGGTTGATCCCCTGGTTTCTTGGTAATAGTAAGTTGGGGATATGCTAGACCATGAGGTTACAAATTCTGCTGGAGTACACCTCTGTTGCTGTATGTTCAGTCTTGAGTTACTAGATCAATTCAAAGTCTCTCCCATTTAGCACGCTGATTGTGCTGCACAAGAGGATGGAGGTCATTCTCAGTGTGAAGGCAGGACTCTGTCTCCACAAGGGCAGTGTGGTGGTCGCTCTTACTGATACTGTCATGGATAGATGCACCTACAATCAAGTATGTTCTTCCCTTTTGTTGTTTCTCTCACCACCTGCCACAGACCGATCCTGGCAGCTACAGCATGTGCTTTAGGACTGGCCAGCTTGCTCAGCAGCGCTGTTACTAAGCCACACTTGGTGGTGGGCATTGAAATCCAAGTCTATCCAATTTCTCTTCCTAATTAATACTCTCCAGAAAATTCCAGAAATGCACGCACAACTCCATGGCCTAACCAACATTTTATTGGCTCAGTGGTTAGCACTGCAGCATCACAGCACCAGGGAGCCAGGTTTGATTCCACCCTCGGGCAACTGTTTGTGTGGAGTTTGCACATTCTCCCCGTGTTCGCTTGGGTTTCCTCCAGGAGCTCTGGTTTACCCCACAATCAAAAGATGTGCAGGCTGGGTGGATTGCCAAGTTATATTGCCCGTAGTGTTCAGGGATGTATAGCTTAGTTGGGTTAGAGGAGATGGTTCTTGGTAGGGTGCTCCAAGGGTCTGTGTGGACTTGTTGGGCCGAAGAGCCTTTTTACCACACTGTAGGGATTCTATGAATCTAAACTTTGCCTGGGGTAATGAAGTCATTAATTTCATATTCCTTCTTAACCACTTTCATTACCTGCCCTGCTACCTTAAGGGACTGGTGGACTTGCACACTAAGGTCCCTCTGGTTCTTGGGCTTCCCAATGTCCAACTATTCATCCTGTATTCCTTGTTTGCTCTGCTGAAATGTTTCACCTCACACTTATCTGGATTGAAATCCACTTGCCACTGATCAGCTCACCAATCTGACACATTTTGCAGCTATCATGATCTGGATAAGGGAAAATAATTTCAGAGTTAAGGGAAAGAATTGTCTTCATGGGTGCATTGGGTTGTAAGGCCTCATTCTGCGCCGTATGGCTCTAAATGGGTTAAATAACTGATACTCCATAGTGTAATTCGAGGCTTAAAAAATATCCACCGTTGCATCAGACAACTGCCTCTGAGCTCACATCTGTGACTAACAAATCATGTTTACTCTGCGGCAACCACTTACAGTAAAATGCACAAGTGGGCGAGACCGGAGCCCAAGGCACATTTCTTTACGCCGCACCCTAAGTGCTTAATTACTTTGTGAAATACATTCAAATTGAGTGGGATCATCTCCAAGTTCTTTTATACAACGCAAGTTTTTCTCAGAACTTTTTGTTTTTGCTGAATGCCTTTTGGAACATGATGGTCTGGAGGTTGGGCTTTTGTTTCTCAGAGTTTAAATATAACTTCGAAGGGACAAGAGGTATTTTCTCTGAGAAATTCATAGTCTTACGCAGAGTCCAGTGCTGATCTCTGTCTCCTCTTAATAATATAGGTGTACTTCTGTGTTCCTGAATTGCAATCTGCAAACCGTTCACCTTAAAAATTAAGCAGCAGCCCTCAGCCTAGCTCTCCCTTTTTTTAAAGTGAGCTGAGTTTACAATGCAAGGCAGTATTCTCCCCTATCTGACCTGGGAGATGGACTAGGTCATTTCAATGTAGCCCTGGGACGTCCTAAAGAAGGCACTGACTTTGTCTTCCAGTTCTGTCTGGTTTGAGGCACATTTCAGCTGAGCCCTTCACCCCCATCAGAATGAAAAGCTGGCTGCCAATTCACTTGGATGACCTCACAGCCTCCTGCGAAATTGCCAAGTCTTTCATTTGTGTTTCACAACAACTTCTTTGCAAAACAAGTTCGAAAAGTCAGCTGGGAAAAGACATCAAGTTAGCAGGACTCTGCAGGTCGGTTACCATTGGAATAAATCTCCTGATCCACTGGGGAGATGTTGATTTTATTAAGCCTTTTTTTTTTTGCTTTCACTGTGCCAGGAAATTGACTAATTCTGGAATTTCCCTGTGTGTCTGGTGTTTGTATTGAGTTGAGCAGACATAGGATCTGTCTGCCACATGAAGATTGGCCTTTCCCAGTTTGTTGATTTCATGTGGAATGAAGGCAGGGTATTTCCATCATGTTGGCAGGTGCCTGGCTCCATTAAACATTACAGTATAAACTAAACACTCTAGTACCCTCGAGTATAGCTAACACGTGAAGCACTTATGAGACTGGGCTCCGAATACATCAGTGCTTATTTATGGAACCTCACTGCATTGGCAGTGATGCATGTTGCGGTTCAGTAGCTCACTGATTGTGATTACACATGAACAAAGGCAGAGTGGGAACTAACAACCCCAGGATAGGCACTGTTAATTTTTACCACCCTGGCAATACCACTCGTCCCACTTGTTTTTAAAAAATGAGCCACCTACAGGTGCCCAAAAATGCCAGACTCTTACCAGATAATCTATCTCTTCCAGTTTGGCATTTTGCTTTCGGAGTTCCATTGGGGTTTTAGGTCAGAAGTGGGTGAAGCCTGCTTTCGCTGACCAGAGTTTCCCTGGAAGTGGAACCAAAGAGCCCACAGAAGGGAAGGTGGCCAGCTATTTTCACCATACCTAAAGAAGCAGGAGTTGCTCACTGAAATCATCTGGGCCATACTTTCTATTGGGCCCTCCATACCACTCACCAGGCAATGCAGAGAAGGTCCACTTGGCTGCTTTCTAGGATGAAGGGGCTTGTTTTCTGAGGAAAAGATTGAGCACGTTGGCCACTGTACTGATTGGCATTTTGAAGAATGCAAGGTGATCTTCTTGAAATGCAAAATTCTGAGGGGTTTTGATAGAGCAGATCTGAGAGAATACTTTCCCTCATGGGATCATTCAAGGACTAGGGGACACAGTTTCAAAAGAAAGGATGCACCATTTAAGATTATTTATGAAGAGGAATTATTTGGCCCAGCGCGTCATTGATGTTTGAGATTTTCTGCACCAGTGAGCAGTGGATGCTAGGTTCCTCAAATATGCAAGACTGTGTTGGACAGATAGACAAGGAGGTGGTAAGTTATGTGGGAAAGGCAAGAAAGTGGAGTTAAGACCACTATAACATCAGGCAGAATGGTGGTGCAGATTTGAATAGGTAAAATGGATTCTCCCTGCTCCTATAGGTCATGTTCCTGTCCTAATAATCACTACTTCATGACATGACTTACTGGGTGTGATACCGTGAGAGAGATTCTGAATTGCATGAGGCTTCAAAATAGTGACGCAGAATCCTCTTCACTGTTGCAACAAGCAATCTCCACCAGGGCTCCTAAAGCAAGCGTGTATGGATGAAAACAGAAACAAACACACGATAATTATCTTTATAATTCTCCTGCCTTGTTTCTAGGTATTGAATTGAGTAAACCTAACATAGGGACAATCACGGAGTGCATGCAAAGAAAATTTCCATCAATCAGCATTATTTAAAAAGTAAATGGACACACCTAATTCCAAATTAATGTGCAGTGCTGGATATTTGTGTATGAATCTTATCAAAGACCTGACAAGGAAAGAAAAGAGATAATGGGAACTGCAGATGCTGGAGAATCCAAGATAATCTCCCCTTCCCCCACCGCATCCCAAAACCAGCCCAGTTCGTCCCCTCCCCCACTGCATCCCAAAACCAGCCCAGCCTGTCTCTGCCTCCCTAACCTGTTCTTCCTCTCACCCATCCCTTCCTCCCACCTCAAGCCGCACCTCCATTTCCTATCTACTAACCTCATCCCACCTCCTTGACCTGTCCGTCTTCCCTGGACTGACCTATCCCCTCCCTACCTCCCCACCTATACTCTCCTCTCCACCTATCTTCTTTTCTCTCCATCTTCGGTCCGCCTCCCCCTCTCTCCCTATTTATTCCAGAACCCTCACTCCTTCCCCCTCTCTGATGAAGGGTCTAGGCCCGAAACATCAGCTTTTGTGCTCCTGAGATGCTGCTTGGCCTGCTGTGTTCATCCAGCTTCACACTTTATTATCAAGGAAAGAAAAGGCTCACTTTTCTCTTACTTTAGTCACAAAGCCTCACAATTGACTCAAAACACCTTACAGCTGACAAAGTGGTTCATGAAGTCTAGTTGCCCTTGGAAAGTGGCAGTCATTTTGTACAGAGCAAGTTCCTGTAAACGCTTTTATGATAATAACCAGAATATTTTTGTGACGAATGTTGACCCGGACAATGGAGAAAGCTCCCGTGCTTTACTTCAACATGATCCAAACAGATTGATCTAATATTACTAACATGGTTGAATATCTTGGTCCGCAATACAGCACTGTTGTCAGTGCAACACCGAGTTAGAACATAGAACATAGAACAAAGAACAATGCAACGCGGAACAGGCCCTTTGGCCCTCGATGTTGTGCCAACCTGTCAACTAATCTAAGCCCCTCCCCCAACACTATCCCATCATTATCCATAAGCTTATCCAAGGACTGTTTAGATGCCCTGAATGTGGCTGAGTTAACTACATTGGCAGGCAGGGCGTTCCATGCCCTTACCACTCTCTGAGTAAAGAACCTGCCTCTGACATCTGTCTTAAATCTATCACCCCTCAATTTGTAGCTATGCCCCCTTGCACAAGCTGAAGTCATCGTCCTCGGAAAAAGACTCTCACTGTCCACTCTATCTAATCAGCTGATCATCTTGGATGTCTCTCTTAAATCCCCTCTTAGCCTCCTTCTCTCCAATGAGAACAGAATCAAGTCCCTCAGCGTTTCTTCGTAGGGCCTGCATTCCAGACCAGGCAACATCCTGGTAAATCTCCTCTGCACCTTTTCCAATGCTTCCACATCCTTCCTGTAATGGGGCAACCAGACCTGCTCGCAATATTCCAAGTGAGGCCGCCCTAGCGTTTTGCCCAGTTGCAGCATGGCATCACAGCTCCGGAACTCAATCCCTCTACCAATAAAACCTAACACACCGTAAGCCTTCTTAACAGCAATATCAACCTGGATGGCAACTTTCAGGGATCTATGTGCATGGACACCAAGATCCCTCTGCACATCTACACTACCAAGAATCTTTCCATTGACCCGGTATTCTGCCTTCCTATTATTCCTCCCAAAGTGAATCACCTCACATTTATCCGTATTAAACTCCATTTGCCACCTTTCGGCCCAATTCTGCTGTTTATCCAAGTCTCCCTGCAACCTGCAACATTCTTCCACACTGTCCACCACTCGACCGACTTTAGTGTCATTAGCCCTGTGCTGACCGATCATTGTAGATTATCTGCTCAAGACTCTAGTGGAACTTAAAACCAAAACTTTACCACCAGTCACCTTTTGTAACAAAGCGTAGATAAATCTCCGGGACACATCAAGTGTATCCCAGGACACTGTAGGAAGTCAGGGGAGAAATTGTGGCGCTACTAGTGGAGATATTTGTATTATCAACAGCCACAGGTGAGGTGCCGGAAGACAGGAGCGTGGCTAATGTTGTGCCATTATTTAAGAAAGGCTGTAGGAGAACTACAGACAGTGAGCCTGACATCAGTTGTGGTTAAGTTGTTGGAAGGGATTCTGAGAGACAGAATCTACACACAAGGACTGATTAGAGATAGTCAGTGTAGTGATTGTAACAAGGTTAGCCAGAAGGTGGACCTCATAGAATAGGAGCTGTTAATCTGGTCCAATCAGGGAACCCAGGCTAACAGATATAAACAGGAGTGTCAAAGGCTTTACCCACTTAAGAGCTAACTCTGAGGAAGTTGGATCAGTGTCAAGGATGCTCCATGTGTAAGTAAAGGATGACTTGTTGATGGGCTATCAGCCTCTGTGGAGTTATTTCAGTCAGCATAGCTTTGTGTGTGAAAAATCATGTACCGACTATTCCTAATCAGCCCTGGTCTCTCCAAATGTGTGTAGATTTGGTTGCAATTTCTTCCCTAACTTCCTACAGTGTCCTGGGATACACTTGATCATGTCCTGGAGATTTATCTACCTCTTATTACAAGAGGTAACTTGGCACTGATCAGAAAGTTGTGTGTTTTAGGTTCCACCAGAGTTTTGAGCACATACAATGCACTGAACTTTCACCTAGCCCTGCTGGTCCATCCTTTAATGTGTCAAATAAAGCAAAGTATTGTGAAATCTGAGATCTGAAATATAAACAAAGTGCTGGAAAAACCTCAGAAAGTCTGGCAACATCTGTGGAGAGAGAAGGAAATTAACATTTCTAGTCTAATATGACTCTTTTGGAGAAGAATACTGTTGAACTCAAAACACTGTTTCTTCCCCCAAAGTCGATCAGTGCTGCAGAACAGAGGGACCTAGGGGTGCAGGTATATAATTCTTTGAAGTTTGTGTCACAATGTAGACATGGAGGTTAAAAAGGTGTTTGGCACGGTTGCCTTTATTGCTCAGTTCTTTGAGTATAGGAGTTAGGACGTTATATTGAGGTTGTACAGGACATTGGTGAGGACTTTTCTTGAATACTGTGGCCAGTTCTGGTCACCCAGTTATTGGAAGTATACTATCAAGCTGGAGAAGGTTCAGAAGAGATCTACCAGCATTTTGCCAGGTATGGTAGGTTTGAGTTATAAAAAAGGGCTGGGTAGGCTGGGAATTTTTTCACATGGGTAATAGGAGGCTGAGGAGTTGTTAACAAAAAAAGTGAAATCTCTCTAAACCATGGGTGTTTACCCTAATCTTGAATCAAAAACTTTCCTAATCTAAACAGAGCTTGATAATCTTATTCAGTTGTAAGAACCCTACCAATGTACACAATATCCCACTAATCCTAAAACTAGGCCTCAAGAACTGTCTTAAGAGAAATCACCATGGCTGCAGGAATATTTACAAATTAATACAAACTTCAGATACACACTAAAATACATCTCTTACCTGAAAATAGCTATCAAGAGAACCAACATGTAAGCTTGAGGTATTTTGTCCCTGCTATATTCAGTCCTCACCTAGTATTCTCAATCATGGATCAATTGGATAGCCTAGTGTGGGGCTGGATGAACACAGCTGGCCAAGCAACATCTTAGGAGCTCCTAAGATGCTGCTTGGCCTGCTGTGCTCATCCAGCCCCATACTTTGTTATCTTGGATTCTCCAGCATCTGCAGTTCCCATTATCTCAGTTGGATAACCTATTGCTTTTGAGTTGTAATTTCAAAGCCTAGAATACAAAACAAGATACAGGGTGTACCACTTTTGAAAACCTGCCTGTCTTTTGGAATGTAACATTAAACCAAATCCTCTCAAGTTGGTGCACAAAATTCCACACCATTATTTGAAAGGGAGCAGGGCAAATGTTCCTCATCAAACTTATCCATCAATAAACATCACTGAAACAATTTATCTGGCTATTATTGCCATACACAGCAGGATCCTACAAAAAAAAACAGTAAGATAATGCCCAGATGATCTGTTTTTAGTGAATTGGTTGATGGATAAATGTTTAAAGGACACTGGGGAGAACACTCCTTTCTTAAAAATTGTGTCATGGAATTTTGCTTTTAGTTACTATTAAGGGAGATGACAGAGTCTCATTTTAATGATTCATCCCAAAATGAAAGAACTGTGTAAATCATTTTGAATCAACAATGATTGCCATCACACCTGAGCGACAGGGAAGAATTTGTAAAGGGCAGAACATTTTGTTATGCTAATACCCTGATTAATTTGACTAAATAGATCCATTTGACAGTCATCCAAAAGGACTTCAGCTGGCAAGTGTGTAGTAAGATTTGTAGCTCCCCCAGTGGCCTAATGTCATACTGCAATGCAGATTGCCTAGAAACCAGCAAGCCCTAAACTCAGTAGCTGCCCCATCATGTTAGCTGTGCCCTGCCTTGATGTGCAGCAGTGGTTGGATGTGTAAATTGCCAAATTTCATCTGAACTGCTATTGCTGTGAGATGTTGCAGAGTGTTCAACAACTCAGTAAGAACCTAGACCTTCAGTGGCAATAGGTAGAGAGGAGGTGTTGAGGTGGGGAAGTGATGGAGAATGCAGGAGAACCTCCACTGGGACAGAAATTGAAAGCTACTTAAACGCTGATTTAAGACGAAGCTTGTGCAGACTAATGGTTGATTTGCAATTCCAAATCTGTCTGTAAGTCAACCCACAGATCAGCTTCACACGGTTTGTTTAGCCTAATTCCACATCAGTCTCACAACAGGAAACCCCAGTGGGGCTAATAAGGCCACAGCTGATGACACAGTCTGCTCCATGCTCCCTGACCTCCTTTTGGTTCACACCTGTCACGCAAGCATCATGAGGCTATAATAACACTGTGTTGTCGGGATATGATGAGCCCCTGAATTTACACATACTCTTTACTGCACTTTGAACATTGTTGTCATCAGCTGCTGTGCAGTTAAATTTGTACTGGGAATGATTATTTGAGGATCAAGTAACTTGTGCAATGTTCTCAACCACAGCTAGCTCCTGAAATAAAAAGCCCCTCAAACGTCTGTGCCTTCTCTTGCTTCTGAGGTAGTCCAGGAGGTGGCCCAGGGTGGCTTGCCTTCACTCTGTTTCAATGGGTTCTAAGGTAGTTCAGAAGTCCAATGCGTGATCTGTAATTCTGCCACCACAGCCAGCCATAACAGGGAATGTAGATGCCACACTGAGAGCAGAAGACAAGCGGGCTGATCCTAATGGTCTGAAGCTATGTTCCAGGTAAGACAAACAGCACTGCATAAATGAACTAGATCATTTTCTTTTAATGAGGTTGGCCAGGGGATAAACATTGAGCAGGACACTGTGTGGATTGCTCTGTTGAAATCATAACAAATGTTCTTCTACATTTCCTGAGAGAGCAAGCAGGGCCTTTGTTTAAATTATTACCCAAACCATTCCAATAGTGTAGCATTCCTTCTGGACCGCTTCGGGGGCATCAGCCTAGGTTTTAGGATCAAATCTTTGAAGTGGAACTTGAACCCATGGTCTTTCTCACTTTCAAAGGTTATGCCTACTAAGCAGGGTTAGAGGCACAGCGCTGTGTATAATAAACTTCAAGCATTAAAAACCGAAAGAACAGTGGATGGTCAAAATCATAAACAGAAACAGAAATTGCTGGAAAAGCTCAGCAGGTCTGGCAGCATCTGTGGAGAGAAACCAGAATTAACGTTTCAGGTTGAATGACGCTTGAGCTCTGAGGAAGGGTCACTTGACCTGAAATGCTGACTGATTTCTCTCCACAGATGCTGCCAGTCGTGCTGAACTGTCAAGCATTCCTTGGTTCATAGCTGTCATGGAATAAATCTCAATCATCAGGAACAGAAACAAAGTTACTGTTGCAGGGAGCCTGAGGTGTTAACATTTCTGGAAATGAAATACACCATTCTGAAAAATATAGAAAAGAAGTTGTAGCTTATGGCTAATTAGTTGCAGTTACAGCTTAGGAAAGGCAGTGGCGTTGTGATGTCATTGGGTTAGCATTCCAGAGGCTCAGGTTAAAGCTCAGAGAAACCATTCAGAGAAGGTTTACCAGACTAATACCTGAATTATGTGCTTCATTTATGCAGAAAGGTCAGGTAGTTTGGCTCAAATTCACTGGAGTTTGGAAGATTTGGATGCAGCTTATTTGAAACATGCAGGATGGAATCTTCCCAACCTCTGAATGATGTGGGCCATGGTGGGAAATTTGGGAAATCAATGAATGTCCAATCAGGGATCATGGGAACTGCAGATGCTGGAGAATCCAAGATAATAAAGTGTGAAGCTGGATGAACACAGCAGGCCAAGCAGCATCTCGGGAGCACAAAAGCTGACAGTTCGGGACTAGACCCTTCGTCAGAGACTGTCACCCTCTCTGATGAAGGGTCTAGGCCCGAAACGTCAGCTTTTGTGCTCCTGAGATGCTGCTTGGCCTGCTGTGTTCATCCAGCTTCACACTTTATTATCTTGGAATGTCCAATTAGGTGCTTCTCTATGTGAAGCCCAAAAGGAAAAGGGGAGGATGTTTCTTCTTCTGTGGGAATCCAGACCTAGGGAGCCACTGATTCCCCTTTAAAACAGAGATGAGGTGAAATGTTTTTCTCAAAAAAAATTATGTCTTTGAAATCTTCTTCATGAAAAAGTAATAAAAGCAGAGTATTTCAATATTTTTAAGGCACAGGTGGTTAGCTTCTTGTTAAACAAAAGGTTGAAAAGTTATTTGGAAAAGCAGGAATGGTGATTTGTTGATCACAATCACATCAGCCAAGATCTTATTAGATGGTAGGTCAGGCACAAGGGCTGAACAGCCAACTCCTGCTCTTTGTTTGTATGGGTTTGAATCCCACCACAGTGGCTGGTGGAAGTTCAACTGGTTTATTAAAAGTGGGGTTTAAAGTTTTAAAGTATTATTAATGATGACTATGATAGCTGTCTCTGATTGTCATAAAATTCTAGCTGCTTCACCAATATCCTTGAGTGAAGAAAAACTGCCATCCTACCTGGTCTGGCCCACATGTGACTCACATGATTGAGACTTAACTGCCCTCTGAAATAGCATAGCAAGCTGCTATTTAAAGGTAGTTAGGGATGGGCAAAAAGTGCCAGCTTTACCAATGATGCCCACATTCTCAACATGGGTGTCTCAGTGGCTAGGTGGTTAGCATTGCTGCCTCACAGCGCAGTCACTCAGGTTTGATTCCACCTTTGGGTGACTACCTGTGCGGAGTTTGCACATTCTCCCCATGACTGCGTGGGCTTCCTCCAGGTGCTCTGGTTTCCTCCCATAGTCCGAAGAAGTGCAGGTTAGGTGGATTGGCCATGCTAAATTGACCATAGTGTTCGGGGGTAGTACAGGCTAGGTAGATTAGCCATGGGAAATGCAAGTTACAGGGAAAGAGGAGGGGAATGGGTTTGCATGGGATGTTCTTCAGAGAGTCAGTCTGAGTTTGATGGACCGAATAACCTGCTTCCACACTGGGGGATTCTATGATGCCTATGAAAAAATTAATAGAAACTATCAGACCAGAAGCCAAAGGCCTTGTCTTCTGCATTTTCATTTACTGCCATGAGCTGAGACACAAATAATCATTTCATCGACATATCAATATCAATAACACAAAGGCTTCTCTGTTCTGTACTTTGTAGTGTAATGCTTACAGACTGCATTATTCTCCTCAAAGTCAATCATTGACTAGTTCTGTGTACCATTAATCTCAGCCTACAATACGCTTAATGCCTCCTGTGGCAGTTGCTTTATTAAAGAATTATTTTATCTGAGATTTTTTAGTGATGGATATGTGGAGACAGAAAAACAGAGTTAAAGTTTCAGGTCCAGTAACCCTTCTTCAGAACTGATTGTACCTGCGAAATAGGTGGTATATATGCTGAAGATGGCTTGCGGGGAGGGGGAAGAGTAAATGCTGGGTGGAGATGGAGCCCAGAGAGAGAAAAACAGTTGGACAGACAAAGGAATGGGTAAAGTTCAACCTGGGAGAATGAATAGCTGCTAACAGGGGCCCATTAGTGGCTGACAGCAAGTCTTTTACGGTAGCAGCCCATGTGATGGGAAGGCTTGGTGTCTGGGGATTAGGGTAAGGACATGGGAGAAGGTGCTCAAGCTCTTGGGAGATGAAGCTCAGACTGAGCAACCACTTTGAAGAATACCTACACTCTGTCCACAGGAATGACCTGAGCATCCAGTTGCCTGCCACTTCAACATATCACCATGTTCCCTGACCAACATCTCTGTCTCAGGCTTGCTGTAGTACTCCAGTGAATCTCAGAGCAAGCTGAAATAAAGTGTTTCATCTTCTGCTTGGGAACCTTGCAGCCTTCTGGACTCAATGTGGACTCAATATCAATTTCAGCTTCCATGTCCTTACCCCAAACCCCACACACAAGGCCTTGTCATCACATGGGCTGTTACCATAACCCATTCTCAGCAACTTATTGTGCCCATTAGCAGCTATTCATTCTCCCAGGTCTGTCCCACTGTTTTTCTCTCTCTGGGCTCCATCTCCACTTATCATTTACACCTCCCCCACCCCTTCTTCAATATATATACCAATTATTTCCCAGCTACAATCAGTTCTGAAGAAGCTTTAACTCTGCTTTTTCTCCACAGATGCTGCCAGCCCTGCTGAGTTTTTCCAGCAATTTCTATTTTTGTTTCTAATTCCTAGCGTCAGCAGTTCTTTGTTTCTTTTGTTTAGAGTGATGTCAGCTTTGAGGTGGCAGACTTTTGCCTGTTACAGAAATCTACAGAATTAGGAGCTGGAGGAGATCTTTCAGCCTCTCAAGCATGCTCTGCCATTTGATAAGATTGTGACCTCTACTTTCTTGCCTTTGATTCCCTGTCAGGCAAAAATCTATCCAGCTTAGCCTTAAAAATATTCAAAGACACCGATTCCAATCTCTGGTGAAGAGAATTCAGTGCAAACAATTCACCAAGAGAAAATATTTCTACTAATCTCTGTGTAAAATGAGAAACCATTTATTTTTAAACAATATGGGTAATATCAGAGCAAATCGCTCTTCGTTCTGTGCTGACATATCTCAACCCCAACCTCTGTCTGTATTAGCAACAGTGTGACACTCCCTCATCACCCATTCTGTTCACCTTTGGAGTAGGATTTGACAGTTTAAGTTTCAATTCTCATCCTCCTATTCAATTACCAGATGTGGGAATCTATGGTAATAAAATGTGAGACTGGATGAACACAGCAGGCCAAGCAGCATGTCAGGAGCACAAAAGCTGATGTTTCGGGCCTAGACCCTTCATCAGAGAGGGGGATGGGGAGAGGGAACTGGAATAAATAGGGAGAGAGGGGGAGGCGGACCGAAGATGGAGAGTAAAGAAGATAGGTGGAGAGAGTATAGGTGGGGAGGTAGGGAGGGGATAGGTCAGTCCAGGGAAGACGGACAGGTCAAGGAGGTGGGATGAGGTTAGTAGGTAGATGGGGGTGCGGCTTGGGGTGGGAGGAAGGGATGGGTGAGAGGAAGAACCGGTTAGGGAGGCAGAGACAGGTTGGACTGGTTTTGGGATGCAGTGGGTGGGGGGGAAGAGCGGGGCTGGTTGTGTGGTGCAGTGGGGGGAGGGGACGAACTGGGCTGGTTTAGGGATGCTGTAGGGGAAGGGGAGATTTTGAAACTGGTGAAGTCCACATTGATACCATATGGCTGCAGGGTTCCCAGGCGGAATATGAGTTGCTGTTCCTGCAACCTTCGGGTGGCATCATTGTGGCAGTGCAGGAGGCCCATGATGGACATGTCATCTCGAGAATGGGAGGGGGAGTGGAAATGGTTTGCAACTGGGAGGTGCAGTTGTTTATTGTGAACTGAGCGGAGGTGTTCTGCAAAGCGGTCCCCAAGCCTCCGCTTGGTTTCCCCAATGTAGAGGAAGCCACACCGGGTACAGTGGATGCAGTTTTCCACATTGGCAGATGTGCAGGTGAACCTCTGCTTAATGTGGAATGTCATCTTGGGGCCTGGGATAGGGGTGAGGGAGGAGGTGTGGGGGCAAGTGTAGCATTTCCTGCGGTTGCAGGGGAAGGTGCCGGGTGTGGTGGGGTTGGAGGGCAGTGTGGAGCGAACAAGGGAGTCATGGAGAGAGTGGTCTCTCCGGAAAGCAGACAGGGGTGGGGATGGAAAAATGTCTTGCGTGGTGGGGTCGGATTGTAAATGGCGGAAGTGTCGGAGGATGATGCGTTGTATCCGGAGGTTGGTAGGGTGGTGTGTGAGAACGAGGGGGATCCTCTTAGGGCGGTTGTGGCGGGGGCGGGGTGTGAGGGATGTGTTGCGGGAAATATGGGAGACGCGGTCAAGGGCGTTCTCGATCACTGTGGGGGGAAAGTTGCGGTCCTTAAAGAATTTGGACATCTGGGATGTGCGGGAGTGGAATGTCTTATCGTGGGAGCAGATGCGGCGGAGGCGGAGGAATTGGGAATAGGGGATGGAATTTTTGCAGGAGGGTGGGTGGGAGGAGGTGTATTCTAGGTAGCTGTGGGAGTCGGTGGGCTTGAAATGGACATCAGTTACAAGCTGGTTGCCTGAGATGGAGACTGAGAGGTCCAGGAAGGTGAGGGATGTGCTGGAGATGGCCCAGGTGAACTGAAGGTTGGGGTGGAAGGTGTTGGTGAAGTGGATGAACTGTTCGAGCTCCTCTGGGGAGCAAGAGACGGCGCCGATATAGTCATCAATGTACCGGAGGAAGAGGTGGGGTTTGGGGCCTGTGTAGGTGCGGAAGAGGGACCGTTCCACGTAACCTTCAAAGAGGCAGGCATAGCTGGGGCCCATGCGGGTGCCCATGGCCACCCCCCTTAGTCTGTAAGAAGTGGGAGGAGTCAAAAGAGAAGTTGTTGAGTGTGAGGACGAGTTCAGCTAGGCGGATGAGGGTGTCGGTGGAGGGGGACTGGTCGGGCCTGCGGGACAGGAAGAAGCGGAGGGCCATGAGGCCATCTGCATGCGGAATGCAGGCGTATAGGACTGGACGTCCATGGTGAAAATGAGGTGTTGGGGGCCAGGGAATTGGAAGTCCTGGAGGAGGTGGAGGGCGTGGGTGGTGTCACGGACGTAGGTAGGGAGTTCCTGGACCAAAGGGGAGCAAATGGAGTCCAGAAGGGTGAAGATGAGTTCGGTGGGGCAGGAGCAGGCTGAGACGATGGGTCGACCAGGGCAGGCAGGTTTGTGGATTTTAGTTCATCCACTTCACTAACACCTTCCACCCCAACCTTCAGTTCACCTGGGCCATCTCCAGCACATCCCTCACCTTCCTGGACCTCTCAGTCTCCATCTCAGGCAACCAGCTTGTAACTGATTTCCATTTCAAGCCCACCGACTCCCACAGCTACCTAGAATACACCTCCTCCCACCCACCCTCCTGCAAAAATTCCATCCCCTATTCCCAATTCCTCCGCCTCCGCCGCATCTGCTCCCACGATAAGACATTCCACTCCCGCACATCCCAGATGTCCAAGTTCTTTAAGGACCGCAACTTTCCCCCCACAGTGATCGAGAACGCCCTTGACCGCGTCTCCCATATTTCCCGCAACACATCCCTCACACCCCGCCCCCACCACAACCGCCCTAAGAGGATCCCCCTCGTTCTCACACACCACCCTACCAACTTCCGGATACAACGCATCATCCTCCGACACTTCCGCCATTTACAATCCGACCCCACCACCCAAGACATTTTTCCATCCCCACCCCGGTCTGCTTTCCGGAGAGACCACTCTCTCCGTGACTCCTTTGTTCGCTCCACACTGCCCTCCAACCCCACCACACCCGGCACCTTCCCCTGCAACCGCAGGAAATGCTACACTTGCCCCCACACCTCCTCCCTCACCCCCATCCCAGGCCCCAAGATGACATTCCACATTAAGCAGAGGTTCACCTGCACATCTGCCAATGTGGTATACTGCATCCACTGTACCCGGTGTGGCTTCCTCTACATTGGGGAAACCAAGCGGAGGCTTGGGGACCGCTTTGCAGAACACCTCCGCTCAGTTCGCAACAAACAACTGCACCTCCCAGTCGCAAACCATTTCCACTCCCCCTCCCATTCTCTAGCTGACATGTCCATCATGGGCCTCCTGCACTGCCACAATGATGCCACCCGAAGGTTGCAGGAACAGCAACTCATATTCCGCCTGGGAACCCTGCAGCCATATGGTATCAATGTGGACTTCACCAGCTTCCAAATCTCCCCTTCCCCAACTGCATCCCTAAACCAGCCCAGTTCGTCCCCTCCCCCCACTGCACCACACAACCAGCCCAGCTCTTCCCCCCCACCCACTGTATCTCAAAACCAGTCCAACCTGTCTCTGCCTCCCTAACCGGTTCTTCCTCTCACCCATCCCTTCCTCCCACCCCAAGCCGCACCCCCATCTACCTACTAACCTCACCCCACCTCCTTGACCTGTCCGTCTTCCCTGGACTGACCTATCCCCTCCCTACCTCCCCACCTATACTCTCTCCACCTATCTTCTTTACTCTCCATCTTAGGTCCGCCTCCCCCTCTCTCCCTATTTATTCCAGTTCCCTCTCCCCATCCCCCTCTCTGATGAAGGGTCTAGGCCCGAAACGTCAGCTTTTGTGCTACTGAGATGCTGCTTGGCCTGCTGTGTTCATCCAGCCTCACATTTTATTATCTTGGAATTCTCCAGCATCTGCAGTTCCCATTATCTCTGTGGGAATCTATGGCATGGCCAGCATTTGTTGCCTAGACCAACCTGTTCAGTCTTTTCAGAGACTAGTTAATAAACCATAACTATGTTGTTGTCGGGAGCTACAGACCAGGGAAGGGTGGTCAGTGACTTTGCATAAAGGCATTAGCAAAACAGATAGGCTTCTGGCAACAATTGATTACAGTTTCATGACACCACTCCTGAAACTAGCTCCTACATTCTAGATTTTTATTCTATCAATCAGCTGTGATGGAGGAACCCAAACCCGCTGTGATCATTAGCCTCAGTCTCTGGTTACACATCCAATGATATTGCCTATCTACCTTCTCCCTCTATAAACACCATTTTAAGGACCTTACTGTCATAAAGTCAAAGAGTCATAGAATCATACAGCATGGAAACAGACCTTTTGGTCTAACTCATCCACACATCCCTGTCTGATCTAGTTCCATTTGCCAGCATTTGGCACATATTCCTCTAAACAGTTCCTATTTATGTACCTATCCAGATGCTTTTTAAATATTGTAATGATTCCAGCCTCCACCACTTCCTCTGGCAGCTCATTCCATACACGCACCACTCCTCTGCGTGTAAAAGTTTCTCTTCAGGTCCTTTTTAAATCTTTCCCTGTTGACCTTGAATCATGTTCCCTAGATTTGGAGCCCCTTACCCAAGGAAAAAGATCTTGGCTATTCATGCTATATATACCCTCATGATTTAAAAAACCTCTGTAAGATCACCCTTCAGACTCCAACGCTCCAAGGAAAACAGCCCCAGCCTATTCAGCCTCTTCCTATAATCTGTAGGGGAGGCAATAGTCCAGTGATATTACTGCTAGATTATTAATCCAGAAACTCAGCTAATGTTCCGGAGATAACAAAGTGTGGAGCTGGATGAACACAGCAGGCCAAGCAGCATCTCAGGAGCACAAAAGCTGACGTTTTGGGCCGAGACCCTTCATCGCCTAGACCCTCTCTGATGAAGGGTCTAGGCCCGAAATGTCAGCTTTTGTGCTCCTGAGATGCTGCTTGGCCTGCTGTGCTCATCCAGCTCCACACTTTGTTATTTTGGATTCTCCAGCATCTGCAGTTCCCATTATCTTTAATGTTCCGGAGACATGAGTTCAAATCTCACTATGGCAGATGATGGAATTTGATGTTAGTAAAAAAGTATCTGGAATTAATGTTCTAGTGATGACCATGAAGTCATTGTCAATAGCTGGGAAAAACAGTGTGGTTTTCTAATGTTCTTTAGAGAAGGAAATCTGTCATCCACACTTGTTTTGACCTACTTCTGTCTCCAGTCCACAGTAATGTGCTTGACTCTTAACTGCCCTCTGGGCAGTTAGAAACTGGGCAATAAATGCTGGCCTGGTCAGAGATGGCCGTATCCTGAGAGTGAATTTTAAAAAAACTCACATCCTCCAGTCCCAGCAACATGATCGTGAATATTTTCTGCACCCTCTCTAGATTAACAACATCCTTCCTATGATAGGGCAACCAGAATTGTACACAATATTCTAAGAGTGGCCTCACCAATGCCCTGTACAACTGCAACATGACATTCCAACTCCTATATTCGATATTCTGACCAATGAAGACAAGCAAGCCAATACTTCATACTTTCTGGGAAATTGCCAGAAACTGTGTAAACTCACCTAATGTAGGATTCAGGCAAGAGGCCAAGAGGAAACTCATCTTGTCCATCCGGGAACAATAATGGCTTTGTCAAAAAGTTACTTTCAAAGGCATAGTGTGATAGGATGGGGAGTCAATGGTCCCCTTCATGACAAGCTCACATTCCCAAACATATTTCTGCAAGGAGGTACCACAGGAATAGTGGACAGAGCCAAAGACATCCTTTTCCAAAATTCTAAGGATTTGTTTCCTGATCAACCTTAATAGATTTTCTGCAGCTCTGACTTATCTTCTGATAGCCCACACATTAAGATGTTGCAATTTTCCCTGTATTCAGTATCAACCATGACTCGACAACCTTTCTTCTGATCAGTCTTCAGTTCAACCAGAAACAGAATGGCTATGGAACATCAGGAAGACAATCAGTTAATCAAGTTGGTGCTGGATTTCTGCAAGAGCATCTAGATGGTCTAACTCTCCCGCCCTTATGTATGCAATGGATACTGATACTTCGGTGCTGCACTGTCAGAAATGCAGTCACTCAGATGAGAGATTTAATTTGAATTCGCCTAGCCTCACTGATGCAAGCAGCGTATTCAATGATACTATTTTGAACAAAAGCGGAGAAGTTCTCCCCAATACCTAGAGCAAATATTCATTCCTCAAACAGCAGAATTGAAACATTTTTCAGCATTGTTACAAAATCCTAATGTGGAGATGGTGGGATTCTAGTAATATTGCTGAGCTAATGCAGAAACCCATGCTAATAGTCTGGTGTTATGGGTTCAAATCCTACTGTAACAGCCGATGGAATTTAAATTAATAAATCAGCAATTGTAAGCTAATAGTCACGATCTATGAAGCTATCATGAATGTGATAAGCCCCAGCACTAGTACCTTTCTAGTGGGGGGAATCTGTTATCCTTAACCAGTCTGAGTTTTTGGAGAGTCCAAACTCATAGCAATGTCATTTGTCATGAACTGCCCTTCCGAAATGCTCTTTACCGAGGCTTATAGTTCAAATGTGATTATAGCTGAGCAACAAATGATGGTTTTGCCAGCGATGCCCAAATCCCATGAAAATATAAAGAGAGAAACACAACTCTGTTTGTGGAAGCTGGCTGTACATAATGTGACACCCTTGTTTTGTCCAGTACTTTCGTTATTACATTTGTGCTCCTGAGATGCTGCTGGGCCTGCTGTGTTCATCCAGCTTCACATTTTATCACCTAGTACTTTGTTGTGTATGAACAGCTTTGGTTTGTAGTTAGGGATTTTATATAAATGTATGTTTCTCTTTCTGTTTTTTGTTCTTCTCTCAAAGAAAATAATTTACTCGCGGGTTCTGTCTGGTTCAGTCTCATCAATAGGTTGGTCAGACCTAAACCCAAACTGTCCACATTTCCTTCAGTAAAACACTGACTAATGCTGCTCAGAAATGCATTAGCTGGAAAGCATTTTGGTGCACCCTGTGGTCACATGAGACACTATATAAATGCAACTTTGTCTCGGCATAAGGAATACCTTGTGTACTGAATGATAGCCAGCTGAACTAAAGATCACAGGTCTACTGCATCAGGAGACAATAAGTGAAAATTTGAGGAGACTTTAATAAGAAATGCTTCACTTAATCTGCCTTGTTTACACTAAATTTAATTTGAAGCGGTGAAAGAACATCACCCTGATTGACTGAACACTGCATGTTCAGACTTGACTGAGCATAAAAAAGCATCATTGACAGTACCCTCGTGAGTTGCTTCAGGAACATAAATCTTTCACAACTCACCCTTGAGTTTCAATGTGCCCGGAGACTCTTCCAATATTCCTTAATGAAGATGCAATGAAGGGGAAATTAGATAAACTCTTTGGGGAGAAAGAAATTGAAGGTGTTGCTGATAGAGTCAGATAAAGAGGGTTGGCTAGATCCTTACAGACACTGTGGGGCCAAATGGTTCTTTCCTTTGCAGTAAAGTTCAATTTCATTTTAGACTAGGCTTTAGATTGAAACAGCACAAACAAAAGCAGTGAGTCTGTAATATGCACACCCAGCATGGACCAGGATGGGATGAACAGCCTTCTTCTGTACCATAATGACTATACCACCTATCGCAGACTGCTGCCTTCCAACAACAGAGCACTGTCCTAATATGATTGATTTTTAAATACATATTCATTCACTGGATGTGGATGTTGCTAAATAGGCTGATATTTACTGCCAGTTCATCATTATCCTCGACACAGTAGTGACGTGCTGCTTTCTTGAACATTGCGGTTCATGTGCTGCACAGTTACACCCAAAGTTCCAGGATTTTCTTACAATGACAGTAAAGAAATAGTTATATTTCTAAGTCGGGATGTTGTGCTACTTAAGGGGCAACTTGCAGATGGTGGTATTCCTTGAATCTGATGTCTTTGTCCTTTTAAGTGGTAGTAAGTATGTGAACGGTGCTGTTGAAGGAGCCTGTGTGAGTTGATGCACTGCACCTTGTGTCAATATTAGAAATGCAGGCCAATTGAAATGTCAAACAGAACAGCTCCAGAGCCAAATGAGAGCTCGTGATGCACATTGGGCGTTGCATTTAAGAACTGGGTTCCCTCTCAAAAGGGGTTTGGCTTCCGGACAAGGAAAGGGTCCAGAGGGGAAAGGTGGGATCTGGGTTCTGTCCTAGCCAAGCTGTTCCAGTGCAGTTATAATGTTGGTATCTACACAATAATGTGGAAAATTGCCCAAGTATGTTCTGTACACAAAAAGCAGGACAAATCCAATCTGGTCAATTACTGCCCCATCAATCCACTTTCATTCATCAGTAATTTGATGGAAGGTGTCAGTAACAGTGCTATCAAGCAGCACCTGCTCAGCAATAACCTGCTCAGTGACACCCAGTCTGGGTTCCGTCAGGAACACTCAGCTCCTGACCTCGTTACAGCCTTGGTTCAAATGTGGACAGGAGCTGATTTCCACAGGTCTGGTGAGAATAATAGCCTTTGATATCAAGGCTGCATTCGGCCGAGTGTGGCATCGAGGAGCCTGAACAAAACTGGAATTAATGGGTGTTGGGGGCAAATATATCACTGTTCCTTCATTGTTGTTGTGTCAAAATCCTGAAATTCCCTCCCTCAGGGCATTGTGGGTCAACCCACAGCAGGAGGAGTGCAACGGCTCCAGAAGGCAGCTCCGCACCACCTTCCTAACTAGGGATGGGCAAGAAATGCTGGCCAGCCAATGATGCCCACATCCCACAAATGAATAGACAATAATTTTATGCCAGGGCAGAATTTGAACCCAGAATATTAGTTGGGTTTACATGTCAATAGCCTAGCATAAATACCACAAGGCCGTTGCCTCTCTGCAACAAGGGTGGACTATTTTAAAATGAGTGGTCACTTTCTTGTGACAGAGATAAGGAGAATTGTTGTCTGTCTGAGGATTGTGTGACTTTGGAATTTAGTGCCTCAGTAGGAGCTGAAGGCAAGGTTGCTAAGTAAATTGATTCTTGGGCAACAATCAAAGCTGATTGGGAGTGGATGGGAATGTGAAGTTAAAAGCACACAGATCAACCACAATCAGAGAGGCATAGATAGAGTCGATAGCCAGAGACTATTTCCCAGGGCAGAAATGGCTAGCACGAGGGGTCATAGTTTTAAGCTGGTTGGTGGAAAGTATAGAGGGGATGTCAGAGGCAGGTTCTTTACGCAGAGAGTTGTGAGAGCATGGAATGCGTTGCCAGCAGCAGTTGTGGAAGCAAGGTCATTGGGGTCATTTAAGAGACTGCTGGACATGCATATGGTCACAGAAATTTGAGGGTGCATCCATGAGGATCAATGGTTGGCACAACATTGTGGGCTGAAGGGCCTGTTCTGTGCTGTACTGTTCTATGTTCTGTTCTATTTAGAATGTTGATGCATTAGGGACCAAATGGTCTACTCCTGCCCCTGTTCACTCTGCGTGCCCGTAAGCTGCCAGCATTGGGTATGTTCCCTTATCCTGATAGCAGACTCGCTCGAGCTGTTTATATCTATGATGAGAGACATGGAAGGATTGCCAAAACATGTGTGGCCTTTCGACAGACTTCAAACATCAGTCTGAGAATGAAGAGGAGTTAGTCAGCCAGCCAAACTGAAAGTCTATCGAGCATTCTGCTCACTCTGCTTCGCGCACACAGGACTTGGACTGTGCATTAGCATTATGCCTAGAACCCCACTTGAGCTGCCTTCTGAGGTTTCTGGTGATCAGGTGGCAGGATAAAACACCAGACACTGAGGTACTCATCCTAGCCAGCATGCCAAGTATACACACTATTTTGAGACAGCCACAACTAAGTGGGGCTGTGTCATGGAGCCAGAATGCCTGACACCTGCTTCTCAAAGTGAATCTTCCATAGAGAGTTTGAGTCTTAAGTGAACCCCTCTGCACTCATAGGAATTGTGAAAAGAGTACTTATAGAATCATGGAATAGTAAAATCAGAGAACAATACAGTACAGAAATGGCTTTGTGGCCCATTGAGTCTGTGCTGCCAAAAAACCACTAAAGCCTACACTTGTCCCATTTTCCCATACAAGGCCTATAGCCTTAAACATTATGACTCTTCAAATGCTCATTCAAGTGCTTTTTAAAGGTTCTGAGGTCTTTTGAGCCAAGCAGTGCATTCCAGACCACTCCACCAACACCCTCTGAGTGAAAGAGATTTTCTTAGAATCCCCTCGAAACCACCTGACTTTCACTTTAAAATTATGCCCCCCCCCCACCTTGTCATTGATCCTGTGACTAAGGTAACAACTGCTCTCTACCCAGCTCTCTCCATGCCCCTCGTAATCTTTTGCACTTTTACCAGAAACCCTCTCAAACATTTCTGCTCAGAAGAAAACAAACTGAGCATATCCAGTCTCTTTTCATTGCTGAAATGCTCCATCCTGGGCAACATTCTAGTGAAACTCCTCTGCACCCCCTCCAGTGCGGTCACATCCTTTCTATATTATAGTGACCAGAACTGCACACAGTATTCGAGCTGTGGCCTAACCAAAGTCCTATACCACTCCAACATAACTGCTCTGCCATCTTTTAGTCGATTGAATAAATAACAAAGGGGCAGCAGTCTAAAAGCCTGAGATTTCAAACAAGCCAGTTTGGTATTGTGTGACTTTTGACCATATCAGAGACAGTGAGAAAATTCAAGGAGAGGAATTCCTGACCCAGCAAATCATCCAAAACTCAATGGTGTCCAGCCTTGCTTTCTACCAAACCTTCTGGGCATGGCAGGTCATGTAAACACCTACAGGAGCCTGACCAAACAAAATCAGATGATGAATGTATAGAGCTGGATGAACACAGCAGGCCAAGAGCATCTTAGGAGCACAAAAGCTGATGTTTTGGGCCTAGACCCTTCAGCCGAAATGTCAGCTTTTGTGTTCCTAAGATGCTCCATGGCCTGCTGTGTTCATCCAGCTCCACACCTTGTTATCTCGGATTCTCCAGCATCTGCAGTTCCTATGATCTCGGATGACGAATGTGGTCACTTCCACCTTGAAGCATGTAAAACAGAAGAGACTTTGCTATTTTTCTAAATGGAAAGATATCTCCCTGTCCCCTAAATAATCATTTCTTTCTTTATTCAGCTATGAGATGAGGGCATTGATGACTAGGTCAAAATTTATTACTCATCCCTAACTGCCACTTGAACTGACTGGATTGTTGAGATCATTTCAAAGGACAGTGAAGTGTTAGTCACTTTATGGACTCTCATGTAGGCCAGGCTGGGTGAGAATGACAGATTTTCTTCTTAAAGGACTTAGGAAATCATATATGTTTTTTACAGCAGCCGATGACACAGTTTTGTGGTTACCATCACGAAGACTAGCTTTCAATTCCTGATTTATGCATTGAATCTAAATTCCACCAGCTGCTGTGGTTAGAACTGAGCCTGTTTCCCAAGAGTGTTAGCCTCAGATTTAGAATTACTAACCCAGTGACATTACCGTTATCTCTTCACTGACTTCCAGCGTGTGGACCCTGACAGAAAATGCACGCTCCCAGTAATCTTTTTATTCCAGTGGAAAATCCACAAGAACCTTCTCACATTCTGGTCAAATTAAATAGGCTGTAAGTGAAAACAACTTCTTCACATGGGAAAACATTGTACATTTTTTGCAAGATCAGTGAGTTAGGGGAAGAGAGGTAGCCAAAAGAGGAAGCAGCACAATTCCTAGCAACTCACACAAGTAATGGCATAGTAGGTAGCAAAGTGGCATTGTGAAAGAGAAGTTAATGCAACAAACTTCAACTTTGGCTTGGCTGAAAACAGCTGGTGATGTCAATATAGCTCTTTCATGGTGCTTTAATGTGCCAAGCTGCTTCATAGCGTTGTAAAACCGCAAAACTTTGTCCTGCTGCATCACAAAATCTATTATTTCTAACCAACTGAGCTCGGTTAATCAGGGAGATTTGGAGGGGCAAGACAAGGAATTACTTGGTGTCATTCATTATTCCCTACAGGGAAAGATGGTGAGCTTTGGATATGGAGCAGCCAATAGAGGCTTAAGGGAACATTAAAACATTGGCTGCAAACATTCTGGTGATAGTCTCAGACCCCAAGGGGATGACTCCTGCCCTGCAGAGACAATTGCTTGCAGAGCAACGGAACAACACAAAGGTTAATATTCTCTGCAACAGATAGCAAAAATAATCCAGTGTCCATTTGTGCCACTAATCTTCCTTATAATTCCTCAATTTTCTGCAAACCCCATATTACTTGCACTCAGTGGCATAAAGAGCACCCTTTAAATGCCACTGAAGAGCTCACAAGACCTGCTTCTCCAAAGAAGGTATACCCTCTACATTCTAGTCCAACAACAGCACCCACTAGGAAAGCTGACCCCATCCTTTTTTTGCAGAGTGAAAAGTAGCAGCGAAGGCAATTATAGACACATTTAGGCACATAAGTGCCTTAACAGCCCAAAGACAGGATGGGCTGCCTGTTATGCCCTACCCTGACCCACTCACCTGTAGTGTATTAATATGGGAGGCAGGTGAGTGGGTAAATGCAGTAGACTGGCCACCC
This sequence comes from Stegostoma tigrinum, assembly GCF_030684315.1. Classification (NCBI taxonomy): domain Eukaryota; kingdom Metazoa; phylum Chordata; class Chondrichthyes; order Orectolobiformes; family Stegostomatidae; genus Stegostoma; species Stegostoma tigrinum. The sequence continues at coordinate 9,216,886 of NC_081364.1, forward strand.
ACTATATTTATTTTTTTGTGGCTTTCTAATACACCATTAGGAGTGTTGTAAAATTCATTCCTATGTTCTCAAATTCTGGGCATGGATGAAGAAGTCGCAACCATTTAACTCAGAGCCAGAGAGTGACCCATTATCTGCATTGCAATACAGGAACACAAAGGAAAATCTGAAGCAGCAAAACGGCTGTGCATTTGTGATCTCCTGTGTCGCCACAAGTTGAATCTGAAAGGTTCTGGTGAAATGACAGGACACATATGCATTAAAACCGTCTCTTAATGCAGATACAATATTGGCTATAACTAGGTTAAAACTCACCGAGCTTGCAACCTTCCAGAACGAGCAAGATTTCAAACAGTGACACATGCTTGCACTGCAGGATCGGCTCTTGTGTGTAATTCAAGGAAATCGTTCAGGCACAAGTCCCAGTAGTTATTCCAAGAAATAAGGGCTGTTGGATTCTACTCCCAAAACTCAAACCAAGGGCTTGGCTGCAACTCCTTTCGAGAAGACAGTGATTTTGTTTTTCAAATTTGTGTGAACTTTGTGTTGAATGCTGGGAAATAGACACTTCGCATTGTGAGTATCCTGGGTCAGGTGTGGCAAGGCTCAATCTCAGATGGCTTTGAAACCATATTATGAGTTAATGTCTTCTCCGGCTTGGAATTTCTCCTTGTACTATCTTATTTCTGAATCCCTCGATCTTAACAAACAATATCGCTCAGCCCAAACTAAATACCTGAAAATACATTGCATATTCAATGCAATCATTCAGTGATTCAGTACAGGACCAGTCACCTTAAAAGCTCAGACTAATAACACTAAGGTACATCAAGTGATTATAGCATTGAAGGAGGCTATTTGGTCCACTGCGTCCGCACTGGCTCCATGTGGAGGAATTCAGTGAACATCATTCCTAACCTCGTGCATTTGTTACCCTCAAATGCCTTTCTAGTTTCAGTTTGATTATCATTCACCACCCTCCCAGGCAGCAAGTTAGAGGCCATTTTCACTCACTCAGAATTTTATTTCCTCAAATTCCCTCAAGTATGTCTTGCTTATAACCTTAAATCTGCTTCCTCTAGTCTTTGTACTACCCAGTAAATTTTTTTCCAATTTATTCACAGGACGTGCGCATCATTGATTAGACCAGCATTTGTTGCCCATTTCTAATTGCTGAAAGGACAGTTTAAGAGTCAACTACATTGCTGTAGATCTGGAGTCACTTGTAGGCCAGACCAGGCAAGGTCTCTTCTAAGGGGCATTTGTGAATTGGATGTGTTTTCGCAACAATTGATTGTAGTTATGTGGTGACCATTTAGATAGCTTTAATTTCAAATTATTTAAAATATTTAAAATTTCACCATCTGCCTTGGTGGAATTCATGGAAATTTGCTCTGGTGCTCTGGATTACTAGCCTGGGGAAATTACCACTACACAACCTGTTGACCAGAAAGGAACACATCCTCTCTTGTCCATCTTATCTTAATCTGTCATAACTGTATCTATTTTATCAATCTCCTTGGAAACAAGAAGATCAACAGTTTATTCAACATAATGCAGTAACTAACTTCACTCAGCCTTGGGATCATTTTAGGAAATCACCTCTGTATACCTTAAGTCAATTAGTAACTTTCAACAGGAAATCGGTTGTATAGGGGAAATCAGAAGATTCGCAAGTCAAATTGAAAAAAAGAGGTGATATTTCAATTGCACTGTCAGAGAAGCATCACAGTCACACATTTCTGAATGACCTTCTCTTCCTCAGAATTCCCTTTTGAAGGCTACCATGAATCTGGTGTAAAAATGAGACTTTTGTGGAAAAAAATGGGTGTAAGTTTAGGAGTGGTGTTCAAGTCCCTTCACTATCAAAATATTTTGTTTGTAAATGTTGTAATTTTAGAAGATTCAGAAACCATATACACTTTTGTTTCTGCACTTTCAGCAAAGGATAATTACGTGGAAATATATAACCTACTCCCTTATTCCTTCTGATTATGTTAATAATTAGTCATTAATTACCTGATATGCTTTAAAAGGTGCAGTATTCAGTCTCATAAACTATCACTTTGTTCAAAAGTGAACAAGTATTTAACACATTACAACATCACACAGGAACAAACATCCCACTGACAATGATGATCAACTCAACAAGTTAATGCTGGGACAGAAAATTCTGGTTAAAAAATGGAGAGAGAGACAAACAGGCAGGCAGCTTAATGAAGATCATTTCTTCAATAAATAAAATCCTCATCTGACCCATCAGAAAGCCTTTTCTGATGAAGGGTCTAGGCCCGAAACGTCAGCTTTTGTCCTCCTTGGCCTGCTGTGTTTATCCAGCCCTTGTTATCACTTTGTTATCTTCTGATTCCAGTTTGGTCTTAAGGGTTCTGGATGGATATATGAATAGGAAGCTGTTTACAGGGATATAGGCCAAATGGTAGCAAATGGAGCTAGATTAATTTAGGATATCTGGCCAACATGGACAAGTGGACTGAAGGGTCTGTTTCCATGCTGTACAGCGCTATGACCCTATAACTCCAGGCGTCCTAAAAACCTTCAATCCCTGGTTTTATCAACCTAAGTCAATTATTGATAATGCTAAACCAAAATTAAGGTAATGGTCTTCCATGTTAACTTAGCTGTCCTAAAATCACTAGAACATAAACAACTTAATCCATTACATCTTAATCCAGGGGTTTGCAGTTACCTTCTCTCTGACACCTCCTGAATTGGGTCACTATTCTGGAATGGTATCTGACCTAGTTTTAATTTGATAACATTCACAAAATTAACAAATACCCGTATGTTATTATTTTGAATCAAAACTCTGAAAATGGTAACTAATATCTATCGAAACACTACAGAGTGAAAGCAGACCATTCAGCCCATCAAGTCCACACTGACCTTCGGAAGAGCACCGCACCCTACCCTATAAATCTGCAGTTTCCCATGGCTAATCCACCTCATCTGCACATTCCCTGAGCACTACGGGCAATTTAGCGTGGCCAATCCACCTAACCTGCACATCTTTGGACTGCAGGAAGAAACTGGAGAACCCAGAGGAAACCCATACAGACACAGGGGAATGTGCAAACGCCACACAGACAGTCACCTGAGAGTGGAACTTAATCTAGCTAACTTGCACAATGAGGTCACAGTGCTAACTACTGTGCCACCCGCTGCTTTCATCTCATTACACTTCATTCTTTTGTTTTCAAGTGTTAAGCACTGGTTAAAATGTTTTTATTTTAGAAAGCCAGTCTCTGCAGAGAAATTTGTGTTTGTGCGTGGGTGCGTATGTGTGAGAGAGGATGTGTGTGGGTGAGTATGTATCTGCCTGTGTGTGTAACAGAGAGTGTGTGTAAAAAAGTGTGTGTGAGAGTGCGTCTGCTTGAATATGCCTGTGAGAGAAAGACTGTGTGCGCACATGTGTATGTGTGCAGTGCGTAGGAGAAAGACAGTGTGAGCATGTGAGAGAGAGGGACTGTGTGTGTGTGTATGTGTGAGTAAGTATGTGCCTGTGAGAGAGAGAGACTCGATGTGAGTGTGGGTAAGAGTGTGTGAGACAGAGTCTGTGTGTGTGTGTGTGTGTGTGTGTGTGTGTGTGTGTGTGTGTGTGTGTGTGAGAGACAGCAAGACAGACAGAGCGAGGAACTGTGTGTGTGGGGACATGTGTGTGTTTTGGAGTTATTCCAAAACATATGCATTTAAATTCCTACATTATTGTGTATGTTAATCAATTATTGCATCTTCATTGAATAAGTTTTATTTTAATGATAAACAATAATCATGTGTATTTAGAAAACCTGTTTGGTAGTTGTCTTTATTTAAAGGCTGATGTCGATAAGGTATTTAAATGGCCATCTCAGTAACTGAGAAAGCAATTTTGATTTTATGTTGTGTCTGGCGTTGCAATGGAATTAGAGCAACAGTGCACTTCTTCAGGCTGGATGATGGCAGCCTTGATTTTGTAAAATTGCAATCAAGCTGCCCTATAAAGTAAGTTCACATATTTCATCAATTCAAACCTTTGTTAATTTTGTGATGGAGTCCCATCTGCCGTATTTGGATTGGCCACTGCTCCAAAAAGTTAAAACCCAGCAGTTTTTAAAGGGCAGCCATTTACTATATATGTTTCAAATGCCATAATTCACTTAGGAAACCACACTAATACCTGAACCCAAGTGTCATCAGAAAAGTAAAAGATTTAATCAAAGTAATCAAACCCCAAATTTTGCTGCTTGTTAAGTCAGGTTAACAGAAAACACTAAAACTTATTACAATTAAATCAGTTCTAGCTACAGGCAAATGAAATACAAACAAACCGAACATTCAAACAAGGAATAAGTGTATCAGAGATAATGGGAACTGCAGATGCTGGAGAGTCCGAGATAACAAAGTGTGGAGCTGGATGAACACAGCAGGTCAAGCAGCATCTAAGCTGACATTTCGGGCCCAGACCCTTCATCAGAAAAGGGGGAGGGGAAGAGGGTTCTGAAATAAATAGGGAGAGAGGGGGAGGCGGATCGAAGATGGATAGAGGAGATGATAGGTGGAGAGGAGACAGACAAATCAAAGAGGTGGGGATGGAGCCTGTGGAGGTGAGTGTAGGTGGGGAGGTAGGGAGGGGAATAAGTGTAGGCCACTTGATCCTTCGAGCCTGCTCTGCCAGTCATTAAGATCATGGCTGATCTGATTTTAATCTCAACTCTATATTCCTGATCAACTTTCATCCCCTTGTTCATCAAGAATCTGCCCACCTCTGCCTTTAAAATATTTAAAGACTCTGCATCTACTGCCTTTTGAGGAAGGAAATCCCAAACTCTCACAATCCTCTTAGAGTTAAAAAAAAGTTTCCTCATCTCTGTCTTAAATGGGTGACTCCTTTTTATTTAAACCATGACCCTTAGCTTCAGATTATTCCAGAAGAAGAAATACCCTTTCAATATTCGCCAGGTCAAGGCCCCTCAAGATCTTATATGTTTCAATTAAGTCACCTCAGAGTCTTCTAAACTCCAGACAGTAAAGGCCTAGCCTGTCTCGCTTTCCCTCATACAATCATTCCAGCTTTTAGTCTAGTCAGAATTCCCTGAACTGCTCCCATCCTAAGTATGGTGACCAGTATCGTACACAGTACTCCAGATGCAATCTCATCAAAGCCCTGTATAATTGAAGTATAACCTCCTTACTCTTGGACTCAATTCCCCTCACAACAAACTATAATATTCTATTAGCTTTCCTGGGTCTTGCTATACCTATATACAAACCTTCCATGATTCACAGGCTAGGAAACCCAGATCCCTTTGCATCTCAGATTTCTGCAGCTCTTGCCATTAAGATAATGTACTTCATTTTTATTTTTTTTCTGCCAAAGTGGACAGTTACACATTTTCCCACATTATACCCCATTTTCCTACTCACTTAACCTATTTTTATCCCTTTTGTAGATTCCTTATGTCCCCTTCACAACTCATTTTCTTACCTATCTTTAAGGCTTCAGCAAATTTAGTCACATACCAAAGTATGACTTATCAACTTATAACTTTCTAACTTAAGCTGTAACACCTTAAACGCCCACACACGTGTGCACATATATGCGGCAAAAAAAATTGTTATGGGTGAAGACAAAATCTTAGGGGGAATATAGTTCAATAGCTCTAGTCCACAGGATTCGGTGAGGTGTCCTTTTGTTTTCTCTGGGTCTTTCTGATTTCTGATTTCTGATTTTTTTTTGACGTCCTTTCAATTCTTTATTGCAGACACAGTGCAGTTCATTAAAGGCAAGTAGTGAGTGAGAAGAGTTGACCATCTTCCAATGCTTTGTTACTTACTCTGCAATGGAAGAGAGAGATGCTACCTTTTTAAGAACCCACAGGCTTGTTCACTTGCCCAGGGAACAATCAGCAAGTTGTTGTCATGCAGATGGCTCTCTGCCCAAGTAACTATCTTAATTTAAAAACCAATCAACAATTTGTCTCTGACTATGCTGCCCTCAACAGACACCCACATTGCCAATGCGTCTCCAGCATCTTCCCCTACTACTTGAATATGTTGTTCTGTGGGCTTGAGTTCAAATCCTGGCAAATGGTCTGCTTAGAATTTGATAAAAATTTAGAATGAAGAGTTTCATAATGTCCATGAAATCATTACCGGTTGTTGGGAAAATCCCCGTGGTTCACTAATTTCCTTTAGAGAAGGAAACTGCCATCCTTATGTGGTCTGGTCTACATGAGATTGATAAGCAACGTGGTCGACTCTTAACTGCCTGTGTGCAAAGATGTGATTGGCAATAAATGCTGGCCAAGCCAGTGAGGCTCATAGTCCATGAGTGAATTTTTAAAAAAACAAGGGAACACTGTCTATGCAACTCACAATAAGCTCCAGCAGCTCATTTTAAAATGACTGATCTCCCTTCACAACCCTTTGTATTTTCAATAATAGTAATTTAAGACCAAATCTAAAACCCTTTACAAAATATATCTCCACAGTCCTAGGAACAGGAGAGTAGAGGCCTTGGAAACTCTTTATGTTTGAAGCTGGGATGATCAAACATGAAGAATAGACAAGGTCAAAAATCACATGACACCAGGTTATAGTCCAACAGGGTTTATTTAAAGGCACAAGCTTTCAGAATCTTGCTCCTTCTTCAGGTATTAGTGAGAGAGGTGATGCCACCTTACTCATTGATGCCTGAAGAAGGAGCAAGACTCCAAAAGCTTGTGTCTTCAGATAAACCTGTTGGACTATAATCAAAGGTAATTTTTGACTTTGGCCACCCCAGCCCAACTTTGGCACCTTCACATCATTAAGAATGGAGTTGCAAGATAGCCTTGGGAAAGGAAGGGTTAAAACACTGGTGAATAAGCCCATGTTTTCATGTCATTTCATTCATTTTGTTCAGAAATGTCTGCACAGTTCAAATCCAGGCATGTAGCCAACTTGACACCAGGGGAAAGAAAGCATCACTGTAATGCTTCAATTAATGCCATATTTCCATTTCATCAGATAAATGATTAATTATTAAGGACAACAATCTGCCCCTTGTTTATCTGATAGTGGGTAAGAATGCTGCAGCTGGATGTTCTGACATAAGCTCACCTATCAAGGGAAATTAAAAGCCAAGGACAGCAACAATGAAATATGAGCAGACCACTATTCTACCCTTTACTGGAAATTAATCAGTTATTTGTTCTCGACATTAAGTTATACAGTAGCTATAAATCCCTTATCAGCATGTTTAATGCTGCAGAGAAACATCATGAGCCATTAAACTCTCGAATGTTTAATGATCATTTAACCATGACGGTTTAAAGTTTAAGACCATTCATGATTGTTTACCAACTCAATTGACTTTAAATGGAGGCTGTTTGGTTTTTATTAGAGAAATGTGCCACAGGTATTTTGAAATTTGCCTTATTTACTAGAATGAGATGCTTCCACTCCCATGCACTTCAATGCTACTTTATGTAGAAGTTTGGGATTACGGTATGCAGGGTTAATTTTTCAGCAAAAAGGGTGGCATTGCCCTACAATCTCACGCCTTTCCCTTGTGTTTGTAAGCTTGTGGACATTCTCATCAGAGTCCTGGATCATATGTGTGCCTCACCCAACATCAATAAACCAGGTGATCTGGTCATGACTAGACTTGAGGAATTTTGCAACCTGCAAATTTGTGCCGTGTCCCTTACATTATAACACCTAGTACTGGAGCATTACTTTATTACTGTGCTGCTTTTCTGTTCTGGTGGGGTTTTTTATTCGCTGATGGGAAATGGACATTATTGGCTTGGCCAAAATTTATTGCCTACCCAAAGTTGCCCTTGAGAAGATGGTGGTGGCCTGCCTTCTTGTTTAGTTGCAGTCCATGTTTTGTCACTGCAACTGTTACAACTGAGTGGCTTGTTAGGGCCATTTCAGAGGGCAGTTAAGAGTCACCCACATTGCAGTGGAGTCACATGTAGGCTGGACCAGGTGAGGACAGCAGTTTCCCCCCAAAAGGTATTAATCAGCCAGATGAGTTTTAGTTGAGTATCATCAGTGGTTTCATGGTCATCATTAGACTCGTAATTCCAGATATTTATTGAATTGAAATTTCACCATCTGCTGTGGCAGGATTCAGACCCGGGTTTCCAGAGCATTAGATGAGTTTCGAGGTTTATAATCTAGACCATTGCCAGCTCCCTGTCTGTCTGATAGATGATATCTAATGACAAGCTACAAAGTGATGGAAGCATGTGATGCACATTTTTGGAAGCATTCACTGTGGTTTAGTTGTATGCTTCTTTATTTCTACTCTCTAGGAATACTATCTCTAGCCCACCCTTAGCTGTAAGAGTGACCTGCTGATCAGGCTGCCACCTGAGGCACCCAGTCCAGTTTTTCTGAGGATTTTTGGTCTATATAGTGGAATAATTTTCAAGTCACTGTATTAATGATCCAGAATCCCAGGCCAATGACTGGGGAAAGTGGCAATTAATGGGATCCAAGGAGAAAATTCCAGTAAAACTGGGGAATGAGATATACTAGCTTAACTTATAAGAACATAAGAAATGGGGGCAGGAGTAGGACATCTGACCTCTTGAGCACGCTCCACCATTCAATAAGATCACGACTTATCTTTCCATGGCTCAGTTTCACTTACCCACCCACTCAGCATGACCTTCAATTCGTTAACTGCCCAAAAATGTACATCTGCCTTAAAAATATTCAAAGAGGTAGCCTCAACTGCTTGACTGGGCAGGGAATTTTATGGATTCACAACCCTTTGGGTGAAGAAATTCCTCCTCAACTCAGTCCTAATCTGCTTCTCCTTATTTTAAGGTTATGCCCCCCTAGCTCTAGTTTCACCCACCAGAGGAATTAACCTCCCTGCTTCTACCTTATCTATTCCCTTCATTATATTTTTATGTTTCTATATGATTCCCCCTCATTCTTCTAAATTCCAAAGAGTAGAGAATAAAAACCAAAAGAACTGCTGATGCTGAAATCAGCAACAAAAACAAAGTTGCTTGAAAAGCTCAGCGGGTCTGGCAGCATCTATGAAGGAGAAAACAGAGTTAACGTTTCAGGTCCGGTGACCCTCCCTCAGAACTGGTGGTGGTTGGGAAATCGTGTATTCAGTTCTGGTCTCTGTGCTATAGGAAGGATTTTCTGAAACTTGAAAAGAGTGCAGAAACGATTTATGTGGATGTTGCCAGAGTTGGAGGGTTTGAGCTATAAGGAGACGCTGAATAGGCTTGGGCTGTTTTCCTGGGAGTATTGGAGGCTGAAAGGTCACCTTGTAGAAGTTTATAAAATCATGAGGGGCATTGATAAGGTGAATAGCCAATACCCTTTTTCCCAGGGAAGGGAAGCCCAAAACTCGAGACCGTAGGTTTAAGGTGAGAGAGGAAAGATATGAAAGGGACCTAAGCAGTAACTTTTTCATGCAGATGGTGGTGCTTATACAGATTGAACTGCCGGAGGAGGTGGTGGAGGCTGGTACAGTTACAACATTTAAAAAGCATCTGGACAGGTACATGAATAGGAAGGGTTTGGACGGATATGGGCCAAATGCTGGCAAATGGGACTAGATTAATTTAGGATATCTGGTCAGCATGGACGAGTTGGACTGAAGGGTCTGTTTCCATGCTGTACATCAACTGCGACTCTATGATTCTAAGTTCAATATCCTATAAATTGATACTGCATTTCATTTTAAAGTTCTGACCTCACCTTCTAACTGAGCCCAGTGGTTGGAAAGGACAATTATCAAGGTTAACTCGCCACTTTGAGCGTGATGGTAGTCATACACATGTAGTGAAATTTTCTAGGACATGCAGATGTACCTGTCATGCCCAAAATATTGTTGTAGTTTCTTAAACGTTATCCTAAAGTAAAGGAATGTCTTCAAAGTGAATCATTTCAAAAGTTAATGCAAACATACTGAGCACTCGTCACCCTTGGAGGAACGGGCTATCAAATGAACCTGTGAAGTGACAGCACAGACAGAGTGGTAAACATATAATCAGAAAGAGCAGTCATTCAAGCTTCTCATTCTCAGTGACAATCAAAGCTTTGATGACATCAGAGTTGACCATCTTGCTTGCTAAAAAATACAGAGAGAATGGGAAATGCAGATCCTGGAGAATCCACGATAACAAAGCGCGGAGCTGGATGAACACAGCAGGCCAGACTGCATCTTAGGAGCACAAAAGCTCCTGAGATGCTGCTTGGCCTGCTGTGTTCATCCAGCTCCACACTTTGTTGCCTAAAAAATACACATTGATTCACACTGCATCCTGCATGGTTGCAACTTCAGGGGCCTGTGATGATTCCAATTTGAAACTTCTTTCCTTTGTTATTCCTTATTTCCACCCAAACTGAATCCACATTACAATATATGGCATTTATATCACTCCTTACACCGTAAAAATCTTCCTTTATTAACAAAGCAACACCCTCTCCCTTTCTGAGGCAAACTCATTGAAACATCCAAGATCTTTTCAGACTTCACAGTGTCAATGCAGAAAGGTTGTTTCCTCTTGTGAAAGAGTCCAGGATCAGAGGGACATCATCTCAGAATAAGGGGTCACTCTTAGACTTGAGCAAGAATTTCTTTTGCAAAGGGTACTAAATTTGTGGAATTCTTTATCAGAGGGGGTTGATGAGGCTGGCTCATATTAAGGGCAGAGATAGACAGATTTTTAATCAGTAAGACAATCAGGGGAATGTGGGAAAAAGGCAGGAAAGTGGAGTTGAGGATTATCATATCAGCCATAATTTTCTTCAATAGCAGAGAAGACTTGATGGACTGAATGGCTTACTTCTGCTCATATGTCTTATTATCTTTTGAAGATGTACAGCGAGGCCTATGTTGACCTTAGGGGAGTATTGATGTGACAATGCTATGGTTTTAAGAGGTTATTTTGTCCTGGTTTTGTTTTAAAGAGAGGCTTCAAGACAGAGGCAATGAGCTGTCTAGCTGGAAAGGCAGTAAACAGCTTGTGAGGTCTTGTAGTTTTTTCAAAAGTAGGATCAAAAGGAGCAGACTGGATGTGTGTGGCCAACTCTCACAGACCAGGATTTCTAGGTTTTTTTTGAGTTTTTAGGTTCAGCAGAAGCTGTTAGAGTTCTGAGGAAGTAAAGGGTATTTTTCCCCTCTCTCAGTTACAACTAGAATCTGGGCTGTCTCTTTCTACTGTGGGTGCTGTGTGTGAGGAAATCTGATTTCTGAATTTGCCTTCTTGTTAAGGGGTCTGTTTATGGGATGTCACTATATGGCAACAGTTAATTAGTTGTAGCTAATAAAATGTGAGGCTGGATGAACACAGCAGGCCAAGCAGCATCTCAGGAGCACAAAAGCTGACGTTTCGGGCCTAGACCCTTCATCAGAGAGGGGGATGGGGGGAGGGAACTGGAATAAATAGGGAGAGAGGGGGAGGCGGACCGAAGATGGAGAGTAAAGAAGATAGGTGGAGAAGGTGTGGGTGGGGAGGTAGGGAGGGGATAGGTCAGTCCAGGGAAGACGGACAGGTCAAGGAGGTGGGATGAGGTTAGTAGGTAGCTGGGGGTGCGGCTTGGGGTGGGAGGAAGGGATGGGTGAGAGGAAGAACCGGTTAGGGAGGCAGAGACAGGTTGGACTGGTTTTGGGATGCAGTGGGTGGGGGGGAAGAGCTGGGCTGGTTGTGTGGTGCAGTGGGGGGAGGGGATGAACTGGGCTGGTTTAGGGATGCAGTGGGGGAAGGGGAGATTTTGAAACTGGTGAAGTCCACATTGATACCATATGGCTGCAGGGTTCCCAGGCGGAATATGAGTTGCTGTTCCTGCAACCTTCGGGTGGCATCATTGTGGCAGTGCAGGAGGCCCATGATGGACATGTCATCAAGAGAATGGGAGGGGGAGTGGAAATGGTTTGCGACTGGGAGGTGCAGTTGTTTGTTGCGAACTGAGCGGAGGTGTTCTGCAAAGCGGTCCCCAAGCCTCCGCTTGGTTTCCCCAATGTAGAGAAAGCCGCACCGGGTACAGTGGATGCAGTATACCACATTGGCAGATGTGCAGGTGAACCTCTGCTTAATGTGGAATGTCATCTTGGGGCCTGGGATGGGGGTGAGGGAGGAGGTGTGGGGACAAGTGTAGCATTTCCTGCGGTTGCAGGGGAAGGTGCCGGGTGTGGTGGGGTTGGAGGGCAGTGTGGAGCGAACAAGGGAGTCACGGAGAGAGTGGTCTCTCCGGAAAGCAGACAGGGGTGGGGATGGAAAAATGTCTTGGGTGGTGGGGTCGGATTGTAAATGGCGGAAGTGTCGGAGGATAATGCGTTGTATCCGGAGGTTGGTAGGGTGGTGTATCCCTAAACTGCATCCCTAAACCAGCCCAGTTCATCCCCTCCCCCCACTGCACCACACAACCAGCCCAGCTCCTCCCCCCCACCCACTGCATCCCAAAACCAGTCCAACCTGTCTCTGCCTCCCTAACCGGTTCTTCCTCTCACCCATCCCTTCCTCCCACCCCAAGCCGCACCCCCAGCTACCTACTAACCTCATCCCACCTCCTTGACCTGTCCGTCTTCCCTGGACTGACCTATCCCCTCCCTACCTCCCCACCCACACCTTCTCCACCTATCTTCTTTACTCTCCATCTTCGGTCCGCCTCCCCCTCTCTCCCTATTTATTCCAGTTCCCTCCCCCCATCCCCCTCTCTGATGAAGGGTCTAGGCCCGAAACGTCAGCTTTTGTGCTCCTGAGATGCTGCTTGGCCTGCTGTGTTCATCCAGCCTCACATTTTATTATCTTGGAATCTCCAGCATCTGCAGTTCCCATTATCTCTGAATTAGTTGTAGCTACTGTATCTATTATTCTGTTAAGTTTTCCAACCGAGTTTTTGTAAGTTCTTCATTTTTTTGTTACATTCTGAATGTAGCATTGAATAAATGGTGCTTTGCTTAATATTGAGTAGTTTGACCAGTCAAATTGCATCTGGAACACTGCACATTTATTCACCTTTAAAAATAAGAAAAGGTTACAGTTTAGGCTACCTTCTTAAAATAACTTGAGGGGATCTGGTCTCGTTCATTACATCGGTCCATCTTTTATGTTATTGCTGAATGGTGTGGAGGGATTCTCACTCAGCAGTGGTAAGTTGCCATTTAAGGGAGATTATTGCTCTTAAACACCATTTTGATGGCTCAGTTCACCTCATTGATATTCAGCTTTCGATCTTAACAAACTCAACAAATAAGCCAGACCGCAGGAAACCTTGGAAACCAGAGCAGATATCAGGCGAATTCAGCTCATCACCTTCTCCAAACAACTTCCAAAGTGGACAGTAGGTATCAACATCTCATTTGTCACAATTGTCAGAAGTCCCCAGTCAAGCCAAGGGGATAGTCTTCATTCAGACAGTGATGACACAGTATGTCAGGGACAGACTCCAATGCCATTCTGGAGGTTTGGAAATAATCCATTAGTCGTTCCGGGAGGTCAGAAATCAAGATGTCTCCACGTGACTGCTACTATCTAGAAGGACAAGGGTACAGATACATGAGAACCTTACCACCTGCGAGCTCCCCTCCAAGATACTCACCATCGTGACTTGGGAATGTATCACTATTCCTTCATTGTTAAGAGTCATAGAGTCATAAAGTTATACAGCATGGAAACAGACCTTTTGGTTCAACTTGTCCGTGCCAAACAGATATCCTAAATTAATCTCGTCCTATTCGCCAGCATTTAGCTCATATCCCTCTAAACCCGTGTTCACGTACCCGTCCAGATGCTTTTTAAATATTGTGATGATTCCTGCCTCCATCACCTCCTCTAGCAGCTCATTCCATACACACGCCACCACCCTCTGCATGAAAAAGTTGCCACTTGGGTCTCTTTTCTATCTTTCCCCTCTCAGCTTAAACCTATGCCCTCTTTGTTTGGACTCCCCATCCCTCAGAAAAAGACTTTGGCTATTTACCCGATCCATGTCCCTCATGATTTTATAAGCTTCAATAAGGTCATCCCTCAGCCTCTGATGCTCCAGGGAAGTTATCCCAAGCTAATCAACCTCTCCCTACAGCTGAAACCCTCCAACCCCAGTAACAGCCTTGTAAATCTTTTCTGAACTCTTTTAAGTTTAGCAACATCTTTACTGTAGCAGACAGACCAAAATATTGACCCTCCCTCATTGGCTGCATTGTACTGTGGCACGCTATGGCCCAAGGACTGCAACAGCTCACCAGCACATTCTCTGGGGCAATTAGGAATGGACAATAAACAACATACACATATACTAATAAAGAAGCAAAACTTCATTGGCATTTTTTTGCTTTATTTATTCACAAAATGCACAAAAAATAAAAAAGACAAATAATTTGCGACATACTGACAAAGCTCACAAAGAGTTAAAAAATAAATCAACAGTATTTTAGAAGGGAACAAATAGCTCATTGAGTACACTGAGTGAAAACAAACCCATACGTTCTGTTTGTCAGCTGATCACAGTTGATCTCAATAGTCATTTGTGTACATCCTGTGATATTTTTTCAGGGAAAAGTAAAGAATTTCGAATAACATTTTCAGAGGCGTCAGACTGAATGTAATGAAGGAGGGACAGATAGGTGTGGGGGTGGGGAAGGTCCATGATGAATCATTCAACTTCTAAACAATAAAATTAAGTATTGATGTAGGTCACATGATCCCATCTATTTCGGGTGATGGGTGGACAGGAGCAGGAAAATTATCAGTCACTTGACTTGAATAGCCTTCATTATAGATGACAAATAGATGTTTTTCTTTCCCATGATCACATGTGTGTGGAAGCCATTTAACTGCAGAGCACAAACCTTCCCAAGCTCACAGCATTTTCACTGTAACTAAATTCTCTGAAGTTATATTTACTGCGGAGATTGTCCATGCAAATCACATGATATTCATCTTAAAATTCAACAGGAAATGCTGGGTACACTCAACAAAAACTGTGGGGGTTGGTAGGGGGGAAGGTGACAAGACAAGCTAATGCTTCAGCTGTCGTCAACTTTTCAAAGCTCACATCCTGCTGGAGTACTGCAGGTCATTCAACAAGAATATGCCTTCATATAACACCTTCAACTTAGTTCAATGGCCAAAGATTCTTCACAAAGGCGTTATCAGTCAAAAACACAAAACTGATCCAAAGAATGGAGTTTGAAACTGAAGGGTGAGCGGGATTATCTGACGGCATTAATGATGCAGGCTGTCTATTAATTCCATATTCCACAATCTTGCGCCAATGTTTTCTGGCACTGGGACTAACTCGGCGATTTTTCCAGAGGTGTCTTCTGAACTGGCTGCCTCCAGCTCACTGTGCAGTTGTTTGTTGTGAACCGAGTGTAGGCGTTCTGAAAAGCGGCCCCCAAGCCTCCGCTTAGTTTCCCCAATGAAGAGGAGGCGTCAACGGGTGCAGTGGAAGCTTGGGCACCACTTTGCAGAACACCTACGCTCGGTTCACAACAAACAGCTGCAACTCCCAGTCGCAAACTATTTCAACTCCCCCTCCCACTCCTCAGACGACGTGTCCATCCTGGGCCTCCTACAGTGCTACAACAATGCCACCCGAAGGTGACAGGGACAGCAACTCATATTCCACTTGGGAATCCTGCAGCCCAATGGTATCAATGTGCATTTCACAAGCTTCAAAATCTCCCCTCCCCACACCGCATCCTAAAACCAGCCCCGCTCGTCCCTGCCTGCCTAACCTGTTCTTCCTCTGACCTATCCCCTCCTCCCACTTCAAGCCCCACCCCCATTTCCTACCTACTAACCTCACCACATCCCCTTGACCTGTCCATCCTCCCTGGACTGATCTATCTCCTCCCTATCTCCCCACCTACACTCATCTTTATTGGCTCCATCCCTACCTCTTTAACTTGTCTGTCTCCTCTCCACCTATCTTCTTCTCTATCCATCTTCAATCCACCTCCCCCTCTCTCCCTATTTATTTCAGAACCTTCTGTGCCTCCCCCTTTTCTGATGAAGGGTCTAGGCCCGAAATGTCAGCTTTCCTGCTCCTAAGATGCTGCCTGGCCTGCTGCGATCATCCAGCTCCACACGTTATTATCTCGGATTCTCCAGCATTTGCAATTCCTATTATCTCTGACCTAAGCTGCACATTTTCATACTGTGGGGGAAAAACCCACACGGACACAGGGAGAATGTGCAAACTCCACACAGTCAGTCACCCAAGGCTAGAATTGAACCTGAGCACCTAGTGCTGTGAGGCAACAGTGCCGACTTAATGAGTGATAATGGGAACTGCAGATGCTGGAGAATCCAAGATAATAAAATGTGAGGCCGGATTAACACAGCAGGCCCAGCAGCATCTCAGGAGCACATTAAAGTGCTGACTTAATGGTTCTTTTTACAGGAAACACAGTGAAGTAGAAGGGAATCCGGAGCAATTCTTACTGATCCAACTTAAGGTGTCATGTTCTGTACCAAGTGTATGAAATAACTTTGTGGGGCATACTCATGAAATCATCTCCATATCATGGCATGTGACCAAATGGGAGAAAGCTCTGAGTATACATCTTACTGAGCTCAGTCCTCTTTCCGCATGGCATGCTGACTGAAGCAGGCTGTAGTATATTTAATTACTTTGCTTGAGCCGAGAAGAGATTTTAGACCATAAGACCATAAGACACAGGAGTGGAAGTAAGGCCATTCAGCCCATCAAGTCCACTCTGCCATTTGAATCATGGCTGATGGGCATTTCAACTCCACTTCCCTGCACTCTCCCCGTAGCACTTGATTCCTTCTGAGATCAAGAATTTGTCGACCTGTGCCTTGAAGGCATCTAACGTCCCTGCCTCCACTACACTCCATGGCAATGAATTCCACAAGCCCACTACTCACTGGCTGAAGAAATGTTGTCTCATTTCCGTTTTAAATTTACCCCCTCTAGTTTTAAGGCTATGCCCACGGGTACTAGTTTCCCCACCTAATGGAAACAACTTCCCAGCATCCACCCCTTCTAAGCCATACATTGTCTTGTACGTTTCTATTAGATCTCCCCTCAACATTCTAAACTCTAATGAATTCAATCCCAGGATCCTTAGCCATTCATCATACGTTAAATCTACCATTCCAGGGATCATTCGTGTGAATCTCCACTGGACACGCTCCAGGGCCAGTATGTTCTTCCTGTGGTCTGAGGCCCAAAATTGGACACAGTATTCTAAATGGGGCCTAACTAGAGCTTTATAAAGCATCAGAAGCACATCACTGCTTTTATATTCCAACCCTCTTGAGATAAACGACAACATTACATTCGCTTTCTTAATTATGGACTCTACCTGCAAGTTAACCTTTAGAGAATCCTGGAACAACACTCCCAGATCCCTTTGTACTTCTGTTTTGTGAATTTTCTCACCATTTAGAAAATAGTCCATGCCTGTATTCTTTTTTCCAAAGTGCAAAACCTCACATTTACTCACATTGAATTTCATCAGCCATTTCCTGAACCACTCTCCTAAACTGTCTAAATCTTTCTGCAGCTTCCCCACCTTTTCAAAACTACCCGCCTGACCACCTATCTTTGCATCATCGGCAGACTTTGCCAGAATGCCACCAGTCCCTTTATCCAGATCATTAATGTATAAGGTGAACAGCTGCGGCCCCAACACTGAACCCTGTGGGACACCACTCGTCACTGGTTGCCATTCCGAAAAAGAGCCTTTTATCCTAACTCTCTGCCTTCTGTCAGACAGCCAATCCTCAATCCAAGCCATAGCTCACCTCGAACACCATGGGCCCTCACCTTGCTCAACAGCCTCCTGTGAGGCACTGTATCAAAGGCCTTTTTGAAGTCTAGATAGATAACATCTACTGGGTTTCCCTGGTCTAACATACTTGTCACCTCTTCAAAGAATTCTAACAGGTTTGTCAGGCACGACCTCCCCCTACTAAATCCATGCTGACTTATTCTAAATGAAAGAATAGCTAGGATGAATGCGTGGCTTGAGAGATGGTGTAGGAGGGAGGGGTTCAGATTTTTGGGACATTGGAACCGGTTCTGGGGAAGGTGGGACTATTACAAATTGGACGGTCTACACCTGAACCGGACTGGAACCAATGTCCTTGGGGGTGCTTTTGCTAATGATGTGGGGGAGGGTTTAAACTAATGTGACAGGGGGATGGGAACAAAATATTGAACAGAAAAGAGATAGAAACGAAAGCCTGTAGGGAACTAGATAATGGAGTCAGCGTGACTAAAGGGAATAGTAGTCGGGGAGCAGATGATGAACACAAGGGGGCTGGTGGTCTGAGGTGCATTTGTTTTAATGTGAGAAGTGTAGTAGATAAGGCAAATGAGCTTAGGGCTTGGATCGGTGCCTGGAGGTATGATGTTATTGCTATTACTGAGACTTGGTTGAGGGAAGGGCATGATTGGCAACTAGTTGTCCCAGGATATCGCTGCTTCAGGCGGGATAGAGAGGGAGGTAAAAGGGGTGGAGGAGTTGCAATACTGGTCAAAGACGATATCACAGCCGCACTGAAGGAGGGCCCCATGGAGGACTCAAGCAGTGAGGCAATATGGGTAGAACTCAGAAATAGGAAGGATGCAGGAACAATGTTGGGGCTGTACTACAGGCCTCCCAACAGTGAGCATGAGATAGAGGTACAAATATGTAAACAGATAATGGAAAGGTGTAGGAGAAACAGGGTGGTGGTGATGGGAGATTTTAACTTTCCCAACATTGACTGGGATTCACTCAGTGTTAGGGGTCAAGATGGTGCAGAATTTGTAAGGTGTGTCCAGGAGGGTTTTCTAGAGCAGTATGTATGTAGTCCAACTCGGGAAAGGGCCATACTGGACCTTGTGCTGGGGAATGAACCCGGCCAGGTGGTTGATATTACAGTAGGGGACTACTTTGGAAATAGTGACCACGATTCCGTAAGTTTTACAATACTCATGGACAAATATAGGAGTGGTCCTAAAGGAAGAGTACTAAACTGGGGGAAGGCCGACTATACCAAGATTCGGCTGGATCTGAGGAATGTAGATTGGGAGAAACTGTTTGAAGGTAAATCCACATTTGATATGTGGGAGGCTTTTAAGGAGAGGTTGATTAGTGTGCAGGAGAGACATGTTCCTGTGAAAATGAGGAATAGAAAAGGCAAGATTACGGAGCCATGGATGACAGGTGAAATTGTGAGACTAGCCAAGACAAAAAAGGAAGCATACATGAGGTCTAGGCGACTGAAGACAGATGAAGCTTTGCAAGAATATGGGGAATGTAGAGTGAATCTGAAACGAGGGATTAAGAAGGCTAAGAGAGGACATGAGATATTGCTGGCAAATATGGTTAAGGAAAATCCCAAAGCCTTTTATTCATATATAAAGAGCAAGAGGGTAACTAGAGAAAGGATTGGCCCACTTAAGGACAAAGAAGGAAAGTTATGCGCTGGGTCAGAGAAAATGGGTGACATTCTTAATGAGTACTTCGCATCGGTATTCACCAAGGAGAGGGATATTATGGATGTTGAGGTTAGGGATAGATGTTTGCTTAGTCTAGGTCAAGTTGACATAAGGAAGGAGGAAGTGTTAGGTATGCTAAAAGACATTAAGGTGGACAAGTCCCCAGGTCCGGATGGGATCTATCCCAGGTTACTGAGGGACGCGAGAGAGGAAATAGCCGGGGCCCTAACAGATATCTTTGCAGTGTCCTTAGACACGGGTGAGGTCCCAGAGGACTGGAGACTTGCTAATATTGTCCCTTGATTAAAAAGGGCAGCAAGGATAATCCAGGTAATTATCGACTGGTGAGCCTGACATCAGTGGCAGGGAAGCTACTGGAGAAGATACTGAGGGATAGGATCTATTCCCATTTGGAAGAAAATGGGCTTATCAGTGATAGGCAACATGGTTTTGTACAGGAAAGGTCATGTCTTACCAACTTAATAGAATTCTTTGAGGACGTGACAAAGTTTATTGATGAGGGAAAGGCTGTAGATATCATATACATGGACTTCAGTAAGGCATTTGATAAGGTTCCCCAGGGCAGGCTGATGGAGAAAGTGAAGTCACATGGGGTCCAGGGTGTGCTAGCTAGATGGCTAAAAAAACTGGCTAGGCAACAGGAGACAGAGCATAGTAGTAGAAGGGAGTTTCTCAAATTGGAGATCTGTAACCAGTGGTGTTCCACAAGGATCTGTGCTGGGACCACTATTGTTTGTGATATATGTAAATGATCTGGAGGAAGGTGTAGGTGGAGTGATCAGCGAGTTTGCTGATGACACTAAGATTGGTGGAGTAGCTGATAGTGAAGGGGACTGTCAGAAATTACAACAGAATATAGATAGACTGGAGAGTTGGGCAGATAAATGGCAGATGGAGTTCAATCCGGGCAAATGCGAGGTGATGCATTTTGGACGATCAACTTCAAGGGCGAACTATACAGTAAATGGAAAAGTCCTGGGGAAAATTGATGAACTGAGAGATCTGGGTGTTCAGGTCCATTGTTCCCTGAGGGTGACAACGCAGGTCAATAGGGTGGTCAAGAAGGCATACGGCATGCTTTCCTTCATTGGGCGGGGTTTTGAGTACAAGAGTTGGCAGGTCATGTTGCAGTTGTATAGGACTTTGGTTCAGCCACATTTGGAGTACTGTGTACAGTTCTGGTCGCCACATTACCAAAAGGATGTGGATGCTTTGGAGAGGTTGCAGAGGAGGTTCACCAGGATGTTGCCTGGTGTGGAGGGCGCGAGCTATGAAGAAAGGTTGAGTAGATTAAGATTACTTTCATTGGAAAGATGGGGATTGAGGGGAGAACCTGATTGAGGTCTACAAAATCATGAGAGGTATAGGCAAGGTCGATAGCAAGAAGCTTTTTCCCCACAGAGTGGGGGACTCAATTACTAGGGGTCATGAGTTTGAAGTGAGAGGAGGAAAGTTTATGGGAGATATGCGTGGAAAGTTCTTTATGCAGTGGGTGGTGGGTGCCCGGAATGAGTTGTCAGCGGAGGTGGTAGACGCAGACACAATGGTGTCTTTTAAGATGTATCTGGTCAGTTACATGGATGGGCAGGGAGAAAAGGGATACAGACCCTTAGAAAATAGATGCCAGGTTTAGACAGAGGATCTTGATCGGCGCAGGCGTGGAGGGCCGAAGAGCCTGTTCCTGTGCTGTAGGTTTCTTTGTTTCTTTGTTAATCTGACCCTGCACTCCCAGGAATTTAGAAATCTCATCCTTGACAATGGATTCTAGAATCTTACCAACACCCGAGGTTAATTTTCCATCTTTTGCCTTGATCCTTTCTTAAACAAGGGGGTTACAACAGCAATTTTCCAATCGTCTGGGACTTTTCCTGACTCCAGTGACTTTTGAAAGATCACGACCAAAGCCTCCGCTATTTCCTCAGCCACCTCCCTCAGAACTCTAGAATGTAGCCCATCGGGGCCAGGATATTTATCAATTTTTAGACCTTTTAGCTTTTCTAGCACTTTCTCTTTTGTAATGCCTACCATGCTCACCTCTGCCCCCTGGCTGTCCCTAATTGTTGGCATACTACTCATGTCTTCCACTGTGAAGACTGACGCAAAGTACTTATTAAGTTCTTCAGCTATTTCCTTATCTCCCATCACTAGCCTTCCAGCATCAATATGGAGCGGCCCAATGTCTACTTTTGCCTCTCATTTGATTTTTATGTATTGAAAGAAGCTTTTACTATAATTTCTAATATTACTAGCTAGCCTACCTTCATATTTGATCCTCTCCTTCCTTATTGCTCTCTTTGTTATCCTCTGTTTGCTTTTGTAGCCTTCCCAATCTTCTGATTTCACTTTATAGGCTGTCTCTTTTTCTTTGATATATTTTCTGACTTCCTTTGTCTAATCCCACCCCGGATAATCTTTCTTTTCTTTGGGATGAACCTCTGCACTGTGTCCTCAATTACACCCAGAAACTCCTGCCATTGTTGGTCTACTGTCTTCCCTGCTAGGCTCTGCTTTCAGTCGATTTTTCATCAATTCCTCTCTCATGCCCCTGTAATTACCTTTATTTAACTGTCATGCCATTACATCCAATTTTGCCTTCTCTCTTTCAAACTGCAGACTGAACTCAACCATGTTATGATCGCTGCCTCGTAAGTGTTCCCTTACTTTAAGGTCTTTTATAAAGTCTTGCTCATTACATTATTTTAATTTACATTCAGGGATAACTGGTGTGGTGATAAAAGATTGCTGCATCATTCAGTATTATGTGATCTTACTTGTTGTCCTATGTTATGAGCGCTAATATAAGTAACTCAGAGTGCTGCTGAGAGATCAATCACACCATATCATATTATGGTGATATATCATGTCAGGATGGAGTAAGAACAAATTCTGCAAGAACTGTAACACCACAATTCATGCAAGATTCTTACCATTCAATGTATACTCCCTTGCCTTATTAGTACTCCCAAAATGCTTCCTTTTTAATATTAGATTTCATTCTTCACCATTCAGCCCATCTGACCAACTCGTCTATACCATCCTGTAGCCTAAGGCTTTCCTCCTTGCTATTTACCACACAACCAATTTTCATGTTATCTGCTGATCTTGGGTTTCAACTATGTTTTCCTGACTGCACCCAATATCAAATTAATCTATCAATTTTTTACTTGAGCATAATCAACCGTTCAGTTTTCCGGGGTAGAGAATTCCAAACATTCACCAGCCCTTCAGTGAAAAGATTTCTCCTCATTTCCATTCTCATATCGACACCTTATTCTGAGACCGGTCCTAAATAGCCCAGCTGGGGAAACATCCTCCCAGTGTTGACACTCGAAAGCTTGAATATTGCTGAAAATGGCACATTTTATCAAAGTTATTCGTCTCGCATTCAGCATTTTGCAAGCATGCAAATTCAAGGGGAAAACCAACATTTATACTGCATCAGAATAGAGTGCTGACTGATTGACAAGTGGCCTCCAATTGGTGAAGGTGTTGCCATGGCAAATTGTCTGATTAATGCTGATTGACAGTTAACAGCTCAGCTTTGTTCGGTTTTAAACCAGGCATTCCAAAGCCTGGCTGTGAGAGGTCATTTACTTTAACTATTCTTTAAGTATACCTGCAGAAGTTCTTACCCCCGATTTTATATTTCTTGTTGGTGTTCTCTCATATACTGACTGGCCGTCTTTATTCTTTTTAATCATCATTTGATAGATTCTAAAACATTTTCAATCTTCTGACCTACCAACAATCTTTGCAGCCATTAACTTTTTTCACTTTTAATTTGATACTGTCCTTAACTTCCTTGGCACAGCCTTCTCATTGAGTTATTCTTTCTCAAAAGACTGATAAGGGAGTCAAGGGTTACTGTGTCGATGGGAAGGTAATGTTGGAATCCCAATAGGATCAACCACATTCTTATTGAATGGCTGAGGGGCTGGATGGCCTACACTTGCTCCTAATTCATATGTTCATTTATAAGGAGTACTTGGCCCTCCCTCACTTTTGATGGTCAGTGTTGCCCTTAAAGGGCTTTACTTATAAATATCCAATTGGCTACACAGGTGATTTACCCTTTATTAGTTAAAAACTAAAACAAAAGTCACAGTGATTTGGTGATTAGAAAAATACCATTCAGTTTTGTATAAGAGTGCTTCTAGATAAAAAAAAAACTACTTGGATACGCTATAATGCTGCAATCTATAGCATCATGGACAAAGAATTAGAAAGTTGGGCTTTAACTGGATGGCTCCTGGCCAATCAGCATGGACAGAAAAAGCTGAATGTACTCCCTCTGTATTGTAAGTTTCTATGATTCTATGTTAGGCTACTTGCTAAGGTTGAATAGTCTGTCAGCTGAATCCTGAATGATCACTAGCCAACGCACCAAGAGGCTTCAGGTACCTTTAGCACCATGTTCCAGCATGGGTCAGTAGTCCCTAGATAGAAGCTTTGGAAAAAAGCAACAGAAAAGATTCTACCTATTTTTGGCAAGACATAACTCTAATTAAACGCAATACAGATTGTACAAACATATTACATAATATCCAAAATGCCAGATGTTTATAAAACTATCCCACAAATTGTGCTCAGGATCTGTACTGCACGTTATCAGTAAGAAATATGTTCACTAATCTACCTTGAAAGTACAAAATGTTTCAAAAATAGATTTGTTTACATCCCCTAGAGGAGCACTATCAGGATTCTGCTTAGTGTAGAGATTTATGACAGGATAAGCATTTGTATTTAGGCAGGATTCTTTAGAGACAATAGCCCAGCCTCAATCTCCAGGCTATTAAAGGAATAGACCGAGATAACCCTCTTTTGCAGTTTAAAAATAGTTGTTCCTTTTCTGTTTTACTGCTGGATTAGCTTGGAGGTATTTTCTACTTTTCCACTTCTGCTGGGCTTTTCTAGCTCATTCAGTATCATGGTTTGGCAGACTGAACATTCATAGGTGACCACTGATGTTAGCTCTGGGAACTTGCAGAGTTCTGAACAAGGGGTTTATAAAATGCAAATGTTTTGGGAGTATGGCTTTAACATGGGTAAAATGAAGGGATTAAGTGGTCCTTTCTGAATTTTGCCGGTCAACAGGCCTAGATTACATGGCTATTAAGGATGAAGGAACGTGAGTGAGTTGTTTTAATGGGATGATGGTGAACTATATTTTCCACCAATAGAAGCATTGGTTGTTAGTCTCCTAAAGGACCAGGGATGTTTTGAGAATGTCAGCCTTACACAGATGTATTTTTCACAGCCTTCATATAATTCTAAGTTCACATGATCCTTGCAGTGTGGCAAGAGGTCATTTGGCCCATCAAGTTCGCGCTGAACCTCCAAAGAGCAAGCCCACCTAATCCCCATTTCATGGCTAATCCATCTCACCTGTATATCAATGGACCCTATAGGGCAATTTAGCTTGGCCAATCCAACCAACCTGCATATCTTTGGACTGTGGGAGAAAATGGGAGCACCCAGCAGAAACCCAACCTGTCAAAGGGAAAACATGCTCCACACAGACAGACACACAAGGCTGGGATCAAATCCGAGATAACAAAGTGCGGGGCTGGATGAACACAGCAGGCCAAGCAGCATCTTAGGAGCACAAAAGCTGACGTTTCGGGCCTGGACCCTTCATCAGCTATTCTGATGAAGGGTCCAGGCCCGAAACGTCAGCTTTTGTGCTCCTAAGATGCTGCTTGGCCTGCTGTGTTCATCCAGCTCTGCACTTTGTTATCTCGGATTCTTCAGCATCTGCAGTTCCCATTATCTCTGGGATCAAATCCAGGTCCCTGACACTATGAAGCAGCAGTGCCGACCGCTGAGCCACTGTGGCCTGGCCACTCACCCGTGGGAAGGTAAGGCACCTTGAGGAATGATGGTGGCTGATTTATTGGTCAGGGTAGGGACAGAAGAGCTTCCGATGAACTCCAGAATGCATTGAAGCAGAGATGAAAAAGACACCAATCCATGAACATACTTTGTCAAAGCAAACAGAGTGTAGGCAACAGGCAGTTCATCACTGTGACTGGTTAAGAGGACAATGTTGTTATTTTCAGCATTTAAAAAGGAAGTATCCCTCTTCTTCTTAGAACTGACTGTTCAAAGAGGAAGACAATCATGTGATATCAACATTGATGTCACTGCACCTGGTTGTGCAACGGCACAAATGATCGATACCACTCAGCAGTGGCAATATCTTTTGTTTGCTTGCTATTTGCAGTACACAAAAACATGAACTTCACAGAGGATCCTTTAGAAACAACTAACCAGTTTTTTTAAACATTAGCTAACACTTATGAGGAAATGCTGAACAAGTCCAAACAAGTTATGAGAAGCCTCAATTTCCAGGTGCTACAGTCTCCCACCCTCTTATTTAATGCCCCAAATCAATGAGAAAACCAGGAGGGATTTTGGAGCCGCATGTTTTGACGGAAGTGCAGAGTTACTGCATCTTGATGTAGACAATAGGGTCCTACAAATGCTGAACTTTTCACACTACCTTTCTCATTTTCCATCTTTTGTATGTAACTGTCTAATGTTGTGGGTCAGGCACTATTCCGCCTCCAATTACGAACACCAAAGAAAACACGGATTAACAACTCACGATTTATGCTTGCTGTGTGCAAACTCCTACGTGACCACATTGTCTAAACGTTAAAAATACTTCAAATGTGGTTGACTCTTAACTTCCCTCTGGCTGAATGAACCACTCAGTTGCATCAAGCCATGGCAAAGAATACAGCCCACAGTGTTTTCAAGAAGGCAGCTTTCTACCACCTATTCACAGCAATTCTGCAGTGGGCAATAAGAGCCGGAGACACCCATTTCCAGTGAAAAGTCATTTTTTAAACTGGGACTAAGAATCATTCACATGGATTGCTGTGCCTGCATTCACTAAGCCCTGCATCCTGTCTATAACTGTCACACTGCCTAAGACTTGAAACCGCAGGGGCTGTCATTACTTACTATCACAGTGATGTCTCACTCACATGTAAAACCCATAATGCATTAACCACAGTGACAAACATATCTCATTGACTGTAAATCATTCTGGCTCATTTTCAAATCAGGAGAGGTGCTCTATAAATGCAAGTTCTTTCTCCCTTGGTTAATTTCAGGGCTGGGAAGAATGTTCAAGTTTGGTCCTAATTTTATAAATCTGCTTTCAAAAGTATCAATGCAGCTACAATTAAATTAATGTCTCCCTGCTTGGAAGGAAGAACTGAAACTGGATTTGATTAGTGCTATATTCTTCTCTTCTGCACCCAACCCCTGGATTCTGTGGCATTTGCTTTACATCCTGATGTCTTCACTCAAAGAATATCTTGCACCACCACAACCAATATCCCAGGCATCATTGGGGAAGCTAATAAATTCCAGTGTTTCCAGCAACAGTCACATGCCAAAGAATGGTGAGATGAGATTCTCACTAGTGAGCAGTGAGAGGCCTATTTGCATGCACTAGTATGCAATAATACCTCATTATTATCTAAGTATATCTCATTTATCTATAATTTCTCACGCACCCGATAGAAACTAGGTGGCGACAATTCCAGACCTGAAAATCAGACCAGTTACCTACTTGGACATCAGGCACCAACATCTCAGGGCATACTCCATGGGCAAGGGCTGCACACATTCCCCCTCCACAGACTAGGCATCTGACACATACCAGCTTCATTGCACCCTCATGGAACATCTCTGATCCATTCACACTGTGGTTCTGCCCTTCCATGTTGCACTTTGGTGCACTCTGGCATCTTTCATTGCACTGCTGCTGCTAGGACATTTTACATGCAGAGACATATACCCAACTCATGGATGGACACAAAGCAAGTCAGAGGTCCTCACTTGCTCTCTTTGCACCCACTTAATTTGTATGCTACCTCAATGCTCAAGATGTAAACATACAGTTTTGAATGTGAGAACATTTTTACAATGAAGTGTCATCTGTGCTACAAATGTGTCCTCTTTGAATAAAAGCGACATAGGGGTCTATGGCCCACCATTCAAAACAAACACCTAACTATTGTATTCCCATTTTCCAGCATTTAACCCATAGTCTAATACACCTTGGTACAGCAAGTACTTTTTAAATGTTCATAGATCATAGAAACCCTACAGTATGGGAATGGGCCCTTCAGCCTAACAAGTCCATACTGACCCTTACGGCATCCCACCCAGAACCATCCCTTTATAAACTACTTAATCTACAGATCCCTGAATACTACGGGCAATTTAACATGGCCAATCCACCTAGCCGGCACATCTTTGGGCTGTAGGTGGAAACTCACGCAGATATGGGGAGAATGTGCAAACTCCAAACAGAGAGATGCCCAAGGGTGGATTGGATTCCAGATCCCTGGCACTGTGAGGCAGCAGTGCTCACCCCTGAGCCACCATGCCACCCCATGTTGTGAGGGTTTCTGTCTCCATCCCCTTTACAGGCAGTGAGTCCCAGATTCCCAAGCCTTTCTTGGTGAAAAAATGTCTCCTCCAAACTTCCTGCCCACAGCAAGCAGTGATATGATTTATTAGGCCCTGGAGTCCAATGCACCTGAATGCCCACTGAAACATCCAACACCCTCTCTTAATTAATCCTAATGGATTCTAGAATGTCATCACCCCAATTGATGTACCTGGCTACAATGTCTTTCTTCTGTGAATACAAAGGTGAAGTATTCACTTAAGACCTCATCTACATCCAATGGCTCCCTGCAGAAGTTGACCCTTTGATCTCAAGTTGGCCCCACTCTTTTCCTTTTACTGTTAATACACTTACAAAAGAGCCTTGTGGCATTCCTTGATCCCATCTGTCAAAGATACTTTGTGGACCCTCTTTATCCTCTTAATTTCACTTTTAATCAACCTCCTACACCTTATACTTTTGAAGGCCCTCCTCTGTTGCTGTGGGTCAGGAGTCACATACAGGCCAGTTTCCTTCTATGAAGGACATTAGCGAACCAGATGGATTTTTCTGACAATTGGTGATGGATTCATGGTCATCATTGGACTCTAAAATTCAATAAATATCTGGAATGAAATTCCAGCAGCTGCCATGGCAGGGGTTGAACCCAGGTGCCCAGAACAGTACCTGGGTCCCTGGATTAACAGTCAGCAATAATACTGTTAGGCCATTGTCTCTTCTCCAGACTTACCTCCAAGTAGCTGCTCTCAATTTGTGTTTGCCAGATCCTGTCTATAGCTATTAAAATTGATCTTCTCCCTTAACCGTTTCTGAAATTACTTTGAATCGTACAGCGGTGTGGCCACTATTCCCTAAATGCTCAACCACTTGACTGGCTTCATTCCCTGGGATTGAGTCACGCATTGCCCCATGCCTAGTAGGACTATCTATGTATTGGCATAAGAACTTCACAAAGGTGCACTTTAAAAGTCCTACCTTATCCACATTAAACTCTACCTGCCAGATTTGGGCCTATTTTCTTCGTCTATCATTTTCTATCTGTAAACTTTTTATCTGCTCATCACAGCCTACTATCCCGCATTTTTTAGTGTCATCTGTGAATTTTGCTGTGTAACAGCCTGTCCCTGCTTGCAGATCATTTGCATAGATTGTAAGTATTGAGGTCTGCGAACTGACCCCTACAGCACCCCACTAGTTACAGTTTGCCATCCAGAGTAGGATCAATTTATCCCGACTGTCTGCTTTCTGTCAGCCAGCCAGTCCACTATCCAAAACTATACTCCATCCTTAACCTCAGGATCTAACTTTCTGGATCAGTCTTTTATGTGGCACTTTGTCAAATGCCTTGTGGAAGTCTAGATATACGACATCCACTGGATCCCCATCATTCACCTTTCTGGTAACATCCTCAGAGAACTCCAGCAAGTTTGTCAAGCATGACATGCACTTCATGGAACTACACTGACACTGGTAAATTGAGCTTTGTTTTTCCAGCAATTTCTGCTTTTGTTATCATATCCCACTTTTTGTCAGAAATAAGTGTGTCGCTTTAGCATGTTTCCAACTCACAGACGCCACTCCAGAATCCAGGAAATTTTGGAATATCATAACTAATGCATTCACTATGTTTGCTGCCACCTCCTTTAATACCCTAAGGTGCAGGTTATCAAGCCCCGGGTACTTATTTGTCTTTAATTCCAAAAGCTTAAACACATGCACCAAAAAGTTCAAGAACAGCTTCGTCCCCACTGTTATTCGGCTAATGAATGGATCTCTCAAAGTTCAAATCTAATTTTGATCTCGTGTTTTGTGCACCTTCTTTGAAGCCGTAACTTTGTATCCCTCGGTCTGTTCAATCACCTCATGACTGTTGTGTGTTATGATCTACCTGTATTGCACACAAAATAAAACCTTTCACTGTACCTAGACGCATGTGACAATAATAAATAAAATCAAATTTTAAAAAATCAGTTTACTTAATTTCCTCTTCCTACTTATAATAATTTCACCATGTTCCTCGTAACTGCAGTCTTTGGTTAGAAATTATTACTTTCCACTTGAAAACAGAGACAAAAGATTGGTTTAGGATAACAAGGTGTGGAGCTGGATGAACACAGCAGGCCAAGCAGCATCGTAGGAGCACAAAAGCTGACGTTTCAGGCCTAGACCTTTGAAACGTCAGCTTTTGTGCTTCTAAGATGCTGCTTGGCCTGCTGTGTTCATCCAGCTTCACACTTTGTTATTTTGGATTCGCCAGCATCTGCAGTTCCCATCATCTCTGATCACAAAATATTGGTTTAGTGTGTCTGCTATTTCTGAACTTCCTATTAAAACCTTATCATTTTCATCATCTAAAGGGTCAACATTTAACTTCAGGGGTGATGATGGCCTAGTGGAATTGTCAGTTGTCTGTTAAGCCAGAAACCCAGATAATGTCTGGGGGATAATGTCCAGGTTCAAATCTCACCGTGGCAGAATTTGAATTCAATAAATATCTGGAGTTAAGGACTCTCATTATGACTATGAATCCATTGTTGATTGTCAGGAAAAGTCCATCTGATTCACTAATGTCCTTTAGGGAAGGAAACTGCCAGCCTTACCTGGTCTGGCCTACATGTGACTCCAGACCCACAGCAATCTGGTTGACTCTTAAGTGAGCAATTAGGGATGGGCAATAAATGCTGCCTGGCTAGTGAATCCCTCATCCTGTGAATGAATAAAGGAAAAAACTAACCTCTTCCTTTTTATAAACTTACAAAAGCTCTGGGTATCAGTGCTTATGTTTTCTGTCAGTTTCCTTCGGTAGTTCATCTTGGCTCTTTTAATTTTGTTTTGCCGATATTTAAAGTTCCTCCAATCATCCAGAGTGCCACTAAATTTTGCAGCAAATCTTTCCATGCCTTCATTTTTGCTCTCCTAATTTCCCTTATCCATCCCCCTCGCACATTCGATGTTCTTCTATGGTATATGCTGTTTTGAGCACCACCCCCTCAGTCTTTCTATCCAATCGTGCATAACCTTTTATGGATTTGGTGATCCCATCCTTTATCTTTTTTGGAACATATTGGTCCTGTCCTCTCCCTATTTTCGTCTGAATGCATTCCACTGCAATGTCACACGTTTGCCTAAAAGTATGTGCTCTAGATCCTCTCTGGCTAAAACATTCCTGATCTTATTAAAACTGGTCTTCTCCCAGTTTAGAATGGTGATGTCAGGCTTATCCTTGTCCTTTCCCATAACAATCTTGAATCTAACAGAGTTACAATCAGTGTCTGCAGAATGCTTTCCGTCTGACACTTCACCCACTTGTCCATCTTCATTACCTAAAATGGAATCCAGGACTGCCCCTTCAGGCTTTCCCTGTACCGGCTTGAAAACTCTCTTGGATGCATTTTAAGAATACCACTCCCTCTAAACCTTTCATGCTATGCTCATCCCAGTTGACATTGGGGAAGTTGAAATCCCTGCTTTTTATTTCGTAACCCTATTACTTCTATTTTTAGAAAGTCTTTTCTTCACTTTCTTTGCTCTACATCTCAGTGCAGACCCAGTACCCGCAGCTGGTTAGACAGAGTCTTGCCTACATTGGAGCCCGCTGACCTTGGAAGTTTGGTCAGGCCATGCTGCTGAGGAGTCTGACATGCTGAGTGTGTCCTGGGGAGAGGCAGGTGCAACTTCCTCAGCTTGAATTCCCACAGGGCTCAGAGTGGCAGGCAGGGTGGATGGTGAAGGCCCATCTACCTAAAAGGGGACCTCTAGGATACTACATGTGGTTCCTCCTCCACCTAGGTGCCCACTGATACCATCCAATCTCCTCATGAGAAAGGAGCTCCTGGAGTGAGGTCAAGATTCCTCACTCTCTGTTACCCTGTCCTTGGTGTTGAGCACCAATATTTAGAATGATGGAATGTCTACCAGATCCATGTGTTGACCCAGTAGACACTCATTGAGTCGGTGGACAGGCTTCTCCATGGCAGCCATCAAATCGTCCCTGGTGGCAGCCAAAAGTTTGTTGGCCAGAAACACCGTGATGCCAGAGTTGGTGCAGTCCTAGAACATTTGTGACAGTTTGTCCTAGTGCCAACAAAACATCTACTTGCTGCTCCTGGGTCTCCTTGTGGAAAATTAACGCCAACTCACTTACCACTACATTAGCCATTGCTTTTAGAACCACAGGATGAAATCGGTCAAGGACCCAACAATTTGTCAGCCCACAACTCCATCGGTTTTTTTAGTAACACTTAGCTTGTGATTGTAATTTTGCGAAGTTTCTCTCTTCCTTCCATCCATTGTGGCCCATCTGCCACAATACTAAGACCTTCTGTTTCTACATCTATAGTATTTCCCCACTTATCCCTTTCTCAGTTCTTCTGCTGCTGAAACCTTTTCATTCCCAGACTTGCCTATTCTAACTAAGGTTGCAAACTGCCATTAAATGTATTTCTGGAGGATTTATCAGAAGATTTTGTACGCACACTCCAACCATTAGCCAACTATCGTATGAATTCTTGCGGCACCTTGCTTTCCTACACTAATTGGAAAACAAAAACATTCATTACCTAAGTGGACGATACTTGAAAGTCAGCCAAACAGCCTTTCGTCCCCATTTTCAAGTTTTATAAAAAAATCTGGTGAAGACACACTTTCAAAGAAAATTATAAAGCCGCAAAAACTTTTTTTAATGTTCCTATGACTTTTCTCCAGGCTTGCATACAGCAGCATCCAGGAGACTGATCTTCAGTTGCTAGAGACTCCAGGACAATCCTGGAATATTGGAATTTCTCATTCTGAGGTGTGTCTGGTCAGCTGTAGTGTTCTATGCTCAATAAACTTTGAATCATCCAAAATTCTGCTTCTGGGTCAAATCCAACTCAGCCGTCACTTCTATGCTCACTGACTAACATTGGTTCCTGGTCAAGCAACATACTGTCATAGAGCTGTACAGCATGGAAACAGGCCCTTTGTTCCAACTCATCCATGCCAACCAGATATCCTAAATTAAGCTAGTCCCATTTGTCAGCATTTTGACCATATCCCTCTTAACCCTCTTTTAAGTTGGAAGCTGAAGTCCAGGACAAACAGGGTAGCTATCTCTGGATTACTAACAATGTCACATGACAACAAGGTAAGAAATAAGGAGAGAGTGCAGCTAAATACGTGGCTACGGGGCTGGTGTAGGAGGGAGGGCTTCAACTATGTGGATAATTGGAGCATATTCTGGGGAAAGTGGGATCTGTACAGGAGGGTCGTGTTAAACCTGAACCGGAAGATCACAAATATCCTGAAAGGGAGGTTTGCTCGAGCTTTATGGGATGGTTTAACCTGGATTGGCAGGGAGTGGGGAACCGGATTTGTAATTCAGGGGAAGAAGTACTCAGCCTTCCAGCAGACACAACAGGGAGTGAGGCTGTTAATAAAGAAATGCAGTCAATGGAGCGTAATTATGGACACAGATGGTTTGAGTGGTGTGTACTTCAATTCTAGAAGTATCGGAAATAAGGGGGATGAACGTAGAGAATGGGTCAATACTTGGAACTACGATGTTGTGGCAATTACAGAAACTTGGGTAACTCAGGAGCAGGAATGGTTGTTGGAAATTCCAGGATTTAGATGCTTTAAAAGAAATAGGGAGGGTAGAAAAAGAGGTGGGGGAGTGGCATTGCTAGTCAGGGCTAGTACAGCAGCTACTAAAAGGCAGTTCAAGAATATGTCTACAGAGTCAGTTTGCGTTGAGGTCAGGAACAAGAAAGGAACAGCCACTTTTTGGGTTTTTTTTTTACACAGACGCCTTAATAGTTGCAGAGAAGTGGAGCGGATTGGGAGGCAGATACTGGAAAGGTGCAGAAGTCACAGGGTTGTAGTCATGGGTGACTTCAACTTTCCAAGTATTGATTGGAAACATTTTAGTTGTAATAGTTTAGATGGAGTGAATTTGTCCAGTGCATTCAGGAAGGGTTCCTGACACAGTATGTAGATAGATCAACACAAGGAGAGGCCACTTTGGATTTGGTGCTTGGCAATGAACCAGGCCAAGTGTTAGACCTGTTGGTAGGAGAATATTTTGGTGATAGCAATCATAACTCTGTTATTTTTACAATAGTCATGGAAAAGGATAGGTCCATACAGCAGGGTAAGGTTTATAATTGGGGAAAGGGTAATTACAATTCTGTTAGGCAAGAATTGGGTAACATAAAATGGGAAAGGATGCTGTCAGGGAAGAGCGCAATTGAAATGTGGAGATTGTTTAAGGAATGCATACTGCGTGTGTTTGATATGTTTGTCTCTAGCAGGCAGGGAAGATGCAGTCAAGTAAGGGAGCCTTGGTTCTCAAGAGAGGTCGAACGACTGGTTAAGAGGAAGAAGGATGATTATATAAGGTTTAGGAAACAAGGAACGGAAAAGGCTCCAGAGGGATACAAATTATCCAGGAAGGAGCTGAAGAAAGGGCTTAGGAGAGCTGTAAGGGGGCATGAGAAAATATTAGCAGATAGGATCAAGAAAAACTCCAAAGCTTTTTACAAGTACATGAGGAATAAGGGAATTACCAGAGTAAGGGTAGAGCCAATCAAGGATTGTAGAGGGAATTTGTGCACAGTGCCAAAAGAGATAGGAGAGGTCCTTAATGAATACTTTTCTTCGGTATTCACAACTGAGGGGGTCTTAGTTGTAGAGGAGGACAGTGTGAAACAGGTTGGTAGGCTAGAGGAGGTCGATGTTAGTAAGGAAGATGTGCTAGGAATTTTGAGGAAGTTAAAGATAGATGAGTCCCCTGAGCCTGATGGGCTTTATCCAAGGATTCTATGGGAAATGAAGGAAGAGATTGCAGGGCATTTGGCATTGATCTTTTTGTCCTCACTATCCACGGGTATAGTGCCGCAAGGTTGGAGAGTGGCAAACGTCATTCCCTTGTTCAAAAAATTGAACAGGGATAACCTCGAAATTACAGGCCAGTTAGTCTTATGCCAGTGGTGGGCAAATTATTGGAAAGGGCTCTGAGAGATAGGATTTATGATCACTTGGATAGGCACAGTTTGATTCATGATAGTCAGCATGGATTTATGAGAACTGATGGTGGCTGGGAAATCATCAGTTTATGTGCAGAAAATAGGGAGGTGGGTAGGGTAGGGAGTAAATGATAGGATAGAGTCTAAAGAGAGAGAAAGACAGTTGGAGAGACAAAGGAGTTGCTAATGATCAGGCTGGGAGGGTGAATAGTTGTTAATGGGGATTGTTAGTGACTAACAACAGGGAGTGTGTAGTAGCAGGCTATGTGATAACAAGGCCTGGTGTGTGAGGTGGGGAGGGGGGGGCGGGGGGGTGGGCACTGGGACATGGGTGAGCTTAGGCCCTAAAATTTTTGAATTCATTATTGTGTCTGGAGGTCTGTAGGATCCCCAAGCGGAAAATGAAGTGTTGTTCCTCCAGCTTGCACTGGACTTCACTGCATCGTTGTAGCAAGCCAGAGACAGAGATGTTGGCCTGGGAGCAGGATGGTGCATTGAAATGGCAGGCATTGGGTAGTTCAGGTTCTTTTTTGTGAACAGAACGTAGATGTTCTACAAAGCAGTTGCCAAGTCTACACGTTGTTTCCCCAGTGTAGAGGAGACCACATTGTAAGCAGCGAATGTAGTAGACTAGATTTTGGGAAGTACAGGTGAAGTGTTGCTTCACCTGGAAGGTATGTTTGGGCCCTTGGGTTCTGGGGAGGGAAGAAGTAAATGGGCAGGTGTTGCACCTTTGCTGGTTACAGTGGAAGGTGCCGTGGGGCTGTGGGGAGATGTTGCGGGTGAGGGAAGTGTGGAACAGGGTGTCCCAGAGGGAGCAGTCCCTGCGGAAGGCGGACAAGGGAGGGGTGGGGAATGTGAGTCTGGTGGTGGCATCTTGCTGGAGGTGGCGTAAGTTGCATCTGATGATCTTCTGGATGTGGATGCTGGTGGGATGGTAGGTGAGGATAAGGGGAACCCTATCACTGTTCTGGGAGGGAAGAGAAGGGGTGAGGGCGGAAGTGCGGCAGATGGGTCATACCTGGTTGAGGGTTGTCGACAATGGAGCTGGGGAATCCTCGGTTGAGAAAGAGTGTAGACATTTTGGAGGCTCCCTTGTCAAAGTTGGCCTCATCTGAACATATGCGCCGGAGACGGAGGAACTGCGAAAATGGGATGGAGTCTTTACAGGAAGTGGGATGTGGCATGTATACATCCTCTGGGATACCCTGGTCCAGACTTCCTTTCTCCCCAATACCTCCCCACAACCCTATGGCACCTTCCCCTGTAACCGGCGAAGGTGCAACACCTGCCCATTTACCCCCTCCCTCCCCAGAATCCAAGGGCCCGAACATACCTTCCAGGTGAAGCAACACTTCACCTGCACTTCCCAGAATCTAGCCTACCGCATTTGCTGCTCACAACGTGGATTCCTCTACATTGGAGAAATGAAGTGTAGACTGGGTGACCGCTTCGCAGAACATCTACGTTCTGCTCGCAAAAAAGACCCTGAACTACGCATTGCCTGCCACATAAATGCACCGCCCTGCTCCCAGGCCAACATCTCTGTCTCTGGCTTGCTACAGTGCTACAGTGAAGCCCAATGCAAGCTGGAGGAACAACACCTCAATTTCCGCTTGGGGACCCGACAGACCTCCAGACACAATAATGAATTCAAACATTTTAGTGCCTAAACTCACCCATGTCCCGGCGTGCACACCACCTCCCCCCACACCCACCTCACACAACAGGCCCTGTTACCACACAGCCTGCCACTACACACCCCCTGTTGTTAGTCACTAACAGTCCCCATTAACAACTATTCACCCTCCCAGCCTGATCGTTAGCAACTCCTTTGTCTCTCCAACTGTCTTTCTCTCTCTTTGGGCTCTATCCTATCATTTACTCCCTACCCCACCCACCTCCCTATTTTCTACACATAAACTAACGTTTTCCCAGCCACCATCAGTTCTGAGGAAGGGTCACTGGACCCAAAATGGTAAATCTGTTTTCTCCTCCACAGATGCTGCCAGTCCTGCTGAGCTTTTCCGGCAACTTTGTTTTTGTTCCTGTGCTATGCTGTACTATTCTATGTTCTATGTTCTTAATCATTCCTATTTAAATATCTATCCAGATGCCTTTTAAATGCTGTAATTGTACCAGCCTCCACCACTTCCTCTGGCAGGTCGTTCCATACACGCACCACCCTCTGTGTGAAAAAGTTGTCCATTAGGTCCCTTTTATATCTTTTCCCTCTCACGTTAAACCTATGCCCCTCTGGTTTTGGACTTCCCCACTCTGTGTAAAAGTCCTTGTCTATTTACTCTATCCGTGCCCCTCGTGATTTTATAAACCGTTATCAGGTCACCCTTCAGCCTCTGATGCTCCAGTGAAAATAGCCCCAGTCTATTCAGCCTCTTCCTTTCGCTCAAAACTTCCAATCCTGACAACATCTTTGTAAATCTTTTCTGCACACTTTCAAGTTTAACAACATCTTTTCTATAGCAGGGAAACTGGAATTGGAAGCAATATTCTGAAAATGGCCTAAAAGTTCTCGTTCTTGTTTTCAAATCCTTCTTCCCCTCTCTAGCTTTGTAACCTTGTCCAGTCTCACAGCCCTCTGAGTTATTTGCACTCTTCTAAATGTGGTCACATAGGCATTCCCAATTTTAATTGCTGTAGCATTGGAAGCCACACCTTCAGTTGCATAAGCCCTGGAATCTGGAATTTCCTCCCTAAACCTCATCAATTCTCCACCTATCTCGCTCCCACTTTAAAGTATCTGTTCCAACATCTCCTTAACTCGCTCTCTGTCAAATTAAGCGTAGTAACACCTCTATGATATCTCTTGGAAGCATCATTACTTTACGGATCTTACAGAAATTGTGAACAAATATTTTCCTTGTTCTATCCATTGGTACCGTGTGGACCAGCAATCTGTGAATATTATAATATTTAATTTAACTTTAATATCTAATATTAGCTATATTTGAATTCCATTGCTGGTTGCTTTATTGGTTCTGCCTAGCAATAGGAATTGGGCTATTGGGTCACGGAAAACAGTTCAAGGGTCACTGAAAAGCCAATCAATGGCTGCAGTCAGTTGGAGGTAATGAGATAAAGAAAGGTAAAGAGTTAGAAGCTGTCACTATGAAGAACTGGTCGCTAGTTATACCAAAGTGGGGCTCGTGAGGAAATCCCAAGAGCATTTGATAACTGTACATTCAGGGGAATTCGTAGAAGCCAATACAGCTGAATGTCAGAGCTAATGCGCAGGAAAGTCCTGGAAGCTTTGAGGAACTCAGAAAAGGTTTGTGAGCAGTTAATATTTCAGTGCCTCTAAGATTGGAGAATGAAAAGACTGTAACCAGTACGTGAGCAGCCAGAGAGGCATTTCATGACAGAGTCGCTTTTAGTGGAGGTCCAAAACAAGAACCTTGAACATGAAGAATTGGAAGTCCTTCTAAAGTTTTAATAAGATTTGGTAATGCGTACTATCACTAAGCTCTTAGGAGATGGAATACTGAGAAATCCATGGAATCTGTCTTGATAACATTTGCTATTTAATATGTTCTGTGGAATATTTGACTACAGTTTGCCTGTTACCCGCATTTGCCTCATGTTGGGATGTTAGAATATAAATTGTCTGTTTAATTTATATATAGCAGGTGTCTTACTGTTCTAACTTCATTTAGTAGAGTTTATTTTTGTTGTTCAAAACCATGGAGC
Organism: Stegostoma tigrinum; assembly: GCF_030684315.1. NCBI lineage: Eukaryota > Metazoa > Chordata > Chondrichthyes > Orectolobiformes > Stegostomatidae > Stegostoma > Stegostoma tigrinum. The sequence goes on from NC_081364.1 coordinate 9,255,472, forward strand.
CTTACAGTTTTCTTATCTTAGTAAATCCTGGCATCTCACATTAAAAATTTTATTGGTTCCTCGCTAGACCATAAGGGCCTAGGCCCGAAACATCAGCTTTTGTGCTCCTGAGATGCTGCTTGACCTGCTGTGTTCATCCAGCTTCACACTTTGTTATCGTGGATTCTCCAGCATCTGCAGTTCCCATCATCTCTCTCACACACATTTCATGGTCTGGTTTGCATTCTTAACCAAATGCATCTTATTGCCTGTGCCCTGTAATTAACTTCTTACACATTTCTTCTCAACCTTTCTTTCCTTGTTTAAGACACTCCCGAAACTTGCCTCTTTGATGAAATGTGGCTAGGTGTCAAAATGTTGCTTTGTAATGTGTTGGCATGTTGCATTATGATGAAACTGCCAAATGAATGCAAAGTTGCTGTTTAAGTGCATGCAAGCCCCAGAAGAGATGCTTTTCATTATGGAAAAATTCACAAGAACACAAATTGCCGAAAAGAAATTCTGGGCTTTGATTCTGAGTTGCGTTTGTTGTGCAAATATCGGAGACTTATCATTGGCTACAGTTTTCCATACAGTCAAATCAGTGATTTGTTTTTCTGATTAGGAGATACAGCCCAGCCCAGGTGTTCAGCAACAAAACACAGGTCAACATAACCGACAAGAACAATTGCAAAATGCCTCTTCTCATTTCTCCTGGGAAGTGACACTTGTACAAAGTGAGTCACTATGGAGAGCTAAAGCAGAAGGGCCCAATTGGTTCAGCTTAACCCTTCCCCTTCTGCCTACTGTCAGGGATTCCATATAGCGGTTGCCCAGCTCAGGCAGAGATAAGGGGGAATTTCTTCTCTCTGAGAGTGGTGAATGTGTGGAATTTTTTACTGCAGAAGGCTGTCAAGGCTGGGCCATTACCATACCTAATTTTCTAATCAAACTATTCAGAGATGTTATGATACACAGTCCTTTCAGTCCAAGGGTAGGGATGGGGGTGAAGGGGGAGGTATAGGGGCAGGTGTAGCACTTCCTGCGGTTGCAGGGAAAAGTACCAAGGGTGGTGGAGATGGAGGGGAGTGTGGAGTGGATAAGGGAGTCATGCAGAGAGTGGGCCCTCCAGAAAGCAGATAAGGGTGGGGAGGGAAAAATGTCTTTGGTGGTGGCGTCGGATTGCAGATGGCGGAAGTATCGGAGGATGATGCGTTGTATCCGGAGGTTGGTGGGGTGGTTTGTGAGGATGAGGGCGAGTCTGTTGTGGCTGATTTTGTGGGGAGGGTGTGTGAGGGGTGAGTTGCGGGAAACGCGGGAGATACGGTCAAGGGCATTCTTGACCACTGAGGGGGGAAGTTGCAGTTTTTGAAAAACAAGGGCATCTGAGATGTTCAGGAGTGAAATGCCTCATCCAGGGAGCAGATACGCTGGAGGCAAAGGAATTGGGAATAGAGGATGGCATTTTTGCAGGAAGGTGGGTGGAAGGAGGTGTATTCTAGGTAGCCGTGGGAGTCAGTGGGCTTGAAATGGATATCAGTTTCCAGGTGGTTGCCAGTGATGGAAACAGAGGTCCAGGAAGGAGAGAGAGGTGTCAGAAATGCTATGAGACCTCTGTCTCCTTCCTGGACCTCTCTGTTTCCATCACTGGCAACCACCTGGAAACTGATAAGCCACAAGTTGGCAATGATGGTTTGTGGAGCATTACTAAAAAGGTTGGTAGTGGATATGTAATAGCTAATTTTTAAAGTATTACAACAATTATTCATTTCTATCTGATGCAAAAATAAAATAGATATTGTGGCTCAAGCATGGCTTGCAAACAAAGGTTGAGACAATGTTAGATCCAAAGAGGAGACACAGAAAATTTCCAGAATAAAAACAGCAAGGCTAAGGACTGGGAGTGTTTTAGAATTCAGCAAAAGAGGACAAAAAGAAAAGAGGACAAAAAATTGATCAAGATGGGGAAAATGAATTAGAAGGTAGGTTTGTACATAGTATTCAGACTGACTTAAAAGCTTCTATAATTATGTGAAAAGAAAAAGATTAGTAAAGAGAAATGTACGCAGATGTTACAGTCAGAATGGGGGATACAATAATGGAGATAGTGGTGAAATTTCTTTGGAAATTGCATGCAGTAAACTCAAAGCATGCTGAATGGGCAGGCCCTTAACTTATCAAGAAAGTGTAACGAGGGAGAAGGAATGCCTATCTCTCCCGTCACAATACAAAGCGACCTCTTGCACACATGTCTGTTTTACCTTCCAGAAATAAGCAAGAACGAGAGTTAAAAAGTCAGTTTGAACTCTACTGGAGTAGACCAGTGGAACTGAACACCCTTGAACTACTCAGCATCAGCATGCTATGAAAGTCACCGTCAAAGAACTATCCCTTAATAAAAGCCTTAAATGCTGGAGAAACGCAGCAAGTCTGGCCCATCTATGGAGAAAGGAACTGAGACCATAAGATGTAGGAGTAGAAATAGGCCATTCAGCCCATTCAGCCTTCTCCATCATTCTCTGAGATCATGGCTGACCCGATAATCCTCAGCTCCATTTTTCTGCCTTTCCCTGTAACCCTTGATTCACTTACTGAATAAAAACCTGTCTGTAGCGCCCTAAACTGCCTTGAGTCTGATATGACACTTCTTCAGTGCTATCCCTCAGTTACTCCTATGTTGCAGGTAAAGGAAAGCCCTCTCTCATTTAGAGTGCAGCACATCAGGCACAAAGGAATCAAGACTTCCAAAAATGACAGCCCAAATATGAATACTAACACGATCAGCAATCCCCACTGCAACTGTGATGGTATTCAACATAAGCTCTTCATGAATAATGCGGAGGCTGATGTGTATGCCTTTTTAAAAAAAACCTTTTATCTTTTTAGACTGCCCGCTATTTTTAAACTTGTATGAGTGTTGCATTACTAATTCCTCTTGTTAATTCTTTAATAATTGACAAACTCATTCTTTGCTAACTCAATTAGACCTAGGTTAAGTTGGCTCTTTCTGAAACGTAACCTCATGGGTCTGGGAGAACAGCGTTCACAAAGGAGGACATCCTTCCCAAAATGAGCCGTGTTACAACCAGTCTACAGGCTAAGTGAATGAGAAAGGGGACCCCCGTTCATCCCTCCTCACCAGGAACTTGACAATTTGGGATATGCTGCCTGGATGTGCAATGGATTGGGGAATCTTGCCTGGAGATTGGTCACAACAATGCATGTGGGTGTCAGCAAGGGAGGGAGAAAGGGCTGGAAATAATTAGCCAGTCAGGCAGTGCATGGGCAGAGAGAAAAACGGACTTTTCAGGAGAGTTAGAACACCCTCTGTCAGGGGTTGTAACTGGGTGGTGACATCAGCATTCTGGTGGGCAACGGAACCCTGGGACAACATTTTGCTGGTGTCCCACACGCCCAAAAAAACCACAGGCCTAACTGGAATCCAGGCAGCACAGAGACCTCAGCAGTGACATTGACAGCAATGTTCAACGTTGAGGATTCAGGATGAGGAGCTGCACCCCTCATTGTTATATTAAACAGCCAAAGTCTTTTCCCCAGAGTAGGGGAGTCCAAAACTAGAGGACAAAAGTTTAACATGAGAGAGAAAAGATTTAAAAGGGAACTGGGAGGTAACATTTTCATGCAGAGGTTGGTGCATGTATGGAATGAGCTGCCAGAGAAAGTGGTGGAGGCTGGTACAATTACAACATTTAAAAGGCTTCTGGATAGGTGTATAAATAGGAAGAGTTTAGAGGGATATGGGAAAAATGTTGGCAAATGGGGCTAGATTAATTTAGGATACTTGGTAGGCATGGTAGAGATGGGCTGAAGGGTCTGTTTCCATGCTGTAAAGCTCCGTGACTGTATAACTGGCGAGTTTCTCTGGGATGCCCACAACAAATAGGTTAGGCCTCGGTGATCGGGGGTGAGGAGAGAGGGTGCCTTGAGTTTGGGAGCGGGCGGGCATCGCTGTGAGGTGAGACATATTTGATGAAGGACTCCTCAACCAACCAGGAAATCACTGAGAGGTCGGTGGGTTTAACTTAATGTTGTTGTTGTGTGTTGTTGATTTTACAGGAGATGTGAGGGTGGTGGGAATCTGGAACTCACTGACTGTAAGGGTGGGAGAGACAGAAACCGTCATCACATTTAAAATGTAATTAGACATGTACTTACGATGCCAAGGAATGCAAGGCTATAGGCCAAGTGCTGGGATTAAAATAGTTTGATGGCTCTTTTTAACTGGCAAGGTCATGACAGGCCTTTTTCAGTGCTGTAGATCTGTAAAAGTCTATGATTTTAAAATACCCGCGGGGATGAAAGTAGACCTTACTGTGCAATTAATTAGGCAATAATGCTTATCTGATAAGCCTGTACAGGGCAGGGTGGGCCAAATGGCATCATTTCTGTGATTCTATGAAAACTGACCTGCCATTGAGATCCCCTTCTACATCACTGGGACAAGAGGACACTTGGCTCACTTCTGATCCCTATTCTCCCATAGGCTGGGGCAAGTTCAATGTGAGATTTCAGGTTGGGTGTGGACCTTGGCCACTGCCTGGAGGGCTGGAAAGATGCCTGCAGCCTCTCTTTGATGGGAGAACTGTCTCACCCTTTCAACTCTGGCCCTTCTCAGGCCTTGCCCATGAGATGAAGGACCCTGAGACTGGCTTGGGTACAGACATCCTCACCTGCAAATTCAACTGAATGTCCCCCTCACTGAGGAGGCAGTGGCCGGTGCCCATACAACACCTAGCTGGCCCAAGGTCTAAGATTGTCTCTGTATCTCGGGCCTGTGGTGAGTGACAGCATGGAGAGGATTGTGGGTTTATAGGAACACATAGGAGCCTCTGTGAGGACATTCAGCAGCAAGGGAAGGTGAGCGGTTCTCATTGAGACCCCACCTTCACAAGGTCTTTGAACAAATGACCTACCCTCCACCCCCCCGCCCCCCCCAGAAGTCTGCAAGCCAGCACAGCTGGTATGAGGAGTGGGCATTAATCGGTCACTTTGGAGCCTCAGCTGGTGGTGGGAGATGAAAATCTGAGATTGTTCACTGGCCTTTCTACCAGATAATCGTGGTAGGGGAGGGAGGCTAGGAGAGTCCCTAGCTATTACCTCACCATCTGACTAAATGCTTTCTGCAATGAAATGCACCAATGCAAGCGATACGAGATTCCACCGGTTCACTCTGTTTCTCCATCCACTGATAATGCCTGACTTTCTTCATAAATTAATCTTTTCCTTTTTATTTTCACTATCCCTTGGTTTACACAGATTAACTTGCATACTTTTAACAAAAATAAAAGTTGCTGGAAAATATCAGCAGGTCGGTCAGCATCTGTGAAGCAAAGAGCAGAATTAATGTTTCAGGTCTGGTGACCCTTCCTCAGAACTGAGATAGACTTCTGTTTTGGCTCCTGATTTACAGCATCCACAGTTCTTTCAGTTTCACTTTACAAATTTTTAAGCCAAAGTTGAAACACTTTGAGTTGCAGCTCAGAGAAGTTTGACTAGGCCGATCCCAGGTTTGGAAGGACTGTCTTGTTAGGGGAGCTTGTGAAATTTGGATGCGTACTTATTAGAATTGAGGAATGAGAGGCGACCTCATTGAAAAATTGGAAGGTTTGACAGGTAGATGGAGAAAGATTGTTTGCCCTTTTGGGAAAGTCCAGTACCAAAGGGCAACAGGGAAATTTCTTTTCACCTATGGTAAACAATCAGTGGAATTCTTTACCATAGGTGATTTTCAGGGCTATATCTTTTAGTATATTTAAGGCTGAGATAGGCTTTTGATTAATAAAGGTGTAGAAGGGTTATGGGTAAAGGCAGGAAAGTGAAATTGAGGATTATCGGATCAGCCATGATCTCATTGAATGAAAGAGAGAGAGTCAATGGGCTGAAAACATACGCTCTTAGGTTTTTTGGTCTTATTTGGGTCTGTTGGAGATGCTGACTAAGATGTGCGCCTTTGTAATGTGTCCTCTATTTCTCAGTTTTAGAGGTTCCATTTTCCAAAGTATCTCCATCCAAACTCATGTTTTGACAAACTAAACATACTGCAGGTGATGCTCAGTATAAATCCAGTCTCCTGGAGCAGAGGCATAAGGTTTATTAAACACAGGATAAATCCGTGGTTCTAATAATCAAAATTGAAGTTCAAATAAATATTGATCTCCACCTGGTTTTAATCAGTTGTAGAAATTAAATAAATATCATGTCATAGATACTTTTAGTCGTTTATATTAACAAGGCCTAGAAAGTTTATGAAATGTAACTGTTTTGTTTAGCGCCTGACTGGCTTAAACTGGTTGGTTCCTCATTCATTAAAGTTCAGTGAACTTCAAAAGATTCAGTTTTAGTAAAAGGAAAATGCCTGAGAATCATGTAGCCTTACAGCTCAGGAGGCGGCCCTTCAATCCATCAAGTCTATGCTCACCCTTTGAAAGAGCTTTCTCATTAGTCCCCCATTCCCCATTGCTCTTTCTGAATGTACTTGTTAGCATTATCTTTTTTCAAAGTATTTCAATATCTTTTGAAAGTTGTATTGGTATCAATTGAGACTACTAATTTTAAAAAGTAAGTTGAATTTCCAGTGACTTACTGAAAGAGTGTAAAAGCATGATTTCCAGTTTTGAGGCTTTTACTACAACAAACAAACTAAAAAGCGTGGACGCTAGGAAGTTGTTTCCGTTAGATGGGAAGACTAGGACCCGTGGGCACAGCCTTAAAATTAGAGGGAGTAAATTTAAAACTGAAATGAGACGACATTTCTTCATCCAGAGAGTGGTGGGCTTGTGGAATTCATTGCCGCAGAGTGCAGTGGAGGCTGGGACGTTGGATACCTTCAAGGCAGAGATCGACAAATTCTTGATCTCAAAAGGAACCAAGGCCTACGGGGAGAGTGCAGGGACGTGGTGTTGAAATGCCCATCAGCCATGATTTAAATGGCAGAGTGGACTTGATGGGCCAAATGGCCTTACTTCCACTCCTATGTCTTACGGTCTTGTGGTCTAAAATCAATGCTTATAAGCGAAACTACAGAAACAAAACTCAACCACTAAGTAGATTGCTGAAGAAGGGTCTAGACCCAAAACATTGGCATTCCTGCTCCTCTGATGCTCCTTGGCCTGCTGTGTTCATTCAGCTCCACACCTTGTTATCTCAGATTCTCCAGCATCTGCAATTCCCACTGTCTCTCTCAACAGCTAATTTTCAGCATGACCAAAACTCTCCACTATAGTTATACTTTATATTGTCCCTTAAATGGATATATTCTTTTCCATGACCCAGTTCAAAACTATTCTCCCTTCCTGATGGCTGGCTCCTGTTTTGTCTGCCTAGCTCTGTGACATTTAACCCCAGAGCTGACCTTCACTTCAGAGTTACGCAGGAGATTCCTTCCTTGGTTAGTCCAAGGTAAATCTTCCAGCCTCATTCACATTCTCAAAAACTCAATCTAAGGGCAAGCAGGCGGTTTATGCCTATAATTGCTTATCTGCTTTATTGACCCAAGTCCCATTCACTCATCCCTCATCACTGTCTTGAAGAGACCTCAGAGAATCTGGTTGATGCTTATTTTGCTTTCAGTACGGCTCTTTCTGACTGCAAGAGGGGTTTCCTGGTGGCCCTTATCCTCTCTCTTCAATGACGCCCTTGTTCACATCTCTGTCCTTGGTTTGCTGCAGTGTTCCAATATGAACTGTCTGCAGCTACCTCAGGCACTTTACAACCTGTAGGATTTAACATTGAGTTCAACAATTTCATAGCATAAACACTGTCATCCAACCCATCCCTCACCCCACACCTTAAAGGGTCTTGTTTGCAAGGGTTTGATCTCAGCAAAGAAAATTTATATTTCAGAACAAAAACAAAGTTGCTGGAATGAGGTGCGGGAAAAACCCAATGGTCTCAACGTGGGCTTTACCAGTTTCAAAATCTCCCCACCCCGGCCTCATCCCATGATCAACCTCCCTCTCATCCACTCCTCCTTGAACTGACATAACCTATCTGTCTTCTCTGCCACCTATCTGCTCCTCCCACCTCACTGACCAATCCCCACCACTGCCTACCTGCACTCACCATCACCATCCCACCCACCTTCCCTAGTCCCACCCCTCCTGTCTATTTCAGACCTCCCTTCCCCATCCCCCGTTTCTGAAGAAGGGTCCCGACTGAGAACATCAACTTTTCTGCTCCTTTGATGCTGCCTGGCCTGCTATGTTTCTCCAGCTCCAAACTGTGTTATATTAGCTCCTACCCTATTCTTTTACCCCTGTGTTTACTACAGCTAATCCCCCTAACAGGACATCAATCCGACCATATATCTATATCTATATATCAACCAATATCTAACCAGTACACCTTTGGACAGTGGAGGAAGCTGGAGCACTCGGAGGAAACGCACGCAGACACAGCAGGAATGTGCAAACTCTACACAGACAGTGTTCCAAGTGTGGAATCGAATCAGGGTCCCTGGCAATGTGAGGCAGCATGAATCATTGAGTCACTGTGTCACCCTTTTGCCCCACTATCACAAGCCAGGTCTTCTGCCATCTCATTCCCAACGACTAGAAGTGGCTTCCTACATCCCTCTGGCCACCTATTCTCCTTGAAGTCCCTCTTTCCTGTTTCTTTCATTACTGCTCTGAATACCTCCTTTTGTGGTTCTGTGTCAATTTCTGTCTGACGACACTCCTGCTAAATGTTTTCTTACCTTAAGGATGTTATATAAATGCAGATATTTCTACCGGATCATTCTTCCTTTGATACGCACGAGACAAAGTATGAATTGGTAATGAAACAAAATCAGAAATTGCTGGCAAATCTCAACAGGCATCATGCATGGGAAGAAAGCAGAGTTAATGCTTGCTGCCTGGTAACTGAGGAGCTCTGAGCTCTGATGAAGAGTTACTGGACTCGAAACGTTAACTCTGCTGCCAGAACAGCTAAGATCCACCAGAAATTTCTGCTTTGTTTTGAGCTCTCCAGCATCTGCAGTTCTTTGTTTTATTTTATCTAAAGTGGTTATAGAAGCATTTTCTTTTTAGTTTACTTTAGTTCCAGTCAATTACACACATAGCAGTTGAAGGACAGGGAATCTCATTCTAGAGGACCTGGTGGCACTAGTCTCATGGTGTACTGCACAGCTGTAAGTTGACCCTCGCTGGTCCTTCACCCATGGGACTAACCTTTACATGTTATTACAGATTGTAAATGTTGGTAATTGTTTGGCACCTGTCCTGGTGTGCTTATGAAAGATGGCATCATCCAAAACTTGATTGATGGCAAGCAAAGTGCATCTGTTTATAAATGTTAGACATGGTGACAACAGGACACATTAGCATGACTTTCTACACAGTTGTCTCACACTGCACTGTAATTTGATAGCATGTTACCGTACCTTCAGGAAAAGAAAACCCCATGGTGTTCATGGAAAACAGTGGGCTAAAAGCTTTTCCATTTATCAATAAAGTCAAACACTTCAAAATGTCAGAAGTCACACGACTCCAGGATATGTCCTGTCCCACCAGCAAGACCGACCCAGCAGGGGTGGCAGCACAGTGGGATACAAGCTGGTGGGTGTGTCTCTAGGAGTCCTCAATGTTGACTCTGGACCCTATAAAGTCTTATGGCTTCAGATTAAACATGGGCACGGAAAACTCCTTCTGATTACTATGTACCGTCCTCTCTCAGCTGATGAATCAGTACTCCTCAATGCTGACCAGCACTTAGAGGAAATGGCAAGGACACAAAATGTACTCTGGTTGGGGGATTTCAATGTCCACCACCAACAGTGGTTGGTCGAGCTGGTCGGGTCCTAAAGGATATAGCTGCTAGACTGGGTCTGCAGCAGGTGGTGAGGGAACCAACAAGAGGGAAAAACATACTTGACCTCATCCTTACCAATCTGCCAGCTGCAGTTGCATCTGTCCACGACAATATCGGTAAGAGTGACCACTGCACAGTCCTTGTGGAGACGAAGCCCTGCCTTCACACTGAGAATAACCTCCATCGTGTTATGTGGCACTATCACTGTGCTAAATAAGACAGATTTCATACAGATCTAGCAACTCAAGACTGAGCATCCAGCTGACACTGTGGGCCACTAAGAGCAGCAGAGTTGTACTCCAGGACTATATGTAACCTCAAGGCCCAACATATCCCCCACTTAACGATTAGAATCACGCTAGGGCAACAACCCTGGTTCAATGGAGAGGCAGGAGGGCATCTAGCAGCAGCACCAGGCATACCTGAAGATGAGGTATCAACCTGGTGAAGCCACCAAACAGGACTATTTGCACCCAAACAGAGAAAGCAGCAAGTGATAGACAGAGCTAAGCGATCCCACAACCAACAGATCTGCACATCCAACAACCTGCCACACCCGCTTGTGAATGGTGGACAATTAAACAACTCACTGGAGGAGGAGGCTCGACAAATATCCCCATCCTCAATGATGGAAGAGTCCAGCACATCAGTGCAAAAGATAAGGCTGAAACTTTCGCAGCAATCCTCTGTCAGAAGTGCTGAGTGGATGATCCATCTCTTCCTCCCCCAGTGGTCCCGAGCATTACAGATACTTGTCTTCTGCCAATTCAATTCACTCCAAGTGATACCAAGAAACAGTTGGAGACACTGGATTCTGCAAAGGCTACAGGGCCTGACAACATTCCAGCAATAGTACTGAAGACTTGTGCTCCAGAACTTGCCGCTCCCCTAGCCAAGCTGCTCCAGTACAGTTACAGCACTGGTATCTACTCGACAACGTGGAAAATTGCCCAGGTATGTCCTGCACATAAAAAGCAGGACAAATCCAACCCGGCCAATTACCACCCCATCAGTCTACTCTCAATCATCAGCAAAGTGATGGAAGGTGTCAACAACAGTACTATCAAGTAGCACCTGCTCAGTGACGCCCAGTTTGAATTCCGCCAGGGCCATTCAGCTCATGACCTCATTACAGCCTTGGCTCAAACATTGGTAAAAGAGCTGAATTCCAGAGGTGAGATGAGAGTGACAGCCCTTGATATCAGGGCTACATTCGACCGAGTGTGGCATCAAGGAGCCTTAGAAAAACTGGAATTAATGGGTATCGGGGGCAAACTCTCTAATGGCTGGAATTGTATCTGGCACATAAAAGATGTTGTGATTGTTAGAGGTCAATCATCTCAGCTCAAGGACATCTCTGCAGGAGTTCATCAGGGTAGTGTCTAGGCCCAACCACCTTCAGCTGCTTCATCAGTGATCTTTCCTCCATCATAAGGTCAGAAGTGGGAATGTTCGCTGATGATTGCACAATGTTCAGCTCCACTCGTGACTCCTCAGATACTGAAGCAGGCCGTGTTCAAATGTAACAAGATCTGGACAATATCCAGGCTTGGGCTGAAAAATGGCAAGTGACACTCACGCCACACACATGCCAGGCTATGACCATCTCCAATAAGAGACAATCTAACCGCCATCCCTTGACATTCAATCATGTCACCATCACTGAATCCCCCAATATCAACATCCTGGGTGTTGTCATTGACCAGAAACTCAACTGGACACACTACACAAACACGGTGCCTGCAACAGCAGGTCAGAGGCGAGGAATACTGCACTGAGTAACTCACCTCCTGACTCCCCACAGCCTGTCTACCATCTACAAGGCACGAGTCTGGAAATGATGGAATACTCTCCACTTACCTGGATGGGTGCAGCCCCAACAACACTGAAGAAGCTTGACACCATTCAGGACAAAGCAACCCACTTGATTGGCACTGCAATCCCCCCCCTTCATGATTGTATAAACCTCTATAAGGTCACCCCTCAGCCTCTGATGCTCCAGGAAAGAAAAGCCCCAGCAAATTTAGACTCTCCCTAATGCTGGAGCTGCACTCATCCAAACAAGTGAGAAGTATCCCAACACATTCCTGACTTGTGTCTTGTATATGATGGACAGACCTTGAGGAGTCAACTCACTGCAGGATTCCTGGCCTCTGACCTGCTGCTGTGGCCACATATTACAGGCTGGTTATGTTCATTTTGGTCTAGTGGTTGTGATCTTCGAGAAAAGGAGAGCAACAATGAATTGGGTGGTAAGTGCAAAGAGGATAGAAGCTGTTGAGGTCAGTGAAACTCTGTCTTCATAGAGGAAGCAGAGTGGAAAACAGCAACACCGGGAAGCTTTTGGCAATGATACTTGCTGCCAGCAAAATTGAAACAATTTACAAAGTCATTTGAAGGTGCTGCACTTGCCAATTTTATCCAGTTTTCTCCCCTGCTGCTTGCAAAATGTTGAGTCACACTAAGTCTACTTTGAAAGGTGCTGGTCATACTTTGGCAGTGGCTCTGATACATGCTTCACCATTCAGACTCTGCATTGAAAGGCACCACTTTTCCTCAGCACTGCAGGAAATCATGGATAGACCTGACTGTGCACACTTGCACTTGACCTTCAACTAGGATTACAACCTGTTTCCAGGCAGTTCTGGAGTTGGCAAGAATAAAACATGAAATCTAGACACTGCTGTGGGCAATTTTGGGAGAATGATTATTTGCATCTTAACATTTCTTCCCTTAGATTTCCTCAAGTTATTTTATTAATTAGCGAAACATTGGGGAACAGGCTATGAGAATCAGGGTTTGAGGGATGGAAAAGAGGAGGTGACTGAATCTCGTGTGAGCGGAAACAGGGAAGAGATTAGACAGGGGTCCAATAAGTCCTGAGTGCTAAGGTAGCGGGGCATGGGAGTTGTCAGAGACTTGCTGCAGTACAGGAGATGCCTTTCCGCCCACAGTAATCACACAGATTCTTCTAATGAGCATTCTCTATCATTCTCTCTCCTCCCTGACACCCTGCACATTCTTTCTTTTCAAATCACTGTGTAATTCCCCCTTGAATACCTCAACCAAACCTGCCCACACCACACTCTCAGGCAGCGTATTCCAGACGCTTGCATGAAAATATTTCTCCTCACATCCTTTTTGCTTCTTATACTAATTAATTTAAACTTGTGTGATCTCATTTGTGACCCTTTCAAGAGTGGGAACAGTTTCTCCCTGTTCGCTCCATCCAGGTCGACTTCCAAATTTTGAAAGCTTTTATCTGATCTTCCTTCAGCTTTCTCCAAAGGGAGCAGAATCAGACTGTCCTCAGAAAAACATACAACATCAGAGCAGGAGTCAGCCATCTGGCTCATTGAGCCTGATCTGCTATTCAATAAGATCATGGCTGATCTCGCCATGGGCTCAGCTCCACTTACCTGCCCACTCACCATAGCTGGTAAATCAGTTATTGTTCAAAAATCTATCTATCTTTGCCTTACAAACATTCAACAAGATAGCCTCAAATGCTTCACTGGGCAGGGATTTGCTCATATTTGCAACCATTTGGGTGAAGAAGTTCCTCCTTAACTCAATACTAAATCTGCTTCCTCTTATTATGAAGCTACACCCAGTAGTTTCACCAGCCAGTGGAAACAACCTCTCTGCTTCTATTTTAATTATTCCTTTTATGGCTTTATAAGATCCCCCATTATTCTTCTAAACTCCGATGAGTATAGTCCCAGCCTACTCAATTTCTCCTCAGTAGCCAATCCTCTTAACTCTGGAATTAACCTATTGAACCTCCTCTGCACTGTAGACAGTGCCAATACATCCTTTCTCAAATAAGGAGACCAAAACTGTGCACAGTACTCCAGGTGTGGTCTCATCAGCACCCTATACAGCTGCAGCATAACCTCCATCTTTTTAATATCCATCCCTCTAGCAATGAAGGAGAATATTCCATGTGCCTTCTGAAATTCCTTCCCCCATAATCATTCTCATATACCTCTTCTGCACTCACTTCTAGTGCCTTCACATCTTTCCCAAAGTGTAGTAACCAGAATTCCTCACAATATTCCAACTGAGACTGAACTAGTGTCTTACATAAATCAATCATGACCTGTTTGCTTTTGTACTCTATACCCCCATTTATGAAGTCTAGAAACTATGTTTATTCATAGATTTCTCTACCTGTATTAATAACTTATGTGATATACTGTTCCCACTCTTGAAAGGGTCACAAATGAGATCACACAAGTTTAAATTAATTAGTATAAGAAGCAAGAAGGATGTGAGGAGAAATATTTTCATGCAAGCGTCTGGAATGCGCTGCCTGAGAGTGTGGTGTGGGCAGGTTTGGTTGAGGTATTCAAGGGGGAATTACACAGTGATTTGAAAAGAAAGAATGTGCAGGGTCTCACGGAGGAGAGAGAATGATAGAGAATGCTCATTAGTTCTTCTGCCACTGCAGCGCATTAGAATTGTCTCCGAGATAATGGGAAGTGCAGATGCTGGAGAATCCGAGGTAACAAAGTGTGGAGCTGGATGAACACAGCAGGCCAAGCAGCATCTCAGGAACACCAAGTCCCCTCTCCACCTATATTCTCCCCTATCCCTCTTCGGTCCGCCTCCCCCTCTCTCCCTATTTATTCCAGAACCCTCTCCCCATCCCCCTCTCTGATGAAGGGTCTAGGCCCGAAACGTCAGCTTTTGTGCTCCTGAGATGCTGCTTGGCCTGCTGTGTTCATCCAGCTCCACACTTTATTATCTGAGAGTATTTACATTTAGTCAGAGGCAGCAAAAAGAAAGCATTGCAAAAACTTGTGCTGCCATAGGATTATTTTTGGCATTAAAAACTGTCAGAACTATGTTGATTGCAATTCAGTGTTGAAGGTATATTCGGAGGCAACAAGATAGCAAAGGTCACACTGATGTACTTAGTGTCCTTTCCTGGACTGGAATTAATTTCCAGTGGATTAAGTGGAGCCTCATTAGGCATGAAATGGTGACATCTTGTGGACATGAGTGCAAACTACATTAGTATGGGTACATTTTCAAGGCTAATGACGTGAGAAAAAAACAGAAGGATATGTTGATTGAGTGAGATGCAGCAGAGTAGGAGGAAGCTCGTGTGAAGCATAAACACTGGCCCGAGACAAATTTATCTGAAAGAATACACAGTACATGCACTCCATGAGTGAAAAATCCATGTACGTGCTCAGTCTGGAGACCACCCCTCTCCAAACAAAAATTCCCATTTTTCTCGTCATCATGCATCATATTTATATAGTTCTTTTGTGACTTGTTCATGAGCTGTGGGTATCACTGGCTAGGCCAGCATTTATTGTCCATTGCAAGGAGCATTACAGAGGGCAGTTAGGAGTCAATCACCTTACTGAGGGCCTGAAGTTACAGGTCACCTATATGAGGTAAGGATGGCAGATTTCCTTCCCTTTTGTGAAAAAAATGGGTTTTTAATGACAAATCGTAGGGGTCAAATAGAAGCCATTAGATTTCTTTGTTTTCCACTCCCCCACCTTTATCGAATTCAAATTTCACCACCTGCCATTGTGGGATTCAAACTGCTATCCCCAGAACATGACATTCATTTCTAGAGGGTTCGAATACAAGAGCAGGGGTGTACTACTCAGGCTCTGCTCAATCTGCTTTTGGAATATTGTGGGCCGTTTTGGGTCCCATAACTAAGGAAGGATGCACTGACATTCAAGGGAGCCTGGAGGAGGTTCACAAGATTGATCCCAGGGATGAAGGGCTTGTCATATGACGAGCGAATGATAACTCTGGGGTCTGTGCTCAATGAGTTTTAGAAGGATGATGGGGGGAGGAGTGCGTGAGGGTGTGGTGTGGGGGTCGTCGGAATCAGTTCGAAACTTACTGAATACTGAGAGGCCTAAGTAGAGTGGATGTGGAGAAGATGTTTTCCACTAGTAGGAAAGACTGGAGCTCGAGGACACAGCCTCAATGTGAAGGTATGACCCTTTAGAACTGAGATAAGGAGGAATTTTTAACCCAGAGGGTGGTGAGTCTGAGGAACTGATTGCTGCAAAAGGCTGGGGAGGTCAAATCATTCATTTTATTTAAGACAACGATAGATAGGTTCTTGATTAGTAAGGGGATCAAGGATTATGGGGAGAAGGCAGGAGAATGAGGTTGAGAAGCGTATCCACCATGATCAAGTAGGGGAGGGACAGACTCAATGGGCCAAATGGCTTAATTCTGCTCCTATGTCTTCTGGTCCTATGATTAGCCTGAGGTTCTAGATTCTTAGGTTTACTGCTATGCCACTGCGTCCCCTATGCACAGACAGCCTCACATGCAAAAGCAAGTAAATGGCTGATCTATTGTGGGCCAGAAGCCAGGAGTCTCCATGCTCACAGGCTTCAAAAGAAGTTGGGGGCAGGAGCAGGCAATTCAGACCCTCAAGATGCCCCGTCATTAAATATCATGATTGATCTTCAGCCTCAATACCTTTTTCTCACATTACACCAAAACCTTTTATATCTTTAATGACTTGAAACCTATCGAGCCTCAGAGCTGGGCAATGACAGCTGATTCAGAGGAAATACCACATCAGAGGAGTTCTGTCAACAGCTTGTCTTCTTCAATCTTCCAGCAGGGATAGTTCAATGGCAGATTTCTCTCCTGTTGAAGTTCAGGAACCCTGCTGCTGATTTATAATTGGAAGCAAGTTCCAACAGCTTGAATACGGGGAAAAGCAGCGGCAGGAGTCTGGAAAGAAATCAGGTGGGAGCAATGCTATGGAAATATCATGGTGACAGCGGAGAACAGCAACAGCTGAGGAGAAAGAAACGGCTGAAACAAGATACGTGGATACTGGCCAAAGGAAGACAAGAATTTTAATGGATAGTCTAGGAATATTGAACACGCTCGTCCATATGCTGTTATGATACTTTGGACTGTGCATAAATCAGCACAAAGTAGTTCAGAGTTAGCATGCTCACATTGAATAACAATTTCATGTTCACATTGAAGGTAATTCCTACTTTACAACAGGGACTACTCTCAAAAAAGACTTAATTGGCTGCGAGTCCTATTGAGATATTCAGAGGTCATGAAAAGTGTTATATAAACGCAAATCCATCTTTAAACTACAGATATATGTTACAGGCAGAACGAATAGCTTCATCAAAACAATGAAAACAGTCCATCTATTTTCCTGACGGAAAATAAACATTCAGGACAAATATTGAAACAGGATCAGTGACAACAGCACACGGAGTACAATGACTATTCCGAGATTCTGAAAGAAAGCGAACACACTTCCAGCCCACAGACACTGCCGGACCTGTGGAATCATTGAATCATACAACATGGAAATAGACCCTGCAAACCGACCAGTCCATGCTTACCGTGTTCCCAAACTAAACTAGTACAGCCATCCCACTTGGCCCATATCCGTCCAAACCTTTTCATTCATGTACTTATCCAAATATCTCTTAAATGTTGTAGCTGTACCTGTATCCATCACTTTCGCTGGCACTTCATTCCACGCACAAACTGCTCTGTGCAAAAAAAAGTTGGCCCCCGTGCCCTTTTTAAATTTTTCTCTCCTCACCTTAAAAATATGCCCCCTAGTTTTGAACTCCCCCACCCTAGGGTAAAGACTCTGGTCATTCACCTTATCAATGCCCCTAATGATTTATAAATCTCAATAAATCCAGCCCCCAAATTCCTGCATCCCTAGTCTTTTCAGTCTATTTTTATATCTCAAACTCTCCATTCCTGGTGACATCCTGGTAAATCTTTCCTGAACCCTCTCCAGATTAAGAATATTCTTCCTACAATAGGATTGTAGGATTGCCAGAAGAGGCTTCACCAACATTCTGCACAACCTCAATGTGACGTCCAAACTCCTACACTCAAAGTTCCGAGTGTTTTAGCATTTCATTTTATTCCAGTTCCACATTACTTCCCACCTATACTCTCCTCTCCACCTATCTTCTTTTCTCTCCATCTTTGGTCCGCCTCCCCCTCTCTCCCTATTTATTTCAGAACCCTCTCCCCATCCCCCTCTCTGATGAAGGGTCTAGGCCCGAAACGTCAGCTTTTGTGCTCCTGAGATGCTGCTTGGCCTGCTGTGTTCATCCAGCTTCACACTTTGTTATCTTGGATTCTCCAGCATCTGCAGTTCCCATTATCTCTGACCACATTACTTGGGCGACTCTTTATGTCCTCAGACAATACATACAGCTTTGCAATGTTCCCCACATCGTAAGGATACAGATATATATCTACAAAAAATCTAGATAGTATCTCAAGCTTGGGCATTAATTGGGGCAATGTGGACCAGGAATCTATCAGTCTAGATTACTATTACCTCTGCTTTATAGAATGTTACCATTGTAATGTGAGACATGCACAGCCAAATCGCACGCATTTATCTCCCATCATGTGAAAATGAGCAAATTCTTGACAAACACATGAATAGGATGGGAATAAGAAACAAAGAAACCAAGAAACCTACAGCACAGGAACAGGCCCTTCGGTCCTCCAAGCCTGCACCGATCAAGATCCTCTGTCTAACTAATAGAGGGATACAGTTCCTGGAAGGGTAGAGGGTTTTAGTTGTGACGAGCATCATGTCGGTCCAGGCTTGGAGGATCGATGGGCCTGTTCCTGTGCTGTAATGCTTTTTGTTCCTTTTGTTATGAAATGCTGTTGGTTTTGGGGGAAAGTTTGCAAAGTCTCCCTGCTCATCCAGTAGTATCATCTTGCTGGTTTTTTTTCCTCAAACAAAAAACAGGAATTGCTGGAGAAACTCAGGAGGTCTGGCAACATCTATGAGAGAAAATAAATGGTAATGTTTCAAGGATTCTGAGTAATCCAATATGGAGGACAGGAAAAGCTTGTAGTTGAGAGAGCGGTTCCTATTTTTGAGGTATTTTCCATTGTGGAGCTGATTTTCCTTGAATCCTAGGAGCAGTAATTATTGTTTTATAAGCTGTTGCATCGTTTTGGAACTTTGGGGGAAAAGGATTAAAGCAACAGCACCTTAAAAGGGAGGAAGAGAGAAAAAGGCAGTAACCTCATGAGAAGTGAAGCAAACTGACAAATAAACCTGCATTGCTACATAACCCAGATTAACTCCGCACAGCTGACTGTACCTGCTGTTTGAGTTCAAGTATCTCTGGACATTGGAGTTCTTGTAAGAAAAAAAAGTCAAACTCGTGGCTGACCTTGACAAAACCTGTGAGAAGGCCCACAGCAGGGTAACAGCTAAGTGGCTAGTTTTTAAAGTGTGACCATACTGTTTTTCTTCTGTAAATCTACAGTAATGTGTAGAATGAGTTCTTTTTTGTTTATATATTATTTTATTGAGGTTTGTCTCGATTAAACTTTAAAAATATGTAACATAGGTAAGAATTCAGTCTGGAGCAGTGTTTTTAGAGCAATAAGGCTCTTTTCTGGTACTGTAGATTGTTAAGATGCAAAGATGTCCTTTATTAGAGTGATGTGCTCTTCCCATGGATGTGGAAGGCTAGGGAGAGTTCTATGTTACTGATGACTATGTCTGCAGTATGTACTTTTAGTTGTGAATCCTATTGGATTACATGGATTAGTTGGAATGGCAGTTACAGGCAATGAGGAATTTACAGGATTTAGGGGGTGTGATGGATGGCAGTTGCAGGGAGAGAGACAAACCAAATATGCAGCCAGGTAGATGGGTGATCTCCAGGAAGGGTAGGAAAGGGAGGCAGGGAGTACAGGAGTATCGTGTGGCTATCCCTATCTCAAACAAGCATGCTGTTTTGGAAAACGTAGGTGGTGATAGATTCCCAGGGAAATGTAGCATCGACAGCCAGGTTTCTGATACCACAACTGGCTATAATATAATGAGGGGTATGTCAGGTTCCTAACAATCAATTGTGATAGGGGACTCTTTAGTCAGAGGCACAGACAGATGTTTCTGTGGCTGACAGCAAGACATCAGAATGGTGTGCTGCCTCCCTGGTGCCAGGATCAAGGATATTTTGGGGAGAGTACAGAATATTCTCAAAGGCGAGAGGGGCCAGCAGGAGGTCATCATACACATTGCAACTGATGACATAGGAAAAAGAAATTGTTGAAGTTCTGAGAAGAGAATATAAGAAGTTAGGCAGCAATTTAAAAAGGAGGTCCTCGAGGGTGGTTGTATCTGGATTAATCCTGATGCTACAAGCCTAGTGAGGGTTGGAATAGGAAGATAGTACAGACACGTGTGTGGCTGAGGAACTGGTGCAGAGGAAGGATTCACATTTTTGGAACATTGGCATCTTTTCTGGGGTGGAAGTAACTTGTGAAAAGGATGATTGCACCTGAATTGGAAGGGGACAAATATACTGGCAGGGAGATTTTCTACAGCTGCTCAGGAGGACTTAAACTAATCATCGTGGGGAGTTGGGGGGTGGGGGCATGGTATCGGGTTGTGGTGTTGGGACCCAGGGAGATAGTAGAAGAAGAGGTCAGTCTGATATTGGTGCAGTTGGGAAAAGGAGCAAATCAAAATCAGGGCAGGCAGGAACAAAGCAAAGAATGCGACTGGGCTGATGCATTGAAATAAATGCAGTTTAATGTAAGAGGCCTAACAGGTAAGGCAGATGTACACATGGCATGGTTGGGAACATGGCACTGGGATATCATAGTAATTACAGAAACATGGCACAGGGATGGACAGGACTGGCAGCTTAATGTTCCAAGGTACAGATGCTTAGGAAGGATAGAAAGGGGAGCAAGAGAGGATGGGAAGTGGAGTTTTTGATTAGGAACAACATTATGGCAGTACTTAGGCAAGATATTTCTGGGAATACATCCAGGCAAGTTATTTGGGTGGAACTGAGAAATAAAGAAAAAAGGGATGATCACCTTATTGGGAGGGTAGTATAAACTCTGCAACAGTCAATGGGAAATTGAGAAACAATTTTGTAAGGAGGTTTCAGTTAGAATAATTGGGTGGTTTTGGTGGGGATTTTAACTTTCCAAACATAGACCGGGACAGTTAAGGGCTTGGATGGAGAGGAATTTGTCAAGTGTGTACAAGAAAATCCTTCGATTCAGTATGTGGATGCACCCACTAGAGAAGGTGCAAAACCTGACCTACTCTTGGAAAATAAGGCAGGGCAGGTGATTGAGGTGTCACTTTGTGGCTGGTGATCATAATAATCAGTTAGTTTTAAAACAGTGATGGGAAAGGATAGGTGGGATCTAAAGGTTCTAACTCAAAGGAAGGCCAATTTTGGTGGTATTAGGCAAGAACATTCAAAAGTTGATGGGGGTGGAGGTTCTCAGGTAAAGGGATGGCTGAAAAATGGGAAGGCTTTAAAATTGATAATGACAAGAGTCCAGAAACAATATGTTCCTGTTAGGGTGAAGGGCAAGGCTGGTAGATATAGGGAATGCTGGATGACATGAGAAATTGAGGTTTTTGGTCAAGAGAAAGATGGAAGCATGTGTCAGGTATAGACAGAGATCGAGTGAATCCCTGGATGAGTAAAAAGGCAGTAGAAGTATACTTAAGAGGAAAATCAGGAGTGCAAAAAGGGACATGAGATATCTTTGGCAAATAGGGTTAAGGAGAATCCAAAGGATTCTACAAATACCTTAAAGACAAAAGAGTAACTAGGGAGAAAATACAGCCCCTTAAAGATCAGCAAGGCCAGCATTATGTGGAACTGCAGGAGATGAGGGAAGCTACGAAATGAGTATTTTGCATCAGTATTTATTGTGGAGAAGGATACGGAATGTAGAGAATTGGGGAAATAAACAGTGACAGCTTGAAAAATGTCTGGATTACAGAGGTGGTGGTGCTGGGCTTCTCAAAATCCATTAAAGTGGAGAAATCTATGGGACCAGATCAGATCTACCCTAGAACTCTGTGGGAAGCAATGGAAAAGATTGCTGAGGCCTTGCTGAGATATTTGTATCATTGATTGCCAAAGGTGAGGTGCTGAAAGGCTGGAGGTTGGCTAACATAGAACATAGAACATAGAACATTACAGCACAGTACAGGCCCTTCGGCCCTCGATGTTGTGCCGACCTGTCATACCGATCTCAAGCCCATCCAACCTACACTATTCCACGTACGTCCATATGCTTGTCCAATGACGACTTAAATGTACCCAAAGTTGGCAAATCTACTACCGTTGCAGGCAAAGCGTTCCATTCCCTTACTACTCTGAGTAAAGAAACTACCTCTGACATCTGTCCTATATCTTTCACCCCTCAATTTAAAGCTATGCCCCCTCGTGCTCGCCGTCACCATCCTAGGAAAAAGGCTCTCCCTATCCACCCTATCTAACCCTCTGATTATTTTATGTTTCAATTAAGTCACCTCTCAACCTTCTTCTCTCTAATGAAAACAGCCTCAAGTCCCTCAGCCTTTCCTCGTAAGACCTTCCCTCCATACCAGGCAACACCCTAGTAAATCTCCTCTGCACCCTTTCCAAAGCTTCCACATCCTTCTTATAATGCGGTGACCAGAACGGTACACAATACTCCAAGTGCGGCCGCACCAGAGTTTTGTACAGCTTCACCATAACCTCTTGGTTCTGGAACTCGATCCCTCTATTAATAAAAGCTAAAACACTGTACGCCTTCTTAACAGCCCTGTCAACCTGGGTGGCAACTTTCAAGGATCTGTGTACATGGACACCGAGATCTCTCTGCTCATCTACACTACCAAGAATCTTACCATTAGCCCTGTACTTTGCCTTCCGGTTACTCCTACCAAAGTGCATCACCTCACACTTGTCTGCATTGAACTCCATTTGCCACCTCTCAGCCCAGCTCTGCAGCTTATCTATGTCTCTCTGCAACCTACAGCATCCTTCGTCACTATCCACAACTCCACCGACCTTAGTGTCGTCTGCAAATTTACTAACCCATCCTTCTACGCCCTCATCCAGGTCATTGATAAAAATGACAAACAGTAGTGGACCCAACACTGACCCTTGCGGTACACCACTAGCAACTGGTCTCCAGGATGAACATTTCCCATCAACTACCACCCTCTGTCTTCTTTCAGCAAGCCAATTTCTGATCCAAATTGCTATATCTCCCACAATTCCATTCCTCCGCATTTTGTACAATAGCCTACTGTGGGGAACCTTATCGAACGCCTTGCTGAAATCCATTTACACCACATCAACCGGTTTACTCTCATCTACCTGTTTGGTCACCTTCTCAAAGAACTCAATAAGGTTTGTGAGGCATGACCTTCCCTTCACAAAAACCGTGCTGACTATCCCTAATCAATTTATTTTTTTCTGGATGATGATAAATCCTATCCCTTATAACCTTTTCCAACACTTTACCAACAACTCAGGTAAGGCTCACTGGTCTATAATTACCAGGGTTGTCTCTACTTGACTTATCTATCTTCACCCTCTGTAGGATTTCTAATACCTCTTCCTTGTGAGCCTCAATCCCACATAGTCTAGTAGCCTGTATCTCAGTATTCTCCTCGACAACATTGTTGTTTTCTAGAGTGAATATTGTTGAAAAATATTCATTTAGCGCTTCCCCTATCTCATCTGACTCCACACACAACTTACCACCACTATCCTTGATTGGGCCTAATCTTACTTTCATCATTCTTTTATTCCTTAAATACCTATAGAAAGCCTTAGGGTTTACCCTGATCCTATCCGCCAACAACTTCTCATGTCTCCTCCTGGCTCTTCTGAGCTCTCTCTTTAGGTCTTTCCTGGCTACCTCGTAGCCCTCAAGTGCCCTAACTGAGCCTTCACATCTCATCCTAACATAAGCCTTCTTCTTCCTCTTGGCCAGAGATTCCACCTCCTTCGTAAACCACAGCTCCCACACTCTACAGCTTCCTCCCTGCCTGACAGGTACATACTTATCTAGGACACATAGGAGCTTTTCCTTGAATAAGCTCCATATTTCTAATGTGCCCATCCCCTTCAGTTTCCTTCCCCATCCTATGCTCCCTGAATCTTGCCTAATCTCATTGTAATTGCCTTTCCCCCAGCTATAACTCTTGCCCAGTGGTATACACCTATCCCTTTCCATCACTAAAGTAAACATAACAGAATTATGATCGCTATCACCAAAGTGCTCACCTACTTCCAAATCTAACACCTGGCCAGGCTCATTACCCAGTACCAGATCTAATGTGGCTTCGCCCCTTGTTGACCTATCTACATACTGTGTAATGTGGTACCATTATCTAAGAAAGGTGAAAAGGAAAAGCCGGGAACTAAAGACTTGTGAGCCTGACATCAGTGGTGTTGGAGGCGTTTCTGAGGAATAGGACTTACATGTATTTGGAAAGGCAAGGTCTGAATAGGGACAGTCAACATAGCTTTGTGGGTGGGAAATCAAGTCTCACCAACTTGATTGTCACTTCTTCAAAAAATCTCAAAGGGGATTGATGAAAGCAGAGCTATAGATGTGATCTCTGTGGACTTCAGTAAAGCATTTGACAAGGCTCTTCATGGTAAACTATTTAGCAAAGTTAGATCGCATGGAATACAGGGAGAGCTAGATATTTGGATACAGGACAGGCTCAAAGAAAGAAGACAGAGGGTGGTGGAGAGTTGCTTTTCAGACTGGAGGCGTTTGACCAGCAATGTGCCACAAGGAATGGTGTTGGATTCATTGCTTTTCATCGTTTTTATAAATGATTTGGATGTGAACATGGAAGGTATGCTTAGTAAGTTTGCAGATGACACCAAAATTGGAGGTGTCACGGACAGTGAAGAAGGTGACCTCAGCGTACGATGGAATCTCAGTCAGATGGGCCAATAGGTCAAGAAGTGGCAGATGGCGTTTAATTCAGATAAATGTAGAAAACAAGTCAGAGCAGACTTGTACACTTAATGTTGAGGTCCTGGGTAGTGTTGTTGAATAAAGAGACCTTGGAGTGCAGGTTCAAAGTCCCCTAAAAGTGGACTCATGGGTTGACAGGAATGTGAAGGCAGAATTTGGTATGCTTGCCTTTATTGGTCAGTGTGTATAGGAGCTGTGACTGTACAGGATATTGGTTGGGTCACATTTGGAATACTGCATACAATTCTGGTTTCACTACTATAGGAAAGATGTTGTGAAACTTGAAATGACTCAGAAAAGATTTACAAGGATGTTGCCAGGATTGGAGGGTTTGAGCAAAGGGAAAGACCAAATAGGCCAAGATTATTTTCCCTGGAGCATCAGAGGCTTGAGGGGTGGCGTTATAGATGTTTATAAAATCACGAGGGACATGGATAGGGTAAATAGACAATATCTTTTCCCCGGGGTGGGTAAGTCCAAAACTAGAGGTAATAGGTTTAAGGTGGGAGGAGAAAGACTTAAAAGGGATCTAAGGAGAAACTTTTTCACACAGAGGGTGGTATGAGTTTGAGATGAACTGGCAGAGAAAGTGGTGGAAACTGGTACATTTACAACATTTAAAAGGCACCTGGGTAAGTATATGAATAGGAAGGGGTTACAGGGATATGAGCCAAATACTGGCAAACAGAACTAGATTAATTTAGGATATCTGGTCAGCAGGGATGAGTTGGACTGAAGGGTCTGTTTCTCTGCTCCACATCTCTATGATTCTCTAAAGTACAGTGATCCTTTAGCTCTCCAGCATCTGACGTTCATTGTTCTTTACTACTGTGTTTATTTTATTGTTTACCCAAGATCAGTTGGTGCTTGAATTAATATTTCTTTCAGAATACAGCATTTCTGACAGTGTAGCACTCTCTTAATAGTATTGATAATGCTTGTGAAGATTTTGTACTAAATGCTGAAGTGGCAACCCTTAACCTCTGACTCAAAGAATATTCCTGTTGCCCCTTCGGTGATCCAAAAACAACCTGGCAATGTTGGTAATATCTTTCTCCAATGTTAAATCAACATAATCTGAAGACATTCAATGGGCAGTGGCATCGTGGACAGGAAATTGGCTAATAGGCAAAAAATGACTCGTGTTGTATGGATATTTTTCAGACTCAAAGGTCAATATACAACAATGTTCCACAGGGGTTAGCATTAGGACAACTGTTCTAAAGAGAAGAAACCAGACTTCTCCAGTCTCCAAAATCCTTTTTGACATTATCCAGTAAACCTCTCTGTACCATCTCCAAGGCTTTGACACCCTTCCTAAAGTGCAGTGCCAAAATTGTTCACAAAACTCCAGGAAAGGTGCAGTCTTTTTTTAAAATTCATTCATGGGATATGGACATTGCTGGCTGACCAGCATTTATTTCCCATCCCTAGTGGCACTCAAGATGCCTTTATGCTAACTGGCATTACCAACATTGAATCCCACACTATCACCATCCTGGGGGTTACCATTGGCGAGAAACTCAACTGTACTCATCACAGATACACAGTTGTTGCGAAAGCACGTCAGAGGCTAAGAATACTGAAGTGAGTCACCTCCTGGCTCCGCAAAGCCTGTCCATTACCGCAAAGACTAGTCAAGTTTGTGAAGGAATACTCTCCACTTGCCCAGAGGGGTGCAGCTCTAGCAACACTCAAGCAGCTGGATAGCATCCAAGGCAATGCAGTTCACTTACTTGAATGTGGCACCACACTCACAAGCATCCACTATTCATCACTGACTCAGTAGCAGCAGTGTATGCAATCTACAAGATGCACTGTCGAAATACACCAATGATTCTTAGACAGCACCTTGCAAACACACAATCACTTCTTTCCAAAAAATAAGCCATCAAATGAATGGGAACTCCACCACCTACAAATACACCTCCTCCCCAAGCTATTCATCGTCCCGGGTTGGAAATATACTACAGTTCCTTCACTGTTGCTAGATTAAAATCCTGGAATTTCCTCCCTGAAGGCATTGAGAGTCTACTCATAGCAAGTCGACTGCAGCAGTTTAAGAAGGCAGCTCACCTTCTCAAGGCCAATTAGGGATAGGCAATAAATGCTGGCCCAGCCAGCAACACCCACATTCCATGGGGAAATATTTAAAAAAGTGGAGAGTTTGCCTCCTGATTCCCATTGACTTCAGTTTCGCTGGGGTGCCTGGATGCCACACTCAGTCAAATGTAATCTATCAAGGGCAGTCACTCTCACCTAATGTCTAGATTATGTTTGAACCAAGGCTGTAATGAGGTCAGGAGCTCAGTGGCCCTGGCAGAACCCAACTGGGCATCATTGAAAAGGTTATAGCTGAGCAGGTGCTGCTTGGTGGCACTGTTGGTAATACCTTCCATTGTTTCACTAATGCTCGAGTGTAGACTAATTGAATGGTACTTGGCCAGGTTGGATTTGCCCTACACTGTGTACAGAATATACCTTGGCAATTTTCCATATTCTCCACTCTAATTTCTTTCAAAATCCTCATATGTATCTCACCTGTCCCAATGCCTTGTCACTCTAAGGACCAACAGTCTATCTTCTTTCCTTTTAATGTTGAGCTCTTCTTGTAAAGTCTAGGTAGGTTTTCTTTCCTTGATAAAGATAGGTGCAAAGAACTTATTGCTCATCTTAACCATTCCCCTAGCTTCTGCCTTTTTGCTCCCTAATCAGCTCCACTCCTCCATTTACTATTGATTCCCTATAGAAGCCTTTGGGTTACCCCTCTATTTAGGCTGCCCCCGTATTTTCTCGTAATTTTTTTGCTTCTCTCATTTGATTTTTCACCACCTCTCCAAACCTTCAAAATTCATTTTGATTCTCAATTTTATTTTCTACCTGACACAACTCACATGCTTTCTCCTTTGTCCCCCTCTGAGCTGAGTTTATTTGTCCTACCTTTCCCATTTTAGAGTTTTTTTTATTATTCATTCACAACATGAAGGTATCATTGACCAGGCATCAGTTATTGCCCAGAAGCAATTCAGAGGAAGGGTCGCCTTTCCATCTGAGGGATTATACCCTGAGAATATAAGTATTTACCAATTATTTCTCAAATCTATATCTTCCCGAGATCTCCTTCAAACTTCAAAATTCTACTCCCCGTACCCAAATCCAGGCCATTTATCTAAGCAAACATCCCAATAATGGTTTCCAGGGAACCTCACAGGACATTTCTCATCATTCAGAAAAACATTCTTTTGCTCTCGGGTGTGTGGCCATCAGCCAATTGCATACCCCAGTTACCTTTAATAATATTTCCAATTCCATGTAGGTCTGACTCTACTCATTTCAAGGACATGAATAAAAAGGGGGATGTGTAATATATGCTGGCCTTGCAAACAAACATCTCATCCCCATCAGAAATAAAGAAGCAAAACCAGAGATTAATAAAGTGTCAACTACTTGTCAAACTATTTGAGCTATTTGATGGAGTAATGGAAAGGTAGACTTGGTTCAGAAGATATCCTATGGACTTGAAACAACAGCTGAACGACTGAAAATACTTCCCCTCTAACTTCCAACTACTAAGCATTGGTCTGCAATCATAATGGTCCACTCTTCATGGACTGAAGTATCTCAATGTATGATTATTCATTATTCCTTGTACTTTATAGCTTCACAGCTATAATTTGCCAGAAAATAATGAATTTACAGTATTGGTTTTGCAACATCAACAGAGCGTTTGGGAACTGGGAACAGCAGAATCAACATTCTGACTTCATGCCCAGTGATATTTAAGGATTGAGAAATAATCAGGAGAAATAGAAAATCATCATAGAATCCCCTCGAGTCTGCACTAACCCTCCAAACAAGGGTGAATTAGAAACAAAGCAAGTACAAATGGGAAATAAAGAGGAAGTTAGATTGAGGTAAAGGGACAAAATTGTTTAAAGTAAAAACCTATTGAAATCTTTTTATAATTTCATTCATATGAAATTGAGCAACCTGACTTGGTTTGCCTTTGGATCAGAAACTTGCTGCCTCCTTAATCAACAATATCATCCTGAACTGGTCATAATCAGCAGTCATAATTTCCTGAGTATTAATGTGCAAATGGCATGCCAAAGATACCAATTGTACAAAATTAGCACATTCACACATTAATGTATCATTGACAAGCTATTATTTTCCAGAAAGATCCAAGTTTTATATGACAATTATCATTACCTATTTGCAAAGGAGAAATGATTTTAAAATGAGTGACAGCTTTTATTTAAAGACAAAATACTGGAGAAACTCAGCAGGTCTAGCAACATGTGTGGAGACAGAAGCAGGGTCAACATTTCAAGCCCAATATGACTCTTCTTCACAGCAGCTTGTTCTGATGAAGATTCACTGGACTTGTAATGTCTTTTTTTGTTTCGCTCTGCATAAATGCTGCCAGATTAGCTGAATTTCCTCAACATTCTGCGGTTGCATCAGCTTTTTAATTGAAACAACAGTCATGACTTGAGATTCAAAAGCCAATTTTCCTCTCAGTAAAACAAAGCCTCTGAAATAAGAACACAGCATGTTTAGAATTTCATTTTTATTTTTAATTGATTAATCTTAATACTGCAAAGACAACTTCCCAAAAAAGATACGTTCAGGTGGGGAGGGGGCTCCAGAAGAAAATGAAGTCATTGTTGTGACTGTAATCATTTCTTGGCTAAGAGATGGATACTTCAAGCAGAAAGTCAAGAACCTTTCTTCAGGCCTGCAGGTCCCTGTAAGACTTGTTGGACATCATGAACATGGATACTTTAAATCCAACAGACATACAACAGAACTGTATCAAAGTCAACATGCAAAATAAGATAGTTTTGGTGCAAGTAGAATTTAAATCCCCTGACAGAAGTCAGCTGATCACCAAACCAGACCTACTCTTTTCCAAAAGGTATTAACATAGTAAACAACATTTGAAAAATATATCAATTGTGGGTCAGAAATTATATTGACCACACCAATTTAGATCACTTTATATTAAGTGGGAATTACTCAGGCCACACAGTTTGCATTTCTAAACAGCAATCATTTTTCACTTCTTTGGGAAAGGCTGACTGTGATTTTGCACCTCAAAAAATACAGCAAAGTGATTGATACAACATTCAGAATATGACACCCATTCCTGCTTACTTGAATCATCAGGATGGGTTGTGCAAGCAATGCAGCAGAGGCAGTATTCCACTGATGGTGCATTTCTTTTTTAAGTGATTTATCCCCTTGATCCATACAGGGCATGCCACTGTGCACGAATCATTTAAATACAAAACATATACAAGAGTGTTGTACCTCCCTAAAACAGAGGGCAATACTTCTCAATAACAACATTCATAGCATAGTGATGCATAACCCTTATTAAAACACTTGCTTCGCATCATAATGTTTCAAATTTCTTCCCTTTACATAGTGTGGACACATGCTAAAACTCTGCAGCAGCCACAAAATTATGAAATTACAACAGGACAAGTGGACAGATTGGAATTACAAAAAAATTCATTTTTAAAAAAAAAGTCATCTTCTCAGGGCTGCAGTTTGTAGGTTTATCACAGCATGATATACTCTTTTATGCCCCGTTTAAAATTAAAAAAAGTAAATACAAGATAAAAAGCAATATTCAAAATGTGCAACCCAGAGTCTGAAATGATTCAGTGCAGGCCTTCCATTGGGACTATTCCACTGGAGTGCCCCTCCAGAGGCTGTATGAATTGATGTGTTTCAGATCAGAAATGACATATATGAATAGAGGGAACAGGCTTTAGGGCCAGAATGGCCTATGTCTGTGCTCCAAAAGTGCACTACTTTGGATCAGTAACAGTTTATGTATGCATTTGTTTTTCAGTCTAAGTAAAACACAAAAGCTCCTCTGTAATCAGTCAAGTCTAATAATTAAAATTCCACTGGTGAAATGAAACTGCTAATTTTTTCTTTACATGTAGAATGAGATCTTGGTATAAAACACTGAAATTGACCAGAAATTCTTTTTATGCCTTTCCCACTAAAGAAACATGTCTCTCTAGAAAATCTTTAATAATTCAAGAATGGTAACAAAACAGTAAAGTCACAAAGGCCAATGGTAAAGGCAGCAGCCATAAAACACAGCAGCAAAGCCCATGGTTCAACAAGTCTCAGGAAAACCAATTTGAATGCTTCAGATTACGTTAGGTGGTTTTAAAAATATTTTAATCAGACAGACTTGCTCTTCTGATGTGATTTATTCAACCTTAGGGCATTTTCACAAACAATGCCTTTCAAGTTGAATATTAAGGTAATGCAGGCACATCTTAAAATATGGTTTAAAATGACTAAGCTTTCAAAAAATATTGATCAGGGCAAGTCAATAATGCTGCCTAAATAGACAGATAATTCTGAGATAGTAGGAACTGCAGATGCTGGAGAATCTGAGATAACAATGTGTAGAGCTGGATGAACACAGCCGGCCAAACAGCATCAGAGGAGCAGGAAGGCTAATGTTTCGGACCTAGACCCTTCTTCAGAAGGGTTACATGGACAGAGATGAGATTGAGGAGTGATTAGTTGAGTTCTATAGGGAACAATGTTAGTATTGCTACACTTGCTGACCTGGTCCTGACAAGTGAGGAAAGAAAATGACATTTACTGATACAAAACTGGGTGAAAACAAATCAAGCATTTTGGCCAAAAAAAAAGTATAAGCACAAAAGTGGACAACTTTGAAAGATGGTCAACTTTGAAAAATAATGAATAAATGTATTTTGGTAAATAAGGACAGGAAAAAGAAATACAAACTAACTGGTAGTGAAGCAGAACAGAGGGACTCCAGTATGAGGGTAGACGCATACCTGCTTTTTACTCCATATTTACTATTTTGAACTGCTTTCTCCACTCATTTCTGCAGCTTCATGACAACATCGCAGGCCTTGGCCACCAGACCAAATGACTGCTTACACGATTCAAAATATACTGGGTATTCCCAGTTAAATTAGAAAAGCCCTTATTTGATGCACGAGGAATTGCGCTCTAGGGGCAACACTGGTTCTTAATGTTGCAAGTACTTGAGTGCAGTTTGTTTGCTCTGTTCTGTACTTGGATTTATTCTTAGTGAGACAAGTAGATTTGCTGCCACTGGGTTAGGGAGTGTAAATTAAAAAGGAAACATATGATTTCCATCTAATTTGTTGTTGCTGTTGAGCATCAATAATTACTGTCAAGGTGCATGTGGACAACTGGGTAATGATAAAACTGGACTTTGCCGGGATGGGTGCCATAGGCCATCAGGCTACAAGTTCACTGTCCGAGCTTCCTTAGACGAAGTACAGTAGTCATTGTAGTATCTTTGAAAATGTGGCAAGGGTCAGAACATGAAAATATGACAAAGTGGGACAGGCAGCAAGTTTAGAAGGCAGCCCTCAGGATGTTTGAAAGATCACGTCTGAAGGGTTTCATGTTAAAAAAAATAAGACTTGAAGCCAATGAGAAACTAGGATCTATTGCAAAGGTCAATTGACCTTTGAAAGTTTCTTCAAAATAGCCTGCTTTTCTTCCTCTAGTTGAGTACTGTTGGAACATCTGTTATAATATCAACAGGTGCTAATAAATTCTAATGGGATAGCCCTTTCAATGCAAGACACATTGCTCACCATCAACAGAACTGGCAGCATCTCTGTTCTCTTTGAGGTCAGAATGCCAAGCTGAATGTTAATTTTGTATCACATGAAGTAGTGAAAAATCACAGAAAAGCAGCCTTGGGACCATGCAAACGAGCTTGAATTAAAGTAAAACACAAAATTCTCAACAAAGAGCCCGCATACTTTGGTGGATGAAAATGCTGTTTTCAATAAAATACCAAAACCCAAGTAATCCAAAGAAGAACAGTGATCAAACATTGAGTGGATGGAACAAGCAGAGAATGAAATGTTAAGTACTGTAGTGTTCTCTGGCAGTACATTAATGGTCAAGAGGGCAAAATGCTACAGTCACATGCATCGGGCATTTGCCACCTGCACACACACAAACAGACACAATGCATATTATTGCCCCAAATTTTATTCAAGAAACTTATTCACAAGTTAGTTGGAGTGCTTCAACAGCTGTTCTACATTTAGTCGGTCTTTAATTTATTCCTTCGGGGGTGGGGGGAGGTCCAATCTTACTAACAGGCTATGGCCTTAAAAAAAAACGTCAATGCTGGAACTGACCATGTCATACCTACGCTGTCTTGAGGAATAATGATATCTTCAAATCACCAACATCACAATGAACTGCCAGTGTCAGAAATCTCCTGGTGCAGCATGTATGACATGCCATTTTATAGAAAAACCCAAAACTGCTAAGGTGACCTTGCATTATCCATCTCATCCAGCACTTCACAATCAGGCCTGACCAGCATATCATGTCCTGTGTCTGCTCCATATTGGTCACATTGTCAGACCCCAGTTAAGTTCATTTGAAAATACAGTAGGTGTATATCTAAGTGAAATGATGAGAATACAAACTTGCACAAAAGTGAAAATGAATTACTAAAGCAAGCTCTTTCAAAACTAAATAGACTTTTAATTTTCATTCATGTTCCCCTGCCTGCTTTCTCCTGCTCTTTATCTGAAGATACCAACTCCTTGACAGGATCCCACAGGACCATAACCTTGAGGCAATTCATCATGCACCATTCTCAGCAATCAATGCTAACAGGAGGCATGACTCTGTCAAGCACATGAAAATCCAATGCTTAGCTAGTTGGCAACGAAGTGAGAACAATAGCCGGCTCACCTCCATCTAACCCAGGGTTTCTGGGCTCTTGCTAATGATACCTCCAGCAGCAAGCAGGTGCAGATGAATTGATTCAACACAGAATAGACAGTTATACCCAGAAACAGGGTGTCAAGTGCTTACTATGCAATTAGGATTACAAGAAACAAAAGAGTTTGGTAAATTTTCACAGCAGTTTCTTGCTTTTTTACCAATATTTCTGAGTCTATCAGAACTGTGCTCTGTTTAGAAAAACATGGCAATATTTCAGATTTATTGCAGGGTGAACAGGTTTGTCGATGAAATATACACAACATAAAAAGTTACTTGAAATCATTTTTCTAAACTTTAGATCTAGAAACTTCTGCAATTGAAGTTTAAATAAATCATGTGATCCTGAATATAATAGTGGCTACAATCACTCTACTGTAGTTTGTTAAACCACATTAATTTAAAAAAATTCCATTAACAGCAATAACCATTTTCATGATTCAATTACTGCAGGTACTCCTGTCCTGTGGCACAGAGCTGTTAATGGATCTGGTCGCGCAATAAATCCTCAACAGCTTTTCCTAATTACAGCTCATCATGCCATGGCTTTTAAATATCAGACTGAGTTCTATGTTAGAAATATGCCATCTCAATGCTAGCCTCAACTAGTCTGCTCAACATTTCCCTGAAGGGTGCGTATAGATCAAGGAGTGGCTTGTGCTACAGAAAAAGAAAGACAGGGAAAGTAATTGGGCAGAGATGATTCCTGCATCATAGAATCATGCCAATTCCAGAAAATCTGTCTGGTG
The DNA here is from genome assembly GCF_030684315.1 of Stegostoma tigrinum. NCBI lineage: Eukaryota > Metazoa > Chordata > Chondrichthyes > Orectolobiformes > Stegostomatidae > Stegostoma > Stegostoma tigrinum. The sequence goes on from NC_081364.1 coordinate 9,289,620, forward strand.
AACTGAATCTCTTTCCCCCTGACATATACATACAGGAAGCATTGTACAAGGGGAAAGAAAAAGACAACTCAAATATTAATAACAAAGTAGAAGTAAAAGACCAAAAGCACACATTTTGTCATCTTGTAGAAATTGTCTAATAGTGCAAACTGCAAGCTGTGGCAGTCACAAGCGACATGCACAAGGTATATCAGGTGACCACTGTGCTTGAGAAGGCCCTTTCATTTAAAAAAAAAACACAATTCAACCCGAGCCAGCTGAAAAACCTCAATAAAAAAGTGTGGGTCGGTGGCTGGTGGGATGAGAAGAGTTACAGCAAATGGCAGTGTGTATTACCCTGGCGAGGTTTCACAAAAAAAAGCACAGACAGGAATAGCACTGCTTTTCGAACACATCAGTGTTATTAACCACATTGGAGCAACAAACTAGAGACTTGCTTTTCCAGTTGTGTTGTTCTAATTCTGCAAATTGACAATTTTGCCACTTTGTTGATCTTGAAATAATCCAGAGGATCTGATGATCTTCAGACTTTGGACCTGAACCATGCTGAATTCCCATGGTGGATGCACATGTTGCATTTTAGAAACCCCTTGATTTAAAAAAACAGCTATTGTGGTCTACGATTAACACAATTCAGGAATCTTTAAAGGTTTATATGAAATATTAAAACCTATCCCAGATACTTTTCAATGTAAAACTCAGTGGTGAAACCACAGAAGCAATCAAAGCTTTACAACATTTTTTTTGGAGATTTTTTTGGCAAGAACTGGTCACCTATTTAAATAAGTAACAAAGAAACACTGAATGTCATCAATATCATCTTATCAAAAGTTACATTTAGTATTTGTCTTTGTTGTTCATTTTGATAATTCATAAACCAACATTTTGTTTGGTGTTGAAAGAAAAATTAAGAAACAGAATAAATGCTTTTAAACTCAAGAAGGCAGATAACAAAACAGAAACAAACATATGCCACTTATTTTCCCATCCCTGTATGGCCAGTAATGTATTTCTGCATTACATGGTGTCTACCCCATGGGATGCAAAGAGCCAGAAAATGCTACTTTGCCCATATACTGCGTTTTTTTTTTCAGTGGGGAGTTTTATTTGTGTGTGGACAATTTTTACTTTGTTTTCATCAATGTGAGAAGGCACTGAATGACAATGTGCCTATATACCAGGATTCTCCAAGTCCAAACTGGTGCCAAACAAGGAGACAAGTTGTTCTTCATAATTCACTATATTTCTCTTCATGATGTCCATGCAAGGGCCTAACAATCTTTCAAATGCTTGAATATCCATCACTGAAAAGAGAAGACAGAAGAAATTGTTTTAAAAAACTTGATAACCTCACTGTTTTGAGCTAACAAAATATCTTATGCATGAGTTTGCTTGAACAAACACAAACCAGAGAAGACACAAGGGGATAAACTGTCAAAGCAAGATTCCACACCAGTATATTGCCTTTCTCTTGAGCTCACTAGAGCTCCTTGAAGTGAAACATTACAATAACTTGCTTTCTTAAATGTCATGTTTACTTCATTGTATGCAATTGATGTCACAGTAACATAAATCATGGTCCTACATTACCACCTTTAGTGCATTTTCATCCAAGTTCCACCAAACCTAACACGCAGATACAGAAAACAATTATGAGGCCCGTAACATGCCAGAATATATTGCAATGGAATTGCAGTATAAGAATAAAACAAGTCTTGCCACAATTGCAGGGTTTTGTTTAGAAGACACCTAAAAAGTATGTTCAGTTTTGGTCTTCGTACTGAAGGAAGGATATATTTAAGTTGTAGGCAGTTCAGCGAAGGTGCAATAGATTAATTCCTCAAATGAGGCTTGTCAAATTGGGAAAGGCTGAGTGAATTTGTGAACTCACAACCCCAAAAGATTGTGAATGTTCCAACATCAAGTACATTTGTTCTTGGGACAGACACATGCTTTTCTCTCAAAGTGTAGAGGTACAGGAAGCAGATGGGAAAGCAGATTTGAGGCAGAAGATCCGACTGAATGGCAGAACAAGCTCGAGGAGCTATATTGTCTACTTCCATCCATATTTTTGATGTTTACACTGTACAATAGATTTTTTTAAAGTGAAGTCTGGAGATCGTCAATGAGTTAGGATAGCAGTCCACACAGTATGGGATTTGGATGCGTATGTTAGAAAGGATTCAATCACGACTGTCAGACATCATTACAAAACAAATACTGGAATGAATAAGTATTTTTTTGAAGTAAAACTAAATTCCATTAGACTTGTCATAAACAACAAGAAAAAGAATACTTGCCTAAGCACTTGACTTCTCCAACAGCATATGCTGAAGCTGCTCTGGGTTTGTTGGTAACCAGTGCTAGCTCTCCAAAATACTGCCCCTTGGTACACCTGGCAATCTCTACTTCTGTCTTATCCTGTTGACTTGCCAATGTCTTGAGATTGAGTACATTAGGTAATAGAGAAATAAACACAATCAGTTCATATCAAAATAAGCTCAATACTATACAAACTGTTTTGTGAAAAAAAATGTGCACTCAAAAGTTTAGCCTTGGACTGCACATATTGAAATTTTAATCTGCATTTCCTACTTCTGTATCCTCACTACTTCCTTCAACTAGGTCTGTTAAGGTGAAGTGCACATAGTCAGAAACGCAAATCAATATTCAACCATACATAGTCTTTTAAGAGTAAAATCTGAACTTCTAGAAACTGTACATGGAAACTACAAAGACAGATGCTGATGTTTCAATTGAAAAACAACTGCTTTTGCTTTGGACAATTGATTCAAGTTTGCCAACGCATTTTGATTCCTGTAATAAAGCAGCAAGTTACATTCATAATGAATGAGCAAGTATGACTACGATGAACAGGGAAAGAAACTTGTTATGCATCTGCAGAAACATTTGAAAGGAAGTCAGGTCAACATTTCACATGTAGTCCATCATAAATATTTAACCTGCCTTCCTCCTTCAAACGTGGCATTTCTGCTTATGCCAACAGGCTGATATATTGTTCCTGTCAATTCCAAAACCCCCTGAATATCAGTTCCTATCCAAGAATCTGGAAGCAGAAGAACAGCTTCATTACAGCCAAGAATCTACATCCATCTCTGCTAGCACCTCCTGCATCCAAAATATCCCTCTTCTCCTCAAAGATCTTAAAGCATTGCTACTTCCAAGATCAAAGCAATTTCTACTACAATTCTATGTCTCCTGGTTGTTGAGTGAGGCAAAGGAGCAAATAGCAGAACACTGGCAATAATTTTCAATTCCTTTCTGGCCACTGGTCTGGAGGACATGTGGTATCATTACACAAAAGGGAACCTGGGATAAACCAGGAAGCTTTGGCAAGTCAGTCTAACCTCAGGGGTGGGTTAAAATATTGGAAGCAATTCTGAGGGACAGAACTAATCTGCACTTGGAGAGGCAGAGATTAATCAAGAACAGTCAGCACAGTTTTGTTTAGGGGAGATCATATCTAATCAAGATGATTGACTTTTTCAAAGAAGTGACCAGGTTCATAGATAAGGGCAACACATTTGATGTATCCTACTTGGACTTCAGCAAGACTTTTAATAAGGTCCTGCATGGGACACTGACAACAAAGGATAAGAACTCATGGGATCCATGAAAACTTAACTATTTGGATCCACAATTTGCTGAGAGGCAGGAAATAGATTGTGATAGTGGAGGGTGTTTTGTGACAGGAAACCCTGTGCCCAGTGCGGTTCCACAGGGCTCAGTGTTGGGGCTCTTGTTTGTGGTATTACATAAATGATTTAGACTTGAATGCAGGTTGACACTTAGGGTTAATGGATGATACAAAAATCAGTGGGGTGGCACAGTGGTGAAGATAAACAGATTACAGGAGAAAAAGATGGGATAATCAGTGGCAAATGGAATTCAATCTAAATAAGTGAGAGGTTAACTCTCTTCTTCAGAATTTCATCCAACAGTTGTCCCATCACTAACATAAGACTCACTTGTCTGTAATTCTCCGATTTATCTCTACCATCCTTCTTGAAAAGTGCAACTCTATTACTTGTCTTCTAGTCCTTTGGCATCCCGTGTGGCCAGAAAAGAATTAAAAATTTGGGCGAGACCCTCTTAATTTTCTCCATCATCTCCCACAGCTGCCTGGGACAGAACTCTCTGGGCCTGGGGATTCATCCACTTTTAATCCAGCCAAAACCTCCAAGAGTCCTTACTCCCTATGTCAATCGGCTTAAGAACCTCACAGTCCCTGTATCCAAAATACATTCTCCTTCTCCCAATGAAGACAGATGTGAAATATTCCTTTAACACCTTTCCCATGTTCTCTGGCTCCATGCACTGGTTTGGCCCCTTGGTCCCTTCTCTTTCCCTGATTATCCTCTTGCCCTCCTGCAATTTCTGTACTCCACTAGGGCCTCAGTTGACTTGCTCCCTTTGTACCTGCTAAAAGCCTGTCTTTTTCTTACCATCCCGTCCTGAATATCCCTAGACATCCAAGGTTCTCTGGGTTTGTTGTTCCCGTATCTCACCATCAAAGGAACACATTACACCTGAGATCTCAGAGACAGTAGGAACTGCCAATGTTGGAGTCCGGGATAACAAGGTGTGGAGCTGGAGGTACACAGCAGGCCAGGCAGCATCAAAGCAGCAGGAAAGCTGGCATTTCGGGTCTGGACTCTTCTTTAAAAATGGGGGAGGGGAGGGGAAGGGGGTTCTGGAATAAATTGAGCAGGGTACGGTGATAGAAGGTGGATAGTGGAGCAGATAGATGGAAGAGAAGACAGACAGATCAAGGAGGTGGGGATGAAGCCAGTAAAGGTGAGTGCAGGTAGGAAGTTGGGGTGGGGGTTGGTCAGTGAGGAGGGAGGAGCAGATAGGTAGGAGAGAAGACGGACAGGTCAAGGAGGCGGAGATGGGGCTGGTTTCTGTCTTGGAATGAGGACAGGAGTTTTCAGGGATTTTGAAGCTAGTAAAATCCGCACTGAGACCAAAATTGGGTTGTAGGGTTCCAAGGCGGAATATGAGGTGTTGTGCCTCCAGTTTCCGGATGGCATCGTTGTGACACTGGAGGCGGCCCAGGACGGATATGTCGTCTAGGGAGTGGGAGGGGGAGGTGAAGTGGTTGGCGACTCGGAGGTGTTAACGTTTGTTGCGAACCGAGTGTAGATGCTCCACAAAGCGGTCTCCGAGCCTCCGCTTGGTCTCCCTGATGTAGAGGGGCCACATCGGGAACAGCGGATACAATGGACCACATTAGTGGACGTGCAGGTGAACATCTGTGTGATGCAGAAGGTTTTTTTGGGACAGAGGTGAGGGGGGAGGTGTGGGGGCAGATGTAGCACCTCCCGGGGCTGCAGGGAAAGATGCTGGGAAAGGTGAGGCTCGTGGGGAGTGTGGGGGGGACGAGGGAGTCAGAGAGAGAGCGGTCCGTCCTGAAGGCAGATAAAGGTGGGGAGGGAAATACATCGTTCGTAGTAAGGTCAGATTGTAGGTGGAGAATGATGCGTTGAATCCAGAGGTTAACGGAGTGATATGTGAGGGCAAGAGGAATTCTTTGTTTTTATTGCGGGGAGGGGGTGTGAGGGCTGAGGTGCGGGAAAACACAAGAGATGCTGTCAAGAGCATTTTTGACCACTGCGGGGTGGGGGAAAATTGCAGTCCTTGAATAAATGAGGACAACTTGGGAGCAGATGCAGCAATGGCAGAGGCATTGGGAATAGGAGATCGCATTGTTGCAGGAAGGTGGGTGAGAGGAGTTGTATTCTAGGTAGCCTTGGGAGTCGGTGGGCTTGAAATAAATATTGGTCTCAAGGTGGTTACCAGAGATGGAGACAGAGAGGTCCAAGAAAGAGAGGGAGGTATCAGGAATGGTCCAGGTGAACTTGAGGTTGGGTTGAATGTGTTAGTAAAGCTGATAAACTGTTCGAGCACGAGGCAGCACTGAGGCAGACATTGATGTAACAGAGGAAGAGGTGAGGGATAGGACCAGTGTAAGTGTGGAAGAGGGACTGTTCCACATATCCTGCAAAAAGGCAATGCATAGCTTGGGTCCATGGCCACCTCTGTTGTCGTAGGAAGCGAGAGGAGTTGAAGGAGAAGTTGTTAAGCCTAAGGGCAAGTTTGGTTAGGCGGATAAGGGTGTCAGTGAAGGGGGACTGGTTGGACCTGCAGGTGAGGAAGCAGAGGGTCTATGGGCCATCTGCATTGGGAATGGAAGTATACAGGGATTGGAAGTCCATGGTGAAGATGAGGTGTTGAGGGCCAAGGAAACAGAAGTTTTGGCGTTGGTGGAGGGCGTGGGTGGTGTCCCGGATGTAGGTTGGGAATTCCTGGACCGGGAGAGAAAATGGAGTCAAGATAAGTGGAGATAAGGTCAGTGGGGCAGGAGCATGCAGAGACAATTGGTTGGGAGGGCAGTCAAGTTTGTAGATCTTGGGAAGGAGATAGAAACGGGTGGTGCGGGGTTGGGGAATGATGAGGTTAGAGGCTGTGGGTGGGAGGTCACCTGAGGTGATAAGGTTGTGAATGGTCTGGGAGATGAGATTTCCCCATTTCCTTTTTGAATGACCCCCCACATCTACTCTGCTGAGATTTTCCCCACAAGTAGTTGTTCTTAGTCTACTTTGTCCAGATCCTGCCTTATTTTCATAACATCTGCCTTCCCCAATCCACAACCTATTTTTGCAGATCATGATTTTCCATTTCCATAACAAACTTAAAACATATTGTGGTGTGGTCACTATCACTAAAATGCTTCCCCATGGCCTCCTCGAATCTCTTCCAGCTTTGTTCTCCAGAACTAGGTCCTACACTGCTGTTCCTTGTTGGACCTTTAACACGTTGACATTAAAAGCTCTCCTCAATATATCTCAAGCAATATGCCAGCTCTAAACCCTTAAACTATGACTATCCCAATTAATGACGGGAGGGGGGAGTGGAATATACCTTGGAATGCTGAGCTACCAGTCAGACCCCTCATTCAATCACATCTCCGTGATGGCAACTCCACATGACATTCGTGCCCTTTTCTGTCTTACCAGTAATAGTCCTAGCATTAAAGTACAGGCTATCCAGCCTCATTTTAGACCCTTGGAATTCAAAATGGCTGAACTCCCTTTATCTTGGCTCCTTTACTAAAGACTGTGCCCTTATTATACTAACACTGTGTCCCCTGCTGAACTAGTTTAAACTTCTCCCAAAAGAGCCAGCAAACGTACCAGCAAGGATGCTAGTCCCTATCTCAGTCAGATACAGACTACCTCGCTTGTACAGATCCTACCTTCACCAGAAATGGTCCCAGTGATCAGATTAGATTCCCTATGGTGTGGAAACTGGCCCTTCGGCCCAACAAGTCCACACCGCCCCTTTGCAGCATCCCACCCAGACCCATCCCCCTATCACCCACACACCCCTGCTCCTTATGGGTAATTTTAGTTTGGCCAATCCACCTAACCTGCACATCTTTGAACTGTGGGAGGAAACCGGAGCACCTAGACACAGGGAGAACGTGCAAATCAGGAATCTAAAACTTTCCTAGCTAGACCAACTCTTGAGCTACATTTTCACCTATTATCCTATTTCTGTACTCACTAGCACTTGACACGGGTAATAATCCGAAGATTATAACAATTGAGGCCCTGCTTTTGAGTCTACCGATTAAAAATCTAGTTCCCTGAATTCTTGATGCAAGACCTCACCTCTCATTCTATGTTATTGGTACCAATGTGTATCATAACCTCTAACTTAGTGTCCTTCCCTTCAGGATGCCTTGCAGCTACTCATCAACGTCCCTGGCCCTGGGCCCAGGGAGGAAACACACCACCCCGGAGCATGTCTGCAGTTGCAGAAATGTGTGTGCGTTCCCCTATCCTCTGCTTCTTCCTTTTAACAGGGCCTAACAAGTCCACATCTACCATCATCCTTTTTCACCTGATTGAATTTGTTTAAACATTCAACAGTACCGCATATGGATTACAACCATCAGTACTGCTTCCTGCTCTAACTCCAACCTGAACAACTTAATTAGAGCTACTTTTAATTTTCATTGCTCTCATGCTATTCTGCAGAAATTTACAACAACTGCCTCTTCTTTGCTTCTTTTTCTATTTGCAGCAATGAGCTTTCTACCAATATTAGAGATAAACTCTCAGACATGTATAGCTTCTTAATTACACTTCTCATCACTCTCTGGCTATAAGGACACCACTCCTTTTTGTAACTTCTCAGTCTGTTACACCAAAATTATAACTCTAGCTTCCACATCAGCATTTCTAACAGGTCCTTCTTTTGCCCAGGCGAGGATTTCCTTTCATTAGGTGAACAAAGCATGAAACCATACCCATCCTATTTCCCTCCAGTTCTGTCCTCTCTCCCAGAACTTCCTTGACCCACGAGACTCCACGTTATAGTGCTTTGCAATTTCCAGAACCTTCAGTGTGCCATCACACAGATTCCTTCTTTTAAGCAATCTGAAGGGACCATTCTCCCCACAACATCCTGATTCACTATTCCATCACACCTAACATTAATTTTCTTTCCCACGCAAGCAAAAAAGATGAAATATCTGTTCTTTCCTCTCAAACTTTCCCAGTGTCCTGGTCTCCAAATAGTCCTTCCAGATGAATTAGCAATTTGCTTGTAAATTTTGTATCATAATACACATTGCTCATAATAGGCCCTCTTCTATACTTGTGAGACTAAATATAATAGGGTGATACTTTGCTGAACATGTCCACTCAGTTCACAAATGTAACCAAGCTTCTGGTCCCTTTCCACTTTAGTACTCTATCTCACTCTGGTCTCTGTTTCTGGGAGTGTTTAAATGAAGTTCAAGGAAAGCTTGGGGAGCAGAAACTCAGCCTTCATTGAAGTACATTACAGCTTTATGGACTCAAGGTGGAGTTCAACAATTCTAGGTTGCATCCACTACTCCAGTTTTCTCAGTCAGCAGATGCTGGTAATGGTCTTGTTAATAATAATAATAAATTGCTTTATTGTTACCGTTCTTTGTCTTGCTCAATTTGTTATTTAAATACTGCTCAAATCTTACATATCATTTCTAGCCCCTTACTTACGCATCTATTTTGTCTCAACTATATATTTGCTTAAAAATTGTCTAATTGTTCATGTTTCATCTGTTAGAAAACATCATTGACCTGAAACATTAACTATATTCTCTTGCCACATAGTGCCCAACCCGCTGGGTATTTCCAACAACTGCAGTATTTTGTTTCTGTAGTTAATGCATACGATCACTTGATATCCATCTGAGCTATAAAACCTCTTACTTTGCTCTTGATCATGATCTTCACTTCACCCGATTCTACAATGAAGAAACAGTCGGCTTTATCACCCTGTGTAAAAATGGAGAGATTTCTTTAAAATCACAACCTTCCTGTATATGTAGTAAAACTGATCAGCTACTCAAATGCTTCTAATGTGCATTCACTTGACTTTCATTTTCTTCAAATAACATTTCTAACATTTTTACAAACATAAGATACTGAGGGGAAATAAGTACTTGAATGTTTCAGACACCCTCATCTCCCAGAACAAGGTGACATAATGTAAAATAGACATGGGCCACGTAGAAATGAAAATCTGGAATTCACTCCCACAAATGGATACTGTACTTAATTAAAAATTTCCAGGGTGATATTGATAGGTTTTTGTTAGGCAAGGGTATCACATGCAACAAAGTCAGGTAAATAGAGCAGAGACTTGAGGAGCCGAATTATTAATTCCTGTTCCAACGAACTTTGAGATCAGATCCTGACACCAGTCCAGTTTAGGGGCTCAAACGCTTCCCATTGTTGGTCATAAAATCAATTTGGATAGGGTCTCAGAATCATAAGCCTTCATCAGTCAAATATCAATGCCCGTTGAGAAGCAATGATGGACAAAAAAGAATTTCACAGTTTAGAGATTATGAGTAGGATCATGCTGATCAGTTCTGATTACAAGACAATAGGGCTTAGGTTACAGAGACAAAGATAACACATTTAAAATTTAGGAACAACAGTTACAGCTGGCTGTGGCAGCAGTGATAATGCAAAGAGACCAGAGAAAGTAGTAACAGAGAAGATTCGGAGGCTAATGAATCTCTCATCAGAATCCAACTGTTTGGTATTTGGGATTGAGTGTCTTTGGAAACTGGTGGGGGCAAAGAAATAGCAATATGAAAGGCCAATTGGACTTTTGAGCCTCAATACAAGCATGGCTAATTTTCAACATCAACTCAACCTTGACTATTCCATTTTTTAATTTATTCATTCGTGGGATGAGGGTGTCGCTGACCGGGCAGCATTTGTTGCCCATCCCTTATTGCCAGACGGCAGTCAAGGGTCAACCACATTTGCTGTGGGTCTGGAGTCACAAGTAGGCCAGACCAGGTAAAGATGGCAGTTTCCTTCCCTAAGGACATTAGTAAACCAGATGGACTTTTTCAACAATCGACAATGGATTCATGGTCATCATTAGATTCTTAATTCCAGATACTGATTCAATGCAAATTCCACCATATGCCACAACGCAATTTGAACTCGGGTGCCCAGAACATTATGTGGGTCTCTGGATTAGCAGTCCAGCAACAATACCACTAAGCCATCGTCTCCCCATACCAATTCATTCCTTAAAATCTAAAAATTTTCTCTCCCGTATCCTGAGACTGTGCCTGTTAATTCTATACACCGAACAAGGGAAACCATTTTCCGTGCATCAAATCTGTTCACCCCTGTTAAGATTTCACACAGATCCCTGCTCATTTTCCTAAACTGTCATTAGTACGGGCACAGATGAATTAGTATCTCCTCACTGGACATCACCAGTGTCAGTCTACTGAACCTCCTCTGCAGTACCTCAATGGTAAGTAAACACATTCTTAGGTAGAGAGACCAAAATTGCATGCAGTATCCCAGCTGTGGTCTCACTGAAACCCCATGTAACTACATTAAGATATCCTACTTCTGAACTCAATCCTCTTGCGATGATGGCCAACATACCACTTGGACACCAGTCAATGATAAAACACAGGTACAGAAAAAATTTGGGAGGCCAAGGACACCAGTTGATTTATTCCACGTGATTTGCCTTTCACTAACCCATGCTGGCTTTCTCCAATCCTGTTAATGCTTTCCGAATGGCTGTTATCACATCTCATAAAATACTCTAGCACTTATCTCGCTACTGATATGAGGATAAGTGGTCTGTTGCCCTCTTTTCCATCCTCCCTCCCTTTTTAAGCAGTGGGGTTGTATTTTCCACACTCCAATTTGTAGGAACTGCTTCAGTCTCTATAGAATTTTGGAAGATGACCACCAATACACCTAATATTTCTGGCCAGACTTCGTATCGCACAGAATGGGGGGGAAATCCAGGTCTGATTTGTGGTCCACGGCTAATTTCAACCAGGTTCTACAATTTATTTCAGCAACCCTGAATAAGGGATGAGAAAAAGGAGCCAGAGTTGTTACACCCAAATACCATCAAATGCTCACCTACTCTGATTCATACAGGGACATGAGATGAAGGCTCATTGTTCTGACGTGCCCTACGTTTCAACAGCCTTCACTCACTCTCACATATGTAGAATGGTTATTTGTACAGTCACGATATTGATCATTGAATTCAATCAGCCAACTTGATACCTGGACTTTCTATGGACTGAAACGATTTCAATAAAGAAGGATAAACGTTGACTTAAGATGGCCTCAGGCATGCTCTGATCCACCGAGGTTGGCCAATTTTCATGAAGCCAACATGGATTAAATGAACGAAAACAGTGCAAGCTGAATATAACATTTTACCCAACAGCAGTTAAACCAAACCAGCAATCCTCAGAATAGTGAAAAGGTGCTCATGTCCAATTTGATTTATGAGAATCCCATGTTTGAAATAGAACCTCATTTACAATGGTCAAGCCTTAAAACATTAATTTTGCAGATAGAGAATACACAACTAGATTTATTTCAAAGGGCCTTCATTGGTAGAGATAGATTATAAACCGCAGAACTTAATAGAGCTGAAGTGCTCGCTCCTTCTCTCGGTCTCTCTTAAGAGAAGCAGACAATACAAACACTAGAAAGAAACATCAAGAAACTGGAAACTTAATAGATAACTGCAATACATGCTTCTGCTGACAGTCCAAGAAATCAATTAAACAACTACAATCTCAAGGGTACCCCAAGGACTATTAGCCATATAATCTTTTGGACTTCCTTTACAGAGAATATTATCTTCTACTAATTTCATATGCATTTGTATGTATCAAAAATGACTTAAATCTTTGTCATCATTGATTAGGAATGTTATAAAGAGCGGAGCTTGGTCTCCCCTTCTCAACTGATCATAATGGAATGAAAAGTAGAGGGAAGTTAGTTCCTGTAATACTGTGCACTAGCTAAAAATCAACAACTTGTCAAAAAGGAGAAAACAGATAGAAACTAAATTACAAATTTATTGAATCTGGAGTTTGCAAGTTACTTACTCAAGTTGTTTAAAAAAAAACTCAGACTGGCTGCAACCTGAATGTGTAAAATAATAGAAAATGCTAAAAATACTCAGCAGGTCTAGCAGCATCTGTGAAGATAGAAACAGAGATAGCATTTCAAGCTAATGACTTTTAATCAGAACAGCAAAGTTTTAAGCTCATGGAAGGTTGAGGTGTGAAAAAAGATCTGGTAGAAGTTAGGAGAGAATAAATGAGGAAAGGACTGGTTATGTAAGGTCAATCAGCATGGCACAGTTACAAGTACAGAAACAAAAGACGTGCCTAGGAATGGTGTGAATTTAGAAGGAAGAACAGTTGCCACTCAAACAAAAAATCTTTTCCAAGTCTGATGGAAGGTCAGTAATCTGAAATAGCAACTGTGTTTCTATCTCCACAGATGCTCCCAGACATGCTAACCATTTCCATTTATATTTCAGCTAGCCAACATCCACATATTTTCCATTTACACATAAAACTAAAGTTACCAGGTAAACAACAGCACACCTGTGCAATGATAAGTTCATTGTCCTGATATGTCCGCACTCCTAGTACATCGACAATCTTCATTCTTTCTGAAAGCTGGAAAGAAAGAATGATTACAAATAATGCCAGTAAAACTCAAAGTAAATAACAAAGTTTTGTTAAATGGAAAACACATGGTTTGAATATTATTGGAATGTAATTAGGGTAGATTAAAGTATAATGTCCAGAAATTATGTGGTTTCACAGAAGCATAGAAACAGAATAAACTATTCAACTTGAGCCAGGTCTATCATTAAATGAGATAATAGCTGATCTGCGACCAAACTCCAGATATCTGACTTTTCCCATTTTCCTCAACACATTTTTTTAAAAATCGAAATCAAATTTAAAATTAACAAGTGAATTATTTGCAGGAGAAACTTCCAAGAATCTAATGGCCTTCTCTGCACCATCTGAATCACATGAGGAAAACAATCACCTAACAACAGTCTAAGTTTGCATTATAAAAATAGGCTGGGACCTTTTTCCACTGGAACGTAGTATGTTGAGGGGTGACCTTACAGAGGTTTTTAAAATAATGAGAGGCACAGATAAGTTGAATGGCAAGGGTCTTTCCCCTAGGGTGGGGGGAGTTCAAAACTAAGTGCCATATTTTTAAGGTGAGAAGAGACTGTTTTAAAAGGGACATGAGGAGCAACATTTTTGCACAGAGTGGTTTGTGTGTGAAGTGAACTGCCAGAGGAAGTGGTGGATGCAAGTACAGTTACGATATTTACAAGACATGTGGATAAGTACATCAATACGAAATGTTTGGAGGGATATGGGCCAAATACAGGCAAGAGGGATTAGTTCCGTTTGGGAACATGGTTGGTATGGACTAGTTGGACCAAATAGGCTGTTTCCATGTTCTATGACTCTATGACACGACTCAGTACATAAACAAACAAAACAGTAAACATGGCAAAGAAAAAGCATTGGAGAAACTCAGCAGGTCCGGAAGCATTTCAGAAGAATGAACCAGAGTTAATGCTTGGAGTTTTTATGCTTTTGACAAAGGGGGAAGAGGAGAAAATGGAACAAGTGATGAAGGTCCCCAGTTCAAAGGGCAAAAGGAGTGCTAATGGTAGTAGAGAACATTGATTCAAAATTGATGTTACTAGTACATGTGAATAAAAGTAGGCCAGCTATTTCATTAGAAATAGTAAATGAAACATTGAATAATATGGTTCTTGCAAAATTAGGGGAAAATCAAGTGTCAGCCACAGACACCTGAATAGCTGCCGTAGATTAACACTGGAAGTACCGTAGGGCAGCTCAGTTTGCTCTGAACAGAAAAGATAAAGGCAAACTTTCATCAGATGCATCCAATGGTCAAACAGGACACATGTCAAGACACACCAATCTTTTGGACTGTTAGCTGGAGTATCGTGAGTCAGAGGTTTTTACAGCATAATAATCTTTTTTCCAAGCATGGCAAAAAAAACTAACCTCCCTGAAGACACCTCCCCAAAAATCCCATTTTGTTTCTAACTGCAGGTAAAAAATGTTCACTTCATGATGCATTCTGATAAATTGCTGATGGATTACAGTCAAAGATTGTGGAAAGGTTTACTGAAGTGAAAAGGGAGAGAAAAAAACTGTACCTCCAGGGATTTCAACAGTGGTACTGATTCAATGAATGTTTCATATGTCCTCCTCCTTTTTGCATTGTTTTTCACAATTATTCGTCGAAACGTGACGCGATCCTACAAAGAAGGATAAGGAAATGAACTGACAAAAATCAGAACAGTGAGAAAACAACACATGTTTAAGGTAAAGATACAAAGATCCTGAACACCTCAGTGATAATGGGAACTGCAGATGCTGGAGAATCCAAGATAATAAAATGTGAGGCTGGATGAACACAGCAGGCCAAGCAGCATCTGAGGAGCACAAAAGCTGATGTTTCGGGCCTAGACCCTTCATCAGAGAGGGGGATGGGGTGAGGGTTCTGGAATGAATAGGGAGACTCTCCCTATTCATTCCAGAACCCTCACCCCATCCCCCTCTCTGATGAAGGGTCTAGGCCCGAAATGTCAGCTTTTGTGCTCCTGAGATGCTGCTGGGCCTGCTGTGTTCATCCAGCCTCACATTTTATTATCCTGAACACCTTAATCGTTTTTTAACCTTTGTATGCAGAGGCAGCAGCACAGTTGTGTATGTGAGGCCAATTTTATTTTTCGCAAAGAAATTTCCAGGTTCTTTTTGGCATGAATGCTGTGTCCAATTAAATCTGACACTTGCAGAGTTTTGGTGTTAGATAGTGTGTTATTGCAACTTACCTCATCAATCCTGACACTTGACCCCAACCTGACCTATCCCATCCAACCAGTACCCATTTCCTACCCCAACCCCCACTCACCTTAGACATTTGCTTTTTCTCTAACTTTTCAGAATGCTATTTCAAGACCTATACCCTTCATAATATGCCAATTAGTGTTATAAAATCAGAATGCAATTAACCCTCCAGCACTGATCCTGTGCTGTGCTAGAAGGCTTCCTGAAGAGGTGTGCACTGCATTCCTCAGGAAGCTCAAATGAGATGTTCAAGCCAGAAACACAGACCTCCAGGTTAGGATAATTAAAAATGACCCAACAGCAATGCCACTGCTCAGAATAATCAGGTCACTGTTTGTGTACACCACAAAAAATATTTCCTGCATTCATTTTCTAATTATTTTTGTAGCAATTATTCCCATTATTTATTTTCCAGTTTTGGCGAGAAATGTTTAATTCAACTCTACTCATTGGCTCCTCAAATTGCAGCAAGTATATTTAAAGAACCATGAATAATTTCAAATATTGTGCACAGAAGGAACAAATTACTTGAAATTTCACTGTATTCCCTTAGTCCAGACCAATCCACTTCTCACTCTCTTTCTTACACATTCTCATCTTCAAATTATACTTGCTTTCAATTCAACGTTTAAAACACATGGACTACCCAGCAGCATGATGCAAATCTTCTCTGCACTTCTTGTCAACTTGTCATTTTATTAACATTCGTAGTAGGATACAGAACATAGAACAGTACAACACTGTACAGGCCCTTCGGCCCACGATGTTGTGCCGACCTTTTACCCTAAACCTAAGGTCTATAATGGAACTCCCTATGGAAATTTAAATCCCCTGTTAAACACTTCTACTGGTGGAGACTCAACAGCATCACCAACTGCGACTAAACAAAAGATTTTAAAAATCCTATTTATAAGTTAAATAAAGTTGAATGAATTTATATCAGAAGTACAAAGAGCAAACTGTATGACTTTAAAATGGGCCCAAGATAAACCTGTACATCTTGTCCCATGGCATCAACTCTCAAATTCCATCTCACTTGAAACCTACACTACGTCTATTCATGGGATTTATCTGAAATGGAGCATGTGTGTTACATATAGTAACGGTATCAAGGTACAAGAATGACTACAACTGACTGAAAATTACACCTCAGCAGTGAGAAATGTTCAATGGAAGCAGCATTGTTTGAGAATTGAAGTGATAAATTCACAATAAAAATGGGCAAGTTGTCAACTACAGTAAAACATTACAAGCCAATGTAGCAAAGTAAACAGTACAACTCTCACTGTAAACAACAAATCCTCAGTAAAAAGAAGCAAGCCCACACAGTTCTTTTCTCCCCAAAATAACAGGTAACATAGCAACAAATCTTAAATAAAGACAGCATTCAAGGAGGGGGAAAGTTAGTTTATGAGGAACTAGGGTGGTAATTCTAACGCTTTGAGCTTGCTCTACAATGTAAAAGTTGACAGAAGTAACATAAGTGACGGACTTTAAATGAAAAACAAATTTACAATTACAAATCTTAACAAAGACGACAAATTCTCATGCTAAAATAATTAAATTCTGTCTCAGTAAAGTTACCACTGTGATCAAGTTCAAATGGATCATATTTCCAATCATGCTAAAAATCTCTCTCTAGGATATAAAGAAACAAACATCTGTAATTAGAATTGATCCAAATACAAAGTATTTTAAATTGAATTTTACTGCCAGCACTGTTAACCATGAAAGTAACAATTTCCACTTGTCTCAGAAGCAACGTGAAAAGGCATGCATACTTCAAACAATATGATATAACTTTCTGGGCATCTGTCCTTTGTCTCTTGTAACAATGGAGCGAATCAGTAGGCGGCTGAGAGTCACAGTGGAATTCTGGGAGACATTGCCAGTCAACACAACTGTACTGGAAACCTCAATTACAAAGTGTGAAGCTGAATGAACACAGCAGGCCAAGCAGCATCTCAGAAGCACATTGAAGAAGGGTCTAGGCCTGAAACGTCAGCTTTTGTGCTCCTGGGATGCTGCTTGGCCTGCTGTGTTTATCCAGCTTCACACTTTGTTATCTTGGATTCTCCAGCATCTGCAGTTCCCATTATCACTGTACTAGAAACCTCCACAGGACACCCTTGAGACAGCAAAGAAGGGCTGGAGCTTATAGAGAACTTGCTGTTAAGGTATGGTCAAACCTGGAACATTAGATCAAGCTGAGATGAAGTGTGTGTTATACCAAGATAATAAAATGTGAAGCTGGATGAACACAGCAGGCCAAGCAGCATCTCAGGAGCACAAAAGCTGACGTTTCGGGCCTAGACCCTTCATCAGAGCTGTGTGTTATACCAAGTGTTAACGCTTGGTGGCGCTTTTACATGCTGAGGCTTAGCCTCAGTGATAGTGATGTGTGGGATCGTTTTTAATGGTCTCAGCGTGGAGGCAACGCCACAGAAAAAGCATCTGAAACAATATGTTTGTGTTTCCTATCCTCCCTCCTCCTGAGGCCAAAAAAAGGATTCTGTGAGGAGGATGACTGGCAAGGTAAAGGTGTACAAGGGAGCAGCCATTAAGAGTGAGTCAGTGTTGGGGGATGACCTTTTTGGAGCTAGCAGCAGCAGGCAGGTCAGTGGCACTGTGACCGGCTCCGACGTTCAGAGGGAAAGGATGCAGTCAGACAGAGAGATACTGATAGGAGACTCAGTTGTGAGGGCAACAGACAGGAGATTCTGTGGCTGCAGAAGAGACACCAGGATGGGGTGTTGCCTTGGAGGTGCTAGGGTCAAGGATGTCTCTGAGCTGTTGCAGAACACTCGGAAGGGGGAGGGTAAACAGCGAAAGGTCATTGCACACGTCAGTACAAATGAAGTAGGTAGACGAAGGATAGGGTCCTGCAAAATCAGTATGGGGAGTTGCAGAAGAAGTTAAAAAGCAGGACCTCAAGGGTAGTGAACGCCAGTGCCACGCGCCAATGACGACAGAAATAGAAAAACAGGCCAGGTGAATGCGTGGCTGAGGAGCTGGTGTAGGGGACAGTGTTTTCACTGGATCTTGGATCACTAGGATTTCTTCTGGGGTAGAGGTGACCTGTACAAGAGGAATAGGTTGCTCTTGAACTGGAAGGGGTCCAATATCCTTGCAGGGAGAATTGTGAGTGTTACCCAGGAGTTTTTAAAATAGTTGGGCAGGAGGGTGGGACTCTGAACAAGAGAGGGGCCATTGAGAACTCAGGAGAAAATACATGAGCCACTGAGAGCAACTTTACTATTCAGGATAGCCGGGACACAGTAAAAGGAGGAGAGAGACTTCTGGCTTAAAGTGCATTTATTTCAACGCGTGATGCCTGACTGGTAAAGCAGATGAGCTCAGAGCATGGATTGGCTCCGGGGTATTGTAGCCATAATAGAAACATGGCTGAGAGAAGGGCAGGGCTGGCAGCTAATTGTTCCAGGATACAGAAGCTCCAGCCATGACAGAAGTACAGGTAAACAAGGAGCAGGGGGAGTTGCCCTTTTGATAAGGGAGTACACAACAACAGTGTTTGTAGAGGATATTCTTTAGGGGCATCAAATGAAGCCATATGGTAAGACCTCAGAAACAAGATGGGGATATTCACACTGTTGGGACTTGTATGACCGACCCCCAAATAACGAGCAGGCGCTAGAGAAGCAGATGTGTATTTTTTTTTAATCATTCACAGGCTGAGGGCATCACTGACCTGGCAGCATTTATTGCCCATCCCTAATTGCCCAGAGGGCAGTTCAGAGTCCACCATATTGCTGTGGGTCTGGAGTCACATGCAGGCCAAACCAGGTAAGGATGGCAGCTTCCTTCCCTAAAGGACATTAGTGAACCAGATGGGTTTTTACAGCAATTGACAATGGATTCGCAGTCATCATTAGATTCTTAATTCCAGATATTTATTAAGTTCAAATTCCACCATCTGCTGTGGCGGGATTCAAACCCGGGTCCCCAGAATGTTATCTGGGTCTCTGGATTAACAGTCCAGCGATAATACCACTAGGCCATCGCCTGCAGAGAGATTGCAAATACCTGTTGGAATAACAGAATTGTGAGGTGGCATATTGGAAGATCTAATTCAAGAGCAAACTATACAGTAAATGGAAAAGTCCTGGGGAAAATTGATGTTCAGTGAGATCTGGGTGTTCAGGTCCATTGTTCCCTGAAGGTGGCAACACAGATCAATAGAGTGATCAAGAAAACATACGGCATGCTTTCCTTCATCGGACAGGGTATTGAGTACAAGAGTTGGCAGGTCATGTTGCAGTTGTATAAGACTATGGTTCGGCCACATTTAGAGTACTGTATACAGTTCTGGTCGCCACATTACCAAAAGGATGTGGATTCTTTGGAGAGGGTGCAGAGGAGGTTCACCAGGATGTTGTCTGGTATGGAGGGAGCGAGCTATGAAGAAAGGTTGAGTAGATTAAGATTACTTTCATTAGAAAGACGGAGATTGAGGGGGGGACCTGATTGAGGTCTACAAAATCATGAGGGGTATAGACAAGGTGGATAGCAAGAAGCTTTTTCCCCCCAGAGTGGGGGACTCAATTATTAGGGGTCATGAGTTCAAAGTGAGAGGAGGAAAGTTTATGGGAGATATGCATGGAAAGTTCTTTATGCAGAGGGTGGTGGGTGCCTGGAATGAGTTGCCAGCGGAGGTGGCAGACGCAGACACAATGGTGTCTTTTAAGATGTATCTGGTCAGTTACATGGATGGGCAGGGAGTAAAGGGATACAGACCCTTAGAAAATAGATGCCCGGTTTAGACAGAGGATCTCGATTGGTGCAGGCTTGGAGGGCTGAAGGGCCTGTTCCTGTGCTGTAATTTTCTTTGTTCTTTGATTGGGCAAGTCTGTTTCAACAAAAAAAGGAACAAATGGCAAATGGGAGGCTTTTAGAAGTGTGATGTCCCTGTTAGGGTGAAGAGAAAAGCTGGCAGGTTTAGGGATCCCAGGCTGAGGGACATTGAGGCTCTGGTCAGGAAAAAGAAGGCGGCATGTGTTGGGTTTAAACCTATCGGGCTCAAGTGAATCCCGAGATGAATATAAAGTGTAAGCACACTTAAGAGGGAAATCAGAAGAGCAAAACAAGAATATGAGATAGGTTTTTTAATGAATATTTCTCTTCAGTATTTACTGAGGAGACAAACTTAATGCTAAGAAAACAAGTGGGAATGTTTTGGATCGCATACATATTACCAGACAGGAGGTGTTTGCAGCCTTAGAGTACATTAAAGGTGGATAAATACCCTGGACCTGATCACATCCATCCTCAGACATTGTGGGAGGCTAGGGAAGAAATTGCAGAGACCCAGGCAGAGATTTTGCTTCATTTTTAGCCACTGGTGAAGTTCTGAAAGACTGGGGGCTAGCTAATGTTGTTCCATTGCTTAACAAAGGTCGTAGAGACAAGCCAAGGAAGTACAGGCTAGTGAGCCTGACATCAGTAGTAGGGACGTTATTGGAGATGATACTGAGGGCCAGGATCAATAAACATTTGGATTGTCAAGGTCTGATTAGGGATAGTCAGCATAGATTTGCGTGCAGGAAGTCAGTTTAACAAAAAAACTGAGGTTTTCAAAGCGATAACCAGGAGCATAGAAGGGGGTAGGGCAATGGATGTTTTCTATCTGGACTTCAGTAACACTTTTGACAAGGTTCCACACAGCAGGCTAGTCATGAAGGTTACGTTGCATGAGGTCCAGGAGAGCAAGCTAATTGGATTCAAAATTGGCTCAATGGTAGGAAGCAGAGGGTGATGGTTGAAGGTTGTTTCTCAGACTGGAGGCCTGTGCTAGTGGTGTGCCACAGAGGTAGGTGCTGGGTCCTTTGTTATTTACATAAATGATCTGGATATGAATCTAAAGGCATAATTAGTAAGTTTGCAGATGATACAAAACAAGGAGGTATCATTGATAGTGAGGAAGATTATCAAAAAATTACAGAGGGATCTTGATCAGATGGGAAAGTGGCCTGACGATTGGCAAATGAAATTCAATACGGATAAGTGTGAGGTGTTGCATTTTGGAAAAGTCAAACTAAGGTAGGACTTATACAGTAAATGTTAAGGTCCTGTGAAGTGCTGTGGAACTGAGGAACCTAGTAGTACAAGCACATAGATAACAAAGTGTAGAGCTGGATGAACACAGCAGGCCAAGCAGCATTTCAGGAGCACAAAAGCTGACATTTCGGGCCTCGACCCTTCATCAGAGAGGGGGATGGAGTGAGGGTTCTGGAATAAATATGGAAAGAGGGGGAGGCGGACCGAAGATGGAGAGAGAGCTCTCTGATGAAGGGTCTAGGCCCAAAACGTCAGCTTTTGTGCTCCTGAAATGCTGCTTGGCCTGCTGTGTTCATCCAGCTCCACACTTTGTTATCTTGGATTCTCCAGCATCTGCAGTTCCCATTATCACTAGTACAAGCACATAGTTCGTTGAAAGCAACATCAAGGGTGGACAGGCTGGTTAAGAAGGCATTTCGCATGCTGGGCTTCATTGGTCAATGCAATGAGTATAGCAGTTGGGATGTTATGTTACAGTTGTATAAGTTGTTGGTGAGGCCGCACTTGGAGTATTGTGTACAGTTTTGGGCATCCTGTTCTAGGAAAGGCATAGTTAAACTATCAAGTGTGTGAAGATGATTTACGAAGATGTTGCCAGGACTAGAAGGCCTGTGTTTTAAGGAAAGGTTGGCCAGGATAGGATGTTATTCCTTAGGAAGTAACAGAATGAGGGGTGACCTTTTTGAGGTATATAAAATCATAAGGGGCACAGATAGGATGAATTCATATGGTCTTTTTTCCCAGGGATGGGGAATTGAAAAACTAGAGGGCACAGGTTTAAGCTGAGAGGGGTAAGATTTAAGAAGGTCCTGAGGAGCAAGTTTTTCACGCAGAGAGAGGTGCATATATGGAATGAGCTGTGGAGAAAGTGGTTGAGTGAGGTACGATACATTTTTAAAAAAATTTGGAAGGGTACACGGATGGCAAGGGTTTACAGGGAGATGGTAATGGACCAAACACAGGCAACTGAAACTTGCTGAGTGGGCACCACGGTCAGCATGGACCAATTTAGGCCAAAGGGCCTGCTTCCATACTGTATTACTCTATGACTCTTATGTGGAGGGTCTGGTGTTGGACTGGGGTAGTCAAAGTCAAAAATCACACAACACTAGGTCATAGTTCAACAGGTTTATTTGAAGACGCAAGCTTTGTGAGTCTCACTTCATCAGGTGTCAATAAGAGAGGTTTGTTCAATACATTTGCATTCGTTCTATGACCCCTTGATCTTTTGCTTGTAAATTCTGTGCATACCACACCCCTGTAAACCCTTCCCATCCATGTACCCATCCAGATTTTTGTTTAAATGTTGCTATTGTACCTCCCTCAACCACTTTCTCCATATGTGCACCTCTCTCTGCGTGAAACACTTGCCCCTCAGGACCTTCTTAAGTCTTACCCCTCTCAGCTTAAAGCTGTGCCCTCTAGTTGTTCAGAAATCCGATGAACAGTCTAGGCCTGAAACGTCAGCTTTCGTGCTCCTCAGATGCTGCTTGTTCTGCTGTGTTCATCCAGCTCTACACTTTATCTCAGTACAATACAGCTGCATGTCCAGCAGAGGGTAGTGTTGGAATGAAATTTCAGCTTCCAAAGTTTCCAAGTCAAACTAAATCAGCTAACAAAGTGTGAAGCTGGATGAACTCATAGGCCAAGCAGCATCTCAGGAGCACAAAAGCTGACGTTTCGGGCCTAGACACTTCATCAGAGAGGGGGATGGAGTGAGGGTTCTGGAATAAATATGGAGAGAGGGGGAGGCGGACCGAAGATGGAGGGAAAAGAAGATAGGTGGAGAGGAGAGTACAGGTGGGGAGGTAGGGAGGGGATAGGTCAGTCCAGGGAAGACGGACAGGTCGAGGTGGTGGGATGAGGTTAGTAGGTAGGAGATGGAGGTGCGGCTTGGGGTGGGAGGAAGGGATGGGTGAGAGGAAGAACAGGTTAGGGAGGCAGAAACAGGTTGGACTGGTTTTGGGATGCAGTGGGTGGAGGGGAAGAGCTGGGCTGGTTGTGTGGTGCAGTGGGGGGAGGGGACGAACTGGGTTGGTTTTAGGATGCCGCGGGGGGAAGGGGAGATTTTGAAGCTGGTGAAGTCCACATTGATACCAATGGGCTGCAGGGTTCCCAAGCGGAATATGAGTTGCTGTTCCTGCAACCTTTGGGTGGCATCATTGTGGCACTGCAGGAGGCCCATGATGGACGTGTCATCTAAAGAATGGGAGGGGGAGTGGAAATGGTTTGCGACTGGGAGGTGCAGTTGTTTGTTGCGAACCGAGCGGAGGTGTTCTGCAAAGCGGTCCCCAAGCCTCCGCTTGGTTTCCCCAATGTAGAGGAAGCCACACCGGGTACAATGGATGCAGTATACCACATTGGCAGATGTGCAGGTGAACCGCTGCTTAATATGGAAAGTCATCTTGGGGCCTGGGATAGGGGTGAGGGAGAAGGTGTGGGGCAAGTGTAGCATTTCCTACGGTTGCAGGGGAAGGTGCCGGGTGTGGTGGGGTCGGAGGGCAGTGTGGAGCGAACAAGGGAGTCACGGAGAGAATGGTCTCTCCGGAAAGCAGACAAGGGTGGGGATGGAAAAATGTCTTGGGTGGTGGGGTCGGATTGTAGATGGCGGAAGTGTCAGAGGATGATGCGTTCTATCCGGAGGTTGGTGGGGTAGTGTGTGAGAACGAGGGCGATCCTCTTTGGGCGGTTGTGGCGGGGGCGGGGTGTGAGGGATGTGATGCGGGAGATGCGGTCAAGGGCGTTCTCGACCACTGTGGGGGGCAAGTTGCAGTCCTTGAAGAACTTGGACATCTGGGATGTGCGGAGGTGGAATGCCTCATCGTGGGAGCAGATGTGGCGGAGGCGGAGGAATTGGGAATAGGGGATGGAATTTTTGCAGGAGGGTGGGTGGGAGGAGGTGTATTCCTCTCCACCTATCTTCTTTGCTCTCCATGTTCGGTCCGCCTCCCCCTCTCTCCCTATTTATTCCAGAACCCTCACCCCTTCCCCGTCTCTGAAGAAGGGTCTAGGCCCAAAACGTCAGCTTTTGTGCTCCTGAGATGGTGCTTGGCCTGCTGTGTTCATCCAGCTCCACACTTTGTTATCTTGGATTCTCCAGCATCTGCAGTTTCCATTATCTCCAAACTAAATCAACTGTCAAGTGCTGCACTGCATACACATATAAAAACAGAAAATGCTGGAAATACACTGGCAGCATCTCTGAGCAGAGTTATTTCATGTCGATGACCTATTGTCCGAATTCCTAGACATTTCTGTTTCTCTCTGTTGGTGTCGTCAGACGAGGGTAGTGCAAGCAGTTTTGCTCTCATTTCAGACATTCAGTATCTGTAACATTTTGCTTTGATATTTCTGCACAAAGAAGTCCGATTTAGCAAACTGAAACTGGACCAAAACTGACATCCCGCAGTACCGTAAGAAGCCCATGTCAGGTAAGAGGTTTGCAGAGATTCATCTCAGAAAAGGAGATCAATCATTTAAAAAAGAGAAGAGGAAGAATTTCTTCTCTCAGATGATAGTCAATTTGTGGAATTCTTTACCATAGAAGGCTGTAGAGGCTGGATTGTTAAATGTGGTCAAAGTTGAAAGATTTTTGATCAGCAAGGAAATCATATGTTATGGAGATAAAGTAGGAAAATCATGTTTAGGTTCATCAGATCAGCAATGACCTCATTGAAACGCAGAGGGGTGTTGATGGGCCAAATGGCCTACTTCTGCTCCTACATCTTACGGCCAAAATCCAGGAACTGCCTTGCCAACAAAACCGTCGATGTCCCTACACCAAACAAACTGCAGCAGTTTAAGAAAGCCTCTGCCCCAGTACCCAGCAGACTCGCAACCATGCCAGCCTAGCCCTGCAGATTCATATTATCCCCAGTCACATCCTGCAGGATTGCATGCATGTGGCTGCAAGTATTTTAAGCCTGGCTGCAAAGTTTCCCTCTAACTCACTCAGCTGATAAGTAATATAATCAAAGAACAAACGAGCAGTACCAAAGCAATTTTTTAAACCTGCTATAAGATTTTTTTTTGACCTCTGAGCATGTCTGGACATTCATGGTGTTTCAAATCGAAAATGTTTTGTATTTTTCTCCATTGACTTTTTAGAAGTTAAAATATACAGGAAAACAACTTGTTCACTATAAGCTGCCATGATCATTCCCTTAATTCAATCTTGCCTGACAGCCCTACACTAAAAGCACTAAACCAAACAGCAAATTGACCTCTGAAGCAAATCCTTGCAAGTGAGGCAATGCTTAAATACCTGGCCTGGTAACTCATTTCTTGCCAATTAAGTCATTAGAAATGAAAATAAAAATGGAAAATCCACAAGCTGGTTAAACAGTATCTCTACTGAAGATCAGACGTGTTCTGGATTGATTGCCCTGCTATGTATAGTTAGCATTTTGTAATTTTACTTACACAATTCTGTTTCATTTGCTGTCTTCCTTTTTACTTCACTGTCAACAATCTTAAAGTTCCTCACTCCCGTGGACACCATGTTTCATAACATGCACAGAGCACCTTCTCGAATCTCTGGGCTAAGTCTCAATCCAATTGCATCCCACCTTAATTCAGAATCTCTAATGATCCTAATATGTAAACTGTGAGTAATACAAAAGGAACCTGTACCTGTATATCAAGGGACATACATACATCTCTTCAAACAGTGGCCACTAATCATTGACACACACAATACTTACCAAACCCCAGAGGGCTCCTTCTGTGGTAGCCACAATAGTAGCAGCTCTTGGAGTGTTGTACATTAGTGCCAGCTCACCGAAGCTGCCATGATTGTCGTATTTACCAACGAGTAGAGGCTTCCCATCTTTATTGACATAAATATCATATGTACCTCTGTCAGGAAAGATTCGAGAGAAAAGGTTTCAGAGTATTGACAAACCCAAATATTGCACATTTTATTCCTTAAAGGTTAAATCAAGCTCCAACATTCAAAACTTGCAAGAAGCTCCCTTAATAATAGTGCAACGTTTGCTCATGTCTGGCATTAAATCTCTGGAGATATAAGCAATCTTTCCAGAGTTGATTAAAAGCACCCACTAAATTTAGGAAGAAACTATTTCAATCACTCAGTTTTACGTCCAATGTGGATCACAGCCATGCAGACCAACAATGCCCCAAATTCAATATTCACTTTGCAGAGTTCACCAATCTCAGGAGCTGCTGGCAGCTAGATTCTCAGAGACTGGCTATGCAATGTACATCCATTGCAGCCTGATGCATTTATTGAATTGGATAAGGTATTCTTCAATTGCTGAGACACCATGACCAGCAAACAAGGAATAAGGGATAAAAAGAGTCAAAAACAGCAATTCAGTGGCTTAAAAATAATGCAAAAGTGAAATTGCTCAATTACATTGATGAGGATTTGATCATGCGTGAATATAAAGAAAGTCTTAAAGTGGATTTGTCTCATCTTTTCCATTAAGCATATCTATTTGGATTACATGTTACATTTGGAATCCAGTAAAATGGGGATATTATTTTTGACTAATTCAGTGAGCTTGTTCTAGATTTACAGCAGGACCAACTAATGGCCTCTTGGAATATGCAGGTTGTTGAATTTTGAACATAATCTCTGAACACAATGAAAAACTCCCCAAAAGAAAGGTGCTAATAATAATGTCACGTTTGCATAGGAAATGCCACTCCTAAAGCAAAAATAAAACATAATTAAATGTATACAGCTGGTATTTGTATCTGGCTTAAGGTTTTGCATTGATTTCGTTAACATTTTTTCTCTCCTCTTTTGGGCTAGTTTCATAGGCACTGCCTGACTTCATGCACCTCACCTTCAACGACTGGCTTTTAATCAGGTTTTAAATGAGAGGGCATTCATCACTAACCCCAATTTTACCTCCCCCTCACACATATGCACATTGGCTTTTTTTGGAACAATCACTGAATTGAAAATTTAACAGTGGGAATTCCGGATGATTTTCTTTTTTCTCCCTTTTTCCAATGTCCTAACTTATCACGAAGAGCAACACTAGCAATCTATTGACCTACATTTAAAACCAAAAGAACTGCAGATGCTGCAAATCAGGAACAAAAATAGAAGTTGCTGGAAATGCTCAGCAGGTCTGGCAGCATCTATAAAGAAAAAAGCAGAATTAATGTTTTGGGTCCAGTGACCCATCCTCAGAACCGAGGAAGTTCTGAAATGTTAACTTTAATTTATTCTTCATAGATGTTGCCAGACCTGCTGAGCTTTTCCAGCACATTCTGTTTTTGTTATTGACCTACATTGTTTGTCTAATACCAGTAGAGCTTCTAAACACTCCTCCACAGAAAGTTTCAACAATGCAATCAAAAAGGCATACAGATATCAGTTATTCATCAAAAGATACCTCTTGCATTGTTACAAGATGTTAACTGGGCTGACAGTATCACAAACAAACTGTTCATTTCTTAGCTTGAAATGTAAAAATTCATATAAATGTTGGTTTGCATGCACTTCTATTGAATGACTGTCAATTATTCATATACTGGAACTGAAATGGTTAAAGTGTAATTTTAAGAGATGATGCTTAAAAGTGAACATAAATGCAAGGCTAAATTAAATATCTGAATTTTATTTCAGTGTTTGTGCTCCAAGGAACAAAAAAGTAAAGTATTAATGGACTGTGATACATTTGACATACACAGCAATAATAATCAGAACAGAAGAGATGTAAGAAAAGGAAGCAAATAGGAGGGGGTGTGTTGAAAGAGGAAGGATAGTCAGCCTAGAACGTTTAAGTACCACTTATTCAATTCCTACTCTAGTGAAATACTGTTGTTATTCCAGATACTGAAAGTAGGTTTTATCACAGTAATGCCAAGGCATATTTCACAGAACAGGAACTGAAAATTTCCAGAGTTAGTTGGCAGACTTGAATATACAATAACTATGAGCCAAACAAAAAAGTTTTGAAGCTCTGTAACTTCAGGAGTTAAACAGTTACCCACTCTTCACTACATCTTGTGGTGCAAAGTTAGCTTCCCAAATTGTAGGGAATTCTGGGTCTGCTTAGCGGAATGATCAGCAATGCTGAGTCCAAGGACATATTTAAGGCAAATGAGAAATTTATGATCCCGTACTGCTCCAGGCAAGCAGATAGAGCGCCTTTACAACCTACACTGTACATTGCTAATCCTTTGTTTAAATACAAGGATTATTAAATCAGTGAAAGACACCATAACAGAGACTTAAAATGTAACAATTCAAGTGCAAAATTTTAGTAAGCCTAATGTAGAAAATAGTGTACTACATTTAACATAAATGTCTATAAAAAACAACTGTAATGTAAAACTATAAAAAGCAGAGGAGGATTCCAATCCGTAGCCTAAAAAGTAAGCAAATAAGTCTAAACTGTTCCACTCGCTTTTTAATTTTTCAACTCAAACTGACATAGACATAGATAAACAGTGAAACAGCCTAAATATCTGTGGTTAGTGTGTGTACTTTTGCTATCTGGGAACACAATTTCAGTTTAAAAGTTGAGGAGACAGCAGTTTTTGATCACAAATATTATTTACCTTCGGTGCAATATCAAGAAATGAGGTAAAATTTATCAAAATAGTAAAAGAAAGTCACAGCAAGCTTAAAGGGGAAAAACATGAAAAATATTTTTCATTTACAAAATCAAATAACCAACTAACAGTCTTAAAATCAGTTTAGCTTTTCTGAAGAGGGGTTTAGGCCCAAAACATCAGCCTTCCTGCTCCTCTAATGCTGCTTGGCCTGCTGTGTTCATCCAGCTCTACACCTTGTTATCTCAGCTTCATGAACATGCCTTTGCCAGGGTACAAGTAATGCAAGCATCAGAGTAAACCTTCTAAAGCAGCCTGATTGCTGTGTAATGAAAGCATACAGCAGCTTTTAAAGTAGGTGCCTTTAATTCCAGTAATCTCTGCAGTGCCAAATCTAGCTGCTTCACATGGTGAAACAAATTTAACAACAATGAATATTCTCCAGGCACAGCAGCAGAACGTTAGAACGTCATTGCTGCATCAAGTAAGGTCTGTATAACCAGCAATGTAGAAACTGTACTGTTGCAGCAAAATGAGGAAAAAAAGGAAGGAATCCATTTACCCACAACCAGAATCCAGCATGAGGTATAGCATACCTGATAAACAGTCAATGATGATAATTGACTGGCATCAAGCCGACAGTGTGGAACATTGCCCAGGTACGTCCTGTACATAAAAACTAGGATAAATGCAACTTGGCCAATTAATGCCCATCAGTCTACTCTTGATCATCAGTAAAATGATGGAAGGTGTATCAACAGTGCTATTCAAACAGCACTTGCTCAGCAATAACTTTCTCACTGATACCCAGTTTGGGCTCTGCCAGGGCCGCTCAGCTCCTCATCTCACTACAGCCTTACTTCAAACATGGACAAAAGAGCTGAATTTGACTGAGTGTGTCTTCAAGGAGTCTTAGCAAAACTGGAATCAATGGGTATTGGGAGAAAACTCTAGTGATTAGAGTCATACCTGGCACATAGCAGGATGGTCATAGTTGTTAGAGGTAACTTATCTCAGCTTCAGGATATCTCTGCAGGAGTTCCTCGGGGCAGTATCCTTAGTCGAAACATCTTCAGCTGCTTCATCAATGGCCTTCCCTCCATCATAAGGTCAGAAGTGGGGATGTTCACTGATGACTGCACAATGAGGAGCACCATTCATGATTCCTCAGATACAGGAGAAGTCCATGTCAAATGTAACAAGTTCTGGATAATATCCAGGCTTGGTAGGATAAGTGGCAAGTAACATTCATGCCACACAAATGCCAGGCTATGACCATCACCAATAAGAGACAATCTGATCACTGTCCCTTGATACCCAACGATGTTACCATCACTGAATACTCCACTATCAACATCAACTAGAAACTCATGTGGACTCGCTACATGAAGGCAGTGACAAAAACAGCAGCTCAGAGGCTTTGAATACCGCGGTGAGTAACTCACATCCTGACTCCCAAAACCTGTGCACCATCTACAAGGCACAAGTCAGGAGTCAGAGAGCAAATAGGGAATATTCTTCAACCAATGTAGCTCCAACAACACTCCAGAAGCTTGACACAATCCAGGACAAAGCAGCCTCCTTGACTGGCACCATATCCACAAGCATCAATTCCGTCTACCATCAACACTCAATGCATATTATCTAAAAGATGAACTGCAGAAATTTACCAAAGATCCTCAGACAGCAACTTTCAAAGTCAATGATAACTTGCATCTGAAAGGACAAGGGCAGCAGATACATGGGAACCTTCAAGTTCCCCTCCAAGTCACCACTTTAACTTGAAAATATAATCAGTTCTGAGTAAGGGTCACCGGACCCAAAATGTTAACCCTGTTTACTCCTTCACAGATGCTGCCAGACCTGCTGAGCTTTTCCAGCAACTTTGTTTTTGTTCCTGATTTACAGCATCAGCAGTTCTTCTTTCGGTTTTTATTGAAAATATAATCGTTGTTCCTTCATTATTACTGGGTTAATATTCTGGAATTCCCTCCCTAATGGGCATCATGGGTCAGCTCACAACGGTTAGATTGCAGCAGTTCAAAAAGGCAGCTTACTATCAACTTCTCAAGGACGACTTGGAACAGGCAATAAATGCTGGCCAGCCAATGACCTCATCATCCCACAAAAATGAACACTTTAAAAAAATTATTATTGATATTTTCCACTTTCAGGTAGGATGCAGAAAGTTGGGTTCTTGACCAATAAGCAAGGAGCAAGGGAGTGGGAATAAGTGAACAGTTGTTTTGAAAAGGGCTCAAAATATGACCTCCTTCCAGCTGCATGATTCTATTATCCTGGATTTTGGAAGTACTCTGGTACATTTTACAGGAACTGCATCCAGAGATGACAAAAGACAAATGGAATGGAAGCAACAACTGGAAAACAGAAATAGGGCTGAAGGTGGTGAGTCTGTGCAGCTGGAAACTAACAGACTAGTTAATAAATAGATGCAAAGTTCAGTTCAGAATCAATCAGGACATGGAGGCTATGTACAATCCAACCTGAGTCAGAGAAAATAAATGAAGAGATTGCAATTATCTCCAAATTCAAGAACTGGATAGTCATTTACACTTGCAAGGTCATCACAGACTGGGGTTTTAGTGTCATAAGCATCTGAGGAACACGAAGACAGCATTAGATGAGGAGTAGCTTTCCTTAATACTATGCTTGGAAACTAAAAGATACTATCTTTACTCAAATTATAATTTCTTAGTGTGTTGTGTTGTAAAGAATTGCAGAAAGAAATGTTACTCTCTTCAAGTCCATTTTGACTGTTCCATGCAATTTTAACAAGGGGACAGCTAATTAGCGAAAAGTGCTCCTTTGCCTCCTATTTCATGCCCTGTAAAACACTCATGAGGAATCTTACGCAACAGAGTGCCAAGAATTGTAAATATCATCGAAACTCTTGAAAGGATTCATTATTGCTATTATTACTTCAAGCCATCAAAATAGAAACCAATAGGGCAAGAAACACTCGGGTATTCAAGACACAAACTTTCTTTTATGTAGTACATCTAAGCTGAAAGATTGAACATGCACATTGCAGAGCACAAAAGACAAAAGAAATCAATGAATGAAGGAAGGAAGATGCTTTAAGACCCGAGGGAGACATTCACAACATAAGTTAACAGGGCTAGAATTTGAGCCTCCAGGTCTGGAAACAGTGGTGGGTAGTTAAGCTGCATCTCCAATCTACATGACATTTCCCCAACTCCATCCCACGCTCATGGAAAGCAAGGTACCAGTATCCAATTAAACTAATTAATGGTCTAATTATAGCATTTTTTTTAAAAAGAATTCACAGATGGGGTTTGGGCATCACTGGCTGGATCAATGCATCATCCTTTGTTGCCATTGAGGTGGTACTGGTGAAATGCCTTCTTAAATTGCTACAGTCTATATGGTGTAGGTATAACCACAATGCCATTAGGAAGACAGTTAAAACATTTTGACCTGTGACACTGAATAAACGGTAACGTATTTTCAAGTTTGGACGTTAAGTAGCTCAGAGGGGAACTTGCATATGGTGGGAAATATTTGCCGGCTTTGGCCTTCTGGATGGTATTGGTCGTGAGTTTGGGAGAAACTTTTCCAGCAGCCTTCACAAGTTTCTGCAGTGCATCTTGCAGCAATTGAAGATAGTCAGGATAAGGACATGACCTTAAGGAGCTTCTACAAAGGTGTCCAGGAACTGAGACAACGGACCTCCAACCACCACAATCATTTTCCATTGTGCCAGCTATGACTTCAACCAGCAGAGACATTTCCCTCCCTTCCTATCGATTCTCATAGACTCTAGTTTTGCTGGGGTTCTTTGATGCCAAACGAAGTCCAATGTGGCCTTGATGTCAAGGGCAGTCATTCTCACCTCACCTCTGGAAATTAGGTCTTTTTTTGACATTTGGATCAGGGCTGTGATGAGGTCTAGTGCTGAATGGCTCTGGCAAAACTCACCTGAGCATAAGTGAGCAAGTTATTGCTAAGCAAGAGCTACTTGATAGCCCTACTAATCTATATTAGCCCTTCTGTATTTTAATGATGAGAGAGAGTAGACTGCTCTGCTTGGGCCTCCGTCCCCACTGGCCATCTCCTCTCTGCATGGGCCTCCTGTCTGCTGGACATCCTGGCTCAGGTGCACACCTCCAACCTGTTCTGCTTTGGCCCTCAACCTTTCCAGTGATATCTCCCACACTCTAAGCTAATATTTTGAATAAAAAAAATGACAACAAAAAGAAAAATGAGAAGAAAAGGACAAAAACTGATGGAATGGACATGCCTCGTACTGATGAGTCTGGGTGCTGCTGACTTCATCCCCACCAGCTTGTATGACCAACCAAACTGGGCTTCATTCTGGGATTTGACTTGTCCAGTACTACCAAATTCCCCTCCAAACCACTCATTATCCTGACTTGGAAATATATTGTTGTTCCTTCAGCGGTGCACTGTTAAAATCTTGGAATTCCCTCTCTAATGCCATTTTAGGTCTATCTACAGCAAATGGGTTGCAGTGATTCAAAAAATCAGTTCATCATCACCTGCAAAAGGACAGCTGAAGATGGGCAATGAGACCGTACAATATAGGTGTAGAATTAGATTACGCAGTCCATCGAGTCCGCTCTGCCATTCAATGGGATCACAGTTGATTTGAAAATCCACAACTCTACCATTCTGCCTATTTCCGCTAATCCTCGATTTCCTTATTGTTAAAAAGAGAATCTCTCTCAGACATGAATATACTTAATGACCCAGTCTCAACAGTCCTCTGGTGATGAATTTCATTGATTCACTACCCTCAGAAAAGAAACTCTGACATCATTTATTAAACCTTTGCTATTACGCATCACCAGATCCAAAATAGCTTGATCCCTGGTTGGATCCACATCATATTGTTTCAAGGAAGCTATCCTAAATGCAGTCTATGAATTTTTCCTCATAGCTATCTCTGTCATTTTGGCTATCCTAACCCACATGAAGATTAAAGTCACCTGTGATTTATGTACGATCTTTGTTACATGTCCTCATTATCTTCTGATACATAGTTAGTTAGGGGACCTATAGGCTTACTATGCTGGACATACTAATGTCTTCTTTCTCATTATTCTTCTTACCTCCACCCATCTGGATTCTCCATCTTTTGATTGAAGACATTTCCTGCTAGCCTACTTTATTCCAAACTGCACCAACAATGCTACCCACTACCCTTCCCTTACTGCTCATTCTCTCAAAAAGTTGCATAGCCCAGAATATTTAGTTCCTTGCAACCATGTGTCTATAATGCTTATAAAATCACTCCCATTAATTTATTAATTTTACTTTGTTCCGAATACTATGAACATTTAACAGTCATTAATTTTGCCTGTTAACCATGCTTCTTACCTTTGATCCTATTTACTGCTGTTTTTCTATGTTTGTATACTCAGTCTCTTGCTGGACACTGTTATCCAAATAGCCGTCCTATTATGCTGCCATATCCTTTACCCTTGGAAGTCTACATTTCCCCGTCCCAAACCCAGTGTCTCATCCAAATGTTAGTTTAAAGACCTTTCTACAAGCCCTAGTTATTCAATTCACCAGGGCACTGGTGCCAGCATGGCTCAAGTAAATCCCAGAACAGCTCCCTTCTATCCCATACTGGTGCCAATGCCCCACAAACTGAAACCCATTCCACTCATACCAATCTTGCAGCCACACATTTAACCTGTTGACTTTATGACAGTTTGCCCATGGTTCAAGTAGTAATCTCAAGAATAACACCTTAGGGTTGTTTTGTTTTTAATTCAGCTTCTAACTGTTCTGTAGAACCACTTTTCTAGTCCTAGCAACATTGACACCAATAACAACTGGATCCCTCTCCTCCCTATCCAAGATTTCCTCTAGACCTGACAGGATGTTCTTAATCCTGGCACTGGCAGGCAACACAACCTTCGGTACAGTTGCAGAGAACAGTAGCTATTCCCTTACCACTGCATTTCTATTTCATCCTCCCATTTCAATGTCTCCCTATACCAAGGTGCCATGTCAGTTTGCTGATACACCCTACAGGCCCAGTCTTGTCTGCATAGCTTAAAAGAACATTATAACTACTGGACAATTACAGGGGCCGAGACTTCTTAACTGTAACCCACTGGGTCCTCACCTGCACTCACACTCTCCCGTCCCCAGTCACAGGCCAATTTTGAATGATCCCTTGTCTGAGGGTTTGGGTGACTTTTCCCTTTCCTGACGCGGCACAAGGTCTACAGCTCAGAGTCCAGCTCCTCGACTTATGGAAATGCTAGCCCAGCCAGTGATGGTCACGTGCTGTGAATTAATATTTTAAAAACTAAGGAACACCTCCAATTCAGTCCAGAAGCAAGGCTCTTAGCTTTCAGTGATCTGTAACTGAAATGCTGTCACATTGACATAGCCTGCAAGACTGTTTCAGTGAAGCTCAAGACTTACTCA
Organism: Stegostoma tigrinum; assembly: GCF_030684315.1. Taxonomy (NCBI): domain Eukaryota; kingdom Metazoa; phylum Chordata; class Chondrichthyes; order Orectolobiformes; family Stegostomatidae; genus Stegostoma; species Stegostoma tigrinum. Next base: position 9,324,988 of record NC_081364.1, read on the forward strand.
TCAAAAGGTATCTCATTACACAGTCACGTTACAGCCTTCCAGACTCAACATCAAGTTTAACAATTTCAGAAAGTCATGTGTTTTAGACTATCTCCCTTTGTTTCAACATTCTATTCTGCTGTTCTTTTCACTTGCAGACAGCAGCACACTTGCTCTCAGCAAATCTTTGCCTCAGTGATATTTGTCTTGCCCCATCATTGCATCACAGATCTCACTGTTGCTCCTCCCCCACTCAGGACTGACTGGAAATCTATTATATCTCCAACTTTTCCCAATTCTGACGAAAGAACATCAACCCGAAACATTCATGTTGTTTGTCTATTCACTAATGGCACCTGACTTGCTAAGTATTTCCAGTATTTTGTGCTTTTATTTCAGATTTCAAGCATCTTCAATATTCTGCCTTTCACCTTAAAATTAGTTTGAAATCAGATTAGTTATGCATTCCATGAGATATGAAATTTAAAATAGAGGGTTTTTAGCTATAGTCTTTTAAAATCAGATTAGGGCCTGCCCCTTTTTACGATGTGGAAATCACTTGCATCTTAAATGCCTACATCAGTAATCTAGTTGTAACATCAAGCATCAACGACTAACTGGAGATCAATTACAATATAAAATTACTGGCTCTTTCTCACAAGGGCACTCCAAAGTATCAATTATTTATACCATTAAATACATCAAATTTCTTCACCACCTCTCCACTGGTCTCACTTGACACTTCCCCAGTCAGTAGGCGCTGAAGATGCACCTTGTTGCACCATTAGACCATCTGGCACCAAAATCACATTATCTAGACAATTTCAACACATAGTTAATAACATCCCTCAAACAGACTTTAAAATCTGATGGACATTTCATTGTGACTATATTTTACCTGTACTATTCCAATAAGCATTATTAAATTGACATTTATTTTCATCTGCAGACATGATCAAATTTTAATAAAAGTAATTTGGATATATGCCTTCAGAATACCACATTATGATGTAGAAACCACAAACAAAGCATACTGCACTGATAAAAGTATCATTTTAAATAAAACAACCAAAATGCTGAGTATTTTCAACACTTCGGTTCAAAAACAAGGATACTAGAAATGTTAAAACAATCTCAAGTGTTGATTTCATTGCAATAACAGTTTCAATGCATACGGTGAAATACAAGTTAATCTGTTATCTCAGTTAAGAGGATCAATCATTACTCTTTGGCTCTTACAAGCATAAATCTAGACAAGCTGAAAGTAGTTCCAAGCACAACCAGCATCTTCCAGTGATTTAAATTCTTCCTGGAACTGCTGCTATTCTAACCATAAAAGGAAAACTCACAATGAAAATGACAGTGCCAGACAAATGGCTCCATGACACCACTTATCTACATGGTGCCTGTTTCAATTTAGCAGCAAATGGACTTAACCATTAACTCCTTGAAGCATAATGTCAACTTCAGACAGGAAAAACCTCAGCGTCACAACAGAAATTTTTTTAAAAATTGAACAGCTTGAGTCAGATTTTGACCAAATAAAGCAATGTGATGTCTATCTCAAATCACATTTGATGCAGTTTTATTGTTCTCAAAAATGCACATTTCCATTTCAAATGTGTAATTAGCTTCCTTTCAAAGTACGAAACAGCTCAAGAATTTCATGTTGTAGGAATGGTAAGAGCTTCAAACAAAAACATGGAGGGAACTTCTTTGACTTATTTATGAATCTGAAACTGAATATGAATATAATACTGTTATTTTTAAAATAGAAAGTTGGTTCCATTAAACAGACTTTTCTTATAATTTTACTGGTTCAATATACTTGCACCATGAATGCTTGAGAAAACAAGTGACTGTGGAAACTTTTATGCTTGTGTGTGATGCGGTTTGCTTTATGATTTATCTAGTAATAACTAGGAAAAATCTGTAAAAATTTGCATTACATTTCCCAATGAAAACCTTAAACAAGAGTTATTTGATTGTTAACAAAGTAACCTACTTCCAGAGGATGCACAATAGAAATACTACAAGCTGCAAAGCAAAAGGCCCCAAAATTCATGATTGAATGCCTGATGTACTAATATACCGCAAAACCTAAAACTCATGAGAACCTGGAGCGTGGCATCAGTCCAACATTTTGATTGTTTTGATGAAATCAGGATATCTAAATTTTACAGATGTAATTTAAAACACCTGCATACTTTGCAAGGTTTGTAGTGGAGTGTGCGCTTCTCACCAGTCTTTAAACAGATCTACACATTAAACAGAAAATAGGAACAAGAGTAAGCCATTCAGCCTATCAATCCCATTTCACTATTTAACATGATCATGGCTGATTCTCTGTCTAAATGCCATACTCCTACTCTCTCCTCAAACACCCTTGAAGTATCTAGAAATCGATCTTTTCCTTTTTAAATATTTTCAATGTCTTGGCCTTCCGTGGGAGAGAATTCCATGGGCTCATTATCCTCAGTAAAGACAGTTCTGAAATGCAGTCCAAAATGGCCTACCCTGTACCTGAGACCATGACACCACATTCTGGACTCTCTGATCAGAGGAAACATCAATCCTCAATCCAGTCTGCCCCCTGTAAGAATTTTATACATTTCAGTGAGATCCCCTCCCATTCTTCTAAATTCCAGTAAATATAAGTAAATATAAGATCCAGCACCTCCTCGTACCATAAATCTGCCACTCCAGGAGTCACCCCTGGTGAACCTTCACTGCTCTCCTAAGGCAAGAAGACTAAAAATGCACATAACACTCTCTTGGTGTGATATCACCAAGGCCCTGAACTACTGCTATGAGTTGTCCTTGCTCCTGTATTCTAACCCTCTAGCAATGAAGGCCAATAAAGATTGGCCTTGCCAACTTCGTACATGCTATTTTCAAGTGACATGTTGCCTAATCTACTCTGACAGTGGGAGAATACATTATCAAGTTGGTCCTCTTCAAGCGGACAAAGTGTGAAGCTGGATGAACACAGCAGGCCAAGCAGCATCTCAGGAGCACAAAAGCTGACGTTTCGGGCCTGGACCCTTCATCAGAGAAGCTGAGATGCTGCTTGGCCTGCTGTGTTCATCCAGCTTCACACTCTGTCACCTTGGATTCTCCAGCATCTGCATTTCCCATGATCTCTGATCCCTCTTCAAGTGGACACCAGTTCTGCAGGACCAAAAGTGAAATTTAAGAGCAAGTTCACTTTTAATAAATTTAGTGATACAAGCTTTACAGTGGCTTCAAAACCTCTCTAAATGCACAAGGATATCATAGAACAAGATAGCACAGAAGGATACTATTTGGACTACTGCACTTGACCTGACTCTAAAAGAGCTGTCCAATTCATCTTATTCTTTTTGCACCAATCTGTTGTCTGGGAATTATTTTCCTTCAAGTATTTATCTAATCCACCTTTAAAAGTTATTGAATCTGCTTCAAGGAGCATAAAAAGAAATACGTGGAATAAAAACAAAACTGAGTGATGAAAGCAAAAATAAAAAGTGCACAGGGAAACAATGTTACGCTTCAGTGAGGAAAAATTGTGAGAAGTCAAGTCCATCTATTTACTGAGACATTGTAAATAAAATATTTTATAAAAGAATGCAACATATCCCAATTTACCTGTCTTTTCCGTCCAGGTGACAGAAAATATGGATCAGGTTTCTGTACAACCAAATGTATTCTCTAGATCAAAAAACTGACTTCAAATCAGGAAAGCTTGACAGGATAATTACCAAGATATCAAGGTACAAGATTGCAATATCGGAGTAAAAAATAACTTTGCAGAAAAAAACCTTCACAGAATTAGAGGTAGGGTAATGAATGTAAAATGGAGTTAAAAGGAAAGCCAATTTATAAGGTGGAAAGAGCAACTTTAACTACTTCAACTAAGGTGGAAGGAAAAAAGGGAAGAAAGAAAACCAAATCAGCTCATTTGCTGGATCCTGTGGTATTAGGAGTGTGCCAAGAGGGAGTGAAATCAAACTGAAGGAGGGCATGGTAGGCTGCCTGAAAACCTAGAAACATCACTAGTAATAACAAAACAAAGAATTCACCAGAAAGCAGTTTGTCTTGACCCAGAATTTGCTTCTTAAGTTTGTGAAGGGACCAACTATGAAAAGGTTCAATTTCAAATGCTTTTACAAGGTAGTTTTATATTTCTAGAAGCCCCTGTATTTGATCAAAGCAATATATGACTATTCATGAATTATAAAGATAGATTTCTTACTTTTAATATAAGCAATGATTATAGATCAGGTTGTCATGTAACATTACCTCACAGTTTGACATAGTGGAATTTCTAATGAAACATGAGCAGAACTCGGACAATTGGTCCTTCAGTTCGGCCCTTCATTCAGTAAAATCAAGTCTGATCTGGTTTCTCAACTCTGCTTTCAGTATCATCATTCAGTCTCCGTGGTGTTCAAAATTCATCAAACTTTGTCTCAAATTTTCGCAACAAGTGATCATTCAGAGCTCTCCTGGGTAGAAAATTGTAAAGAATCCCAATAGTTTTCGGAGAAAGTAATTCTCATCTTCTCTGTCCTAAAGTATCTGAGACTGTGATTGCCTAGTTTTGGATTCCCAGCCAGAGAAAACATTGTTCCAGTATCCACCCTGTTAAGTTCTTAAGAATTTTATGTGTTAATTAGATCGGGAAGTACAGACCATGACTCTTCAATCTCTCCTCACATGACACATCCTCTCAGTTCAGAAATTAGGCGAGAAAACGTATAATCAAAAACAGCAGTACATTTTTTAAAAAAATTAATAAACATCCACTCATGTTACTGTGATTTTACACTGCAATGTTAATCTTGCATTGAATGCTTCCTTCAACACCACCAAATGCTCAAGGACAGGTACAATATTTATTCTTCGGGTCCAAAGGAAATGATGCACGTGGAACAGCTTTGTGAAAGACCTTTTAATGCTTTACAAAACAATAAGGTTTAGTAATAACTGGTTAAAAAGGAAAAGATCAATGGCTGGACCTGAAAAATTAAACACCAACTAAATTGAGCTTATCTGGAAAACAAATTAATTATTAAAATGCAACAAGGATTTCATTATTTAATGTGTACAGCAGTTTTGGCTACAACATCCTGGTGAAAGCCCCACACATCACTGCAAAAGGAGTTCATTGACAGAAGAACTTTTTTTAAAATCAGGTTTAAATGGAAACCTTGTAATATTACCCAAGTTTAAATCTCTTACCGTTCAATTACATAGAAATTGTCTCCATCATCATCTTGGTCAATGACGTGCTCAGAAGTTTCAACTTTCCTCTCAAACATTGCATCAAGGATTTCGTATATTTGTTCCTGTTAATTATAATGGGATGTCATCAATTAATTATTTTTTAATCTCTATTTCTTAAAAAAACTCCCATTAAGTGAAAACAAATCCTCTCGAATTCAGTTTTGGTACTATGCAAAAACAGCTTTCAACAGGATGAAAATAGTAACAAATTTCCTCTTGATACTCAACACTTCCAGTGACAAGAATCATCTAATATTTTGCCACAATTTTGTTCCATTTTTGTTCAACTATAAAACACCATTTAAACTTAAAGCATTCAACATGTTCAATCAAAATTAAACTTGTGTCATTACAATGAATTACTCTCGTCCCCAACTTTGAAAATAACAATCAGCATAAATCTTCATACACACTGGATCCATTTGGTAGCAAAAACAGGAAGGCAGATTATTATCTGAATGGCTATAAAATGAGAGAAAGGAATGTACGAGACCCAGCAGGTCTGATACACCAGTCACAGAAGGTCAGCATGGAGGTGGAGCAGGTGGTGAAGGCAACAAATGGTATGTTGGCTTTCATAGCGAGCGGATTAAAATGCAGAAACAAGGACATCTTGCTGAGGTTGTACAGGACCTTGGTGAGACCACATCTGGAATATTGTGCACATCTTCTGGACTTCTTATTCAAGTTTTTGCTACAGAGCGAGTGCAGTGAAGGTTGATTCCTGCTAAGGCAGGGATGACATATGGAGAGGATGAATTGGTTAAGATTATATTCGCTCAAGTTCAGAAGACTGGTGTGCGGGGGGGGGGATTGCAACCTCATAGAAACCTGTAAAGTTCTAACAGGACAGGACAAGATCGGGTAGATGCAGGAAGGAAGCCTTCAGTCACATTTAAAGATACGGGATAAAGTATTTAATACTGAGATGATGAGAAGTTTCTTCATCCAGACGGTAGTGAGCAGATGGAATTTATTCCCACAGAAAGCAGTTGAGGTCAAAACAGTATGATTTCTACGAGTCGGATACAGCACTTGGGGCTAAAAGGATCCAAGGATAATGTGGGGGAAAAGCATCACAGACAACTGAGTTGGATGATCAGCCATGATCAGAATGAATGGCAGAGAAGGCTTGAAGGGCCAAATGGCTACTCCTGCTCCAATCTTCTATGTTGCTATGTTTCCATGTAAAATGTCTCAGGCCCTTCAACCGCCCTGAATTACTTGCTTCCTGGCACACTGTTTTATGATGGATTTGAAAGAATAATTGTAAAGCAGCCACAAGACTGCTAAAAGCTACAGTGCAACATTAATAAAAACCATTCCTGAATTGCCAGTCAGAAGAATCCCTAAACAAGTTGAAGAGCCAGATTTTTTTTTTGGGAAAGAAAATTACACTGTCCACAATGAAATTTCAAGCAAGATGAGAACACCGCAACTTTAACTAGTTTTCAATAACATGCTGGCACTTACAAAATATTGTTAGAACCATTTCAGGATCTTCATTCGTGTTGTACAACATCATGGGGGCCTATGTGGGATGTGGAACCAGCAGCAGGAAGGTTAAGCAAAACAGTGAAAGCAAAGAGACCCCAGAAGCTGACAGACCCGCAGTGAACGGTAGCAGAGATAGCGATAGCAGAGGTTAAAAGGTGCAGCCAAAGTAAAAAGATCAGCAGACTGAGCAACAACAGAGCTTCTTTTACACAGAAGATTTTGAAGGAAAGAACAGTAGGTAGATAAATGGTGGTATTTCTCTCCTGTCTCACAGTTAGATACCAAATTAAGTAAAAACCATTCAGTACAAGTTAAAAACGTTCCATAGATAATTAATATTTTAGAACTTCAAAATGGAGTTCCATGACTAAACAGAGTTAACGAGTTTGGTTGTTGGTCAGATATAAACAAGAAAACGATTTTTCTATTCAATGCTTAAGTAGGAATAATGGTCAAATAACAGCAAAGAACCATATATATTAAGTCAAAAAATGACTGCAGAGCTCAAACCCAGACATTCTGCACCATGTGGGAAATTGGACACTCCTAGAGATCTGAATGACCATGTTCTGACTACAGCTACCCAAGCTCCAGGACAGTGCATTCCCCCAGCAGGTAGGTGGATTGTTATAGGGTGCTGACACCCCCTAGCTTAAGGAAGCACAGACAGAGCAAGAATGGATGGCGGTCAGACAGGTAATGTGGAAATCCTGAGTGCAACTCATTCACAGTTTTTCAGACTTGGAAAAGTGGTAAGAGTGGCTCCTGCTCTGAGAGGGCCAACTAAGGCCACGCTGAGGTGGGTTGTCTAGTTGCTCAGGGTGGGAACACGGATGTGACTCCAGAATGGCACGTCTCTTCTGGCGCCAGGGTCAAGGATGTCTCAGTACAGCTGCAGGACATTCTGAAGGGGAAAGGGTGAAGAGCTAGAAGTTACGTACAGGCCAATGACATACAAAGAAACAGAAATGAGTTTTGGCAATCAGACTCCAGTAAGTTCGGTAGGAAACAGAAAAGTTAGGCTCCAAAAGGTCTCAATCTCAAGATTAGTCCCGTTGCCACATAGTAGTAAGTATAAAATAGAGAGATACAGCAGTTGAACATGTGGCTGGAGAAATGTAGCAGGAGAGATGTCTTTAGATTCTCAAGGTAGTGGGAACACTTGTCAGGGAGAAAGGACCTGTAGAAGTCAGATTACATGCGAACAGGAACAGGAACATCCCTGAAGAGAGGCTTGTTATCGCTGTTGAGGGCCGATCAGTAAGGAGATGAGAATATGATGGGCATTGATAGGGTGGATTGGAAGGTACTTTTTCGGTAGAGATAGTCAATAACCAGGGGGCAGAGATTCAAGGAAAGAAGTAGAAAGCCAAGAGGAGAGTTACAGGGAAATTTTCACCCAAATAGTAGTGGGAGTCTAGAACAGTCTACCTAAAAGGGCCAGTGAATCGAAACTCCTGTAACATTTTACAGAGTTTAGATATTCACTTGGATTACCTAGGTGCCTAGACTCCAAGGTTATGGACCAAGAGCTGGAAAATGAATTAGTGCAGGAGAATCTTTGTTAACTGTTGCAGACCAGATAGGCCAAATGGTGTGTTGTAAATTTCTATGTCTACTACAGCCTTGCTCAGAAATCAAGACTTCAGTTGGAGACTCTTTTATCCCCACACAGAATGATTGAAGGGAGCTAGTCAGCATATTCATACATTATTTGCACTAGCAATTGGCAGAATTTCCCAGCATTTCAGCAGTAGTGACTATGTGCTGAAGGAGTTCAGAGTATGTATTTCTCAGGGGGAAAAAATAAAACTGGGAATTTAATTCCCAAAGCTTTAGTTCAGGAAAGCTTTATGTTTACGTTAACAACTGATTTTTTTCTAGTGTGAATTGAACATAAAAGATGATGAAGTCAACAATAACAAATAAGAAACATGTCCCTGGTGTACGTAGCTAAGTCAAAAAAATCTTTTATTGGCTTACCCACTAACTACACTAGAAGGGATATAAAACTAACTGATCAAAAGAGCACCTTGCTTATATATGATCTTTTTTGCATCATTGATGAGAAATTTGTAACTGGCCTTAAAAATGAAAACAAATGTTAAATTTTCTCAATTGAGATTCATGTTACATTAAAAAAACTGACAAACCATTTACATTCTCTGCATTTCAGCGCATAAAATTGAGGATGACAGTTTCTGCAGACAAATATTTTGAGCCTGTGGTGGATGTCAAGTCACATCGGCACTCAAGATCTAGTTTGCAGAACTTCCATGGTGTTCAAACATAATTACTTAATCATCATGAATGTTAATAGGCCACAGAACCAACTGGAGATTTGGCACGATTTGCGCTTTTCAGCAGAAGCCAACGGGGAGAAAAATAAATGCACACGGGAGCACCAGTTTAACTCAGACGAACAGAAATCCAGTTGACAAGCAGATGCTTCTTTCAGTAATGGACTAAACATTCCATTTTATTATGCTGGGACAGTTCAGTGCCTTCATATATGAAAGTGCCATTTAGTGGTGGAATAAAGGCAGATGTTGAGATTTTCTCAACATTCTATCAAACAAATTAAAAACTGATGCTAACTTACAATCTTTTTCTGCATATTAATTTAGTATAGAGGTAACGACTTGCAATGTTTTTGCAATGCACAGGCTGCTGTCTGCCAGGGAATGAATGAATCAAAGGGAAATGTCCAAAAATCACAATTAATCAGCAAAGTACAGTAATGTTTAGCAGGAGCAAGATCACTTGTGCAATTAAATTCAAAGTGTATCAGTAATCAATGATCTCACCTCTGAAGAGATATACGGCAGAACTCATGAAAATTACTTCATACCTGACTACAGGTTACGTAGGTTACATTTGTAAAATATTCCTGTTACACAAGATTGTAGAGTTCAGACCCACTTTAGTACTTAGTACATATTTTAAGGTGCCTCCTGAATGCAGTGGCACAGGAACACTGTGACTGGAGAGAGACAAGAATGTAGATTTAGTGTTTTTTTTGGCAGTACAGACTCAGTCAGCCAAAGGACTGCATTGTACTATGACTCTGTGATTGTTGTAACTACGCAGCAATCAGGTACCCTGCTGTCTGCCACAGGGAGGATCATTACAAGGGTACTCCTTGCAGAGATCCAATGTGGTTTTCACCTTCCAAGATGTACTACACAGAGTCTTCACTATATGACAGAATCAGAAAAAGTATAAGGAACAGCATCAATGGCTGTAGCCATTTACTAACTCATGAAAGCTATCCTCTGTCAACCATGAGTACTTGTGGTGTATCATCCTCAAATCTGTCCAACTTCAGACAATTTCTCACCCTTTGCCCCCTCTTATATTCCATACAAGCTGTGATCCTTACCAATGGAACCACTACAAACCCTGTCTCAGTGAAAATTGGAGTCAACTAAGGCTGTGTCCTTGACCAATTTTCTCAAAATGATCCTTTCCTTGGGAAATGCAGAATGTACTATTCATGGAACTTTGTACCTTTATACATATTTTCGATATTTTCTAAGAGTAACAGTTCTAAAACTGACCTATAGGAGACAGCATTACACCCGTTTCACAATTCTAAGAAGCAGTCGATGACCTTCATACTAGTACTGATGAACTCTCTGTTAGTACATGTCAACAATATCAACAAGGCACCTTGTAAAATATCTTGAAATCATACACATCATATACATTACCCACTATATATCCCTTTCATAAATCTAATCCATGTCTTTTTGAAAGATATTCATCAAATGTCAGAATTGTTTTGCTTTTTACAAATTGCACTGGCTATCTTAACTGACATCATATCATTATAGAAAGTCAAGGTGCAATGTCTATAGTTATCTGGTATAGCCCTTTAACTCTTGAATTGAAGAATGCCAATGGCAACTTCCAAAATCCTCTATCACAATTTCTACACGCATTGACATTTATGTCGGGCAGAATTTCTGTCAATTCCCTCAGTATCTCTCAGCACGTGCCGTCATAGAACACCTATAGAGTGTGGAAACAGGCCATTCAGCCCATTGAGTCCACGCCAACCTTCTGAAGAGCATCCCACCCAGACCCACCACTCTATCCTATCCCTGTAACGCTGCATTTCCCATGGCTAATCCAGCTAGCCTGCACTATGGGCAATTTAGCATGGCCAATCCAACTAACCTGTACATCTTTGGACTATGGGAGGAAATCAGATCACCAGGAGGAAACCCAAACAGACATGGAGAGAATGTGAAAATTGACTCATGATTCAGTACATTGCCAATTTGAGTTCTATTAACTTGCTTAACTTGTACAACTTCCTTTTCCAGTTAACCTATCTAATAGCTCCAACCCATCCTCATGCAGGACAATCTAGGAATAGGGGTCATCGGGGGTGTGGGGTGTGAAGATATTTAAAAATAGAGGAAAGATATCATTCAGGGACATTTAAAGTTACTCATTATGGCCATGTCATCTTTTTCATACTTATTAAACATGGCGAGATTTCACAACTCACTCCCCTTTCTCATGTTTTAGAATCCAAAATAAATTTCATGAACAATTGCAGCTTTCTTCTTGCTTCACTGTAACCAGATGCCAGATTTGCACCACCCCATCACATGCCCACTTGTTTGCATTTTAATGGTAGCTATGATGCTGCTATACATACTTCTCGTACCACGTGCTAGTGAAGCGAGGAATAGGGAGAGAGAGGCTACAGGGATGGTGCAGGAGGGAGGGTTTTGGATTCTTGGGGCTCATTCTGGGGTAGGTGGGACTTCTACAAGCAGGATGGTCTTCACCTGTACCAGAAGGGTACCAATATCCTGGGGGGCGCGGAATTCACTGAGGCTATTCGGGGGGGGGGGGGGGGGGGGGGGTTTAAACTAATTCAGCAGGGGGATGGGAACCAAAATTGTAGTTCGAGTACAGAAAAGGTTGAGAGTAGGGAGGGCCGAAATAAAGTTTCAAGGATGCAAGATGGCACCGGCAAGCAAGAAGTTGGTTTGAAGTGTGTCTACTTCAATGCCAGGAGCATCCGAAACAAGGCGAGTGAACTAGCAGCATTGGTCGGTACCTGGGACTTCAATGTTGGGGCCATTTCGGAGACATGGATGGAGCAGGGACAGGAATGATTGTTGCAGGTTCCGGGATTTAGATGTTTCAGTAAGAACAGAGAAGATGGTAAAAGAGGGGGAGGTGTGGCATTGTTGGCCAAGGACAGTATTACAGTTGCAGAAAGGATGTTTGGGGACTCGTCAACTGAAGTAGTATGGGCTGAGGTTAGAAACAGGAAAGGAGAGGTCACCCTTTTGGGAGTTTTCTATAGGCCTCCGAATAGTAGAGGAAAAGACAGCAAAGATGATTCTCGATAGGAGTGAGAGAGACAGGGTAGTTGTCATGGGGGACTTCAACTTTCCAAATATTGACTGGGAGCACTATAGTTCGGGTACTATAGGTAGGTCAGTTTTTGTCCAGTGTGTGCAGGAGGGCTTCCTGACACAGTATATAGACAGGTCAACAAAGGGTGAAGCCACATTAGATTTGATACTGGGTAATGAGTCCGGCCAGTTGTTAGATTTGGAAGTAGGTGAGCACTTTGGTGATAGCGATCACAATTCTGTTATGTTTACTTCAGTGGTGGAAAGGGATAGGTGTATACCACTGGGCAAGAGTTATAGCTGGGGGAAAGGCAAATACGATGAGATTAGGCAAGATTTAGGGAGCATAGGATGGGGAAGGAAACTGCAGGGGATGGGCACATTAGAAACGTGGAGCTTATTCAAGGAAAAGCTCCTGTGTGTCCTAGATAAGTATGTACCTGTCAGGCAGGGAGGAAGCTGTAGAGCACAGGAGCCGTAGTTTCCGAAGGAAGTGGAATCTCTGGTCAAGAGGAAGAAGAGGGCTTATGTTAGGATGAGATGTGAAGGCTCAATTAGGGCGCTTGAGGGTTACAAAGTAGCCAGGAAAGACCTAAAGAGAGAGCTCAGGAGAGCCAGGAGGAGACATGAGAAGTTGTTGGCGGATAGGATCAGGGTAAACGCTAAGGCTTTCTATAGGTATATAAGGAATAAAAGAATGACAAGCGTAAGATTAGGGTCAATCAAGGATAGCAGTGGGAAGTTGTGTGTGGAGTCAGAGGGGATAGGGGAAGCACTGAATGAATATTTTTCAACAGTATTCACTCTAGAAAACAAAAATGTTGTCGAGGAAAATACTGAGATACAGGCTACTAGACTAGGTGGGATTGAGGTTCACAAGGAAGTGGTATTAGAAATCCGACAGACTGTGAAAATAGATAAGTCCCCTGGGCTGGCTGGGATTTATCCTAGGATCCTCTGGGAAGCCAAGGAGGAGATTGCTGAGCCTTTGGCATTGATCTTTAACTCATCATTGTCTATAGGAATAGTGCCAGAAGACTGGAGGATAGCAAATGTGGTTCCCCTGTTCAAGAAGGGGAGTAGAGACAACCCTGGTAATTACAGACCAGTGAGCCTTACTTCAGTTGTTGGTGAAGTGTTGGAAAAGGTTATAAGAGATAGGATTTATAATCATCTAGAAAAGAATAATTTGATTAGGGATAGTCAGCACGGTTTTGTGAAGGGTAGGTTGTGCCTCACAAACCTTGAGTTCTTTGAGAAGGTGACCAAACAGGTAGATGTGAGTAAAACGGTTGATGTGGTGTAAATGGATTTCAGCAAGGCGTTCGATAAGGTTCCCCACAGTAGGCTATTGTACAAAATGCGGAGGAATGGAATTGTGGGAGATATAGCAGTTTGGATCATAAATTAGCTTGCTGAAAGAAGACAGAGGGTGGTGGTTGATGGGAAATGTTCATCCTGGAGACCAGTTACTAGTGGTGTACCGCAAGGGTCGGTGTTGAGTCCACTGCTGTTCGTCATTTTTATAAACAACCTGGATGAGGGCATAGAAGGATGTGTTACTAAATTTGCATACGACGCTAAGGTCAGTGGAGTTGTGGAGAGTGACGAAGGATGTTGTAGGTTACAGAGAGACATAGATAAGCTGCAGAGCTGGGCTGAGAGGTGACAAATGGAGTTTAATGCGGACAAGTGTGAGGTGATGCACTTCGGTAGGAGTAACCGGAATGCAAAGTACTGGGCTAATGGTAAGATTCTTGGTAGTGTAGATGAGCAGAGAGATCTCGGTGTCCATGTACATAGATCCTTGAAAGTTGCCACCCAGGTTGACAGGGTAGTGAAGAAGGCATACAGTGTTTTAGCTTTTATTAATAGAGGCATCGAGTTCCGGAACTATGAGGTTATGCTGCAGCTGTACAAAACTCTGGTGCGGCCACACTTGGAGAATTGTGTACAGTTCTGGTCACCGCATTATAAGAAGGATGTGGAAGCTTTGGAAAGGGTGCAGAGGAGATTTACTAGGATGTTGCCTGGCATGGAGGGAAGGTCTTACGAGGAAAGGCTGAGGGACTTGAGGCTGTTTTCATTAGAGAGAAGAAGGTTGAGAGGTGGCTTAATTGAGACACATAAAATAATCAGAGGTTTAGATAGGGTGGATAGGGAGAGCCTTTTTCCTAGGATGGTGACGGCGAGCACGAGGGGGCATAGCTTTAAATTGAGGGGTGAAAGATATAGGACAGATGTCAGAGGTAGTTTCTTTACTCAGAGTAGTAAGGGTATGGAACGCTTTGCCTGCAACGGTCGTAGATTCGCCAACTTTAGGTCCACTTAAGTCGTCAAAGGACAAGCATATGGACGTACATGGAATAGTGTAGGTTAGATGGGCTTCAGATTGGTATGGCAGGTCGGCACAACATTAAGGGCCGAAGGGTCTGTACTGTGCTGTAATGTTCTATGTTCTACGTTCTTTTTCTATTCTTCGCTTCCAGCATATTTAGTACTCAATTTCCCATTTGTCTCATACATCTACAATTTTTTCTCTGCCTTACCACTTGTCTTTCCCTCCATTTGTAGTTACCCTCACAAAGTATGCAAGCTATGTTGTACAGGTGAGTAACACTTAAGTTTTCTGCTGTGTGTTATTTTGTAAAAAGTCAGTAATACCTCTCAGCTTGATATAAAACTGCAAAAATTTCGAGCCATCCATTCAACATTCAGAAAATGAGGTTCTTTGCAAGTGAACATTGAACTTGTGGAGACTTTTGACTTTTGTATCGAAAAGCTCAAAAACTTTCAAAGGGTAACTGACTTCAAAATTAAGAACAAACTGCTTCAGATAAGAACGCAAACTACAAATGCTAGTTTAAAGGGTAAATCAAAAGTTCTAACTGTAATACAAGTACTATTTATTCAAAGCCAGAGACTAATGAACAATAGAGCAGGCCCAGCAGCATCTCAGGAGCACAAAAGCTGACATTTCGGGCCTAGACCCCTCTCCCATTGCAACCCTCTCTGATCAAGGGTCTGGGCCCGAAACTTCAGCTTTTGTGCTCCCGAGATGCTGCTGGGCCTGCTGTGTTCATCCAGCCTCACATTTCATTATCTTGGATTCTCCAGCATCTGCAGTTCCCATTATCACTAATGAACAATACTTGTGTTGACTACAGTTCCATAGCAGCAGCAATATTCTTAGTGCACTAAAGCAACTTTCAGTGTCAAGAAAATATCTCATATCGCACTGAAATGGAAAGTTAAAAATTTTTCTATTAACCTGTCACTATCATGCCACACCATTCCGGTCATATCTGAATTCCTCACCTGACACAGGCACATGGAGGCCTCGTTCCTGTAGCATCAATACACTCTGGCAAACACAAAAGGTTGTTACGGAGCTTACATTCCAAGTGTTTTTTTAAATCTTTCTCTAACATACCTTTATAGACAGCATCCTCAAGCTCATCACCAAAATCAATGCAATCAGCCAGGCTGACACCATTTATTTTCATGTCCTCAGTTGGTTTTTCTCCGAACAGTTTCCATCAGGAAATCAGATGGAAACTCATCCGCAAAACAAAACAAGATAATAAAGTGTGAAGCTGGATGAATACAGCAGGCCAAGCAGCATCTCAGGAACATGCCACTTGTGAATGTAAGAGAGACGAACCACTACATTGCCCAAGGTACAGAATTAAATATTTCAGCCCTATTCCCCAATTAATACAGCATCAGCTTCTCCACACTCTCATTATGTCATACAATGGTTCTCAAGCTTTTTTTCTGAAAGGTTCTTTCAAGTTAAATGACAATGACTTTCACTTCATTTATAGCACAGCATAATATTAATTGCAACAATGTTGCACATAGTGTTTTAGTAATGCCTTTTACTTCCATAGAGTACAGATTTCTTCCATTTTAGAACTATTCCAAATCTAGCCAAGCAGTTGTTACAACCATAACAGCAGCAGCTACGTGGAAAATCCAACCTGAGCAACAGCTACCAGATTAGTCTACTCTATCAGCAAAGCGATGGAAGAGGTTGTCGATAGCGTTATCAAGTGGCACTTATTCATCAATAATCTGCTCACTAACACTCAATTTGGGTTTTGTCAGGGCCCTCAGCCATCAACTTCATTACAGATCCAATTCTCATGAGGAAAAGAACCGAATTCCAGATGTGAGGCAAGAATGACTGCCCTTGACATAAAAGCAGCATTTAACAGAGATGGCATCAAGGAGAATGAGCAATAGTGGAGTTAATGGGAATCTGGGGAAAACTCCCCGCTAGTTGGAATTATATCCAGCACAAAAGGAAATCTATTGCAGATAAATCATCTCATTTCCAGGACACCCCTGAAGAAATTCCTCAAGATAGTATCTGAGGACCAGCCATCAATGATTTTCCCTTCACAATGAGGTCAGAAGGGGTGATGGTTGCTGATGACTGCCCAACGTTCAGCACCATTCACAACTCCCCAGATATTGAAGCAGTAAGTGTCTTTATGCAGCAAGACGTGGACAACCTTTAGGCTTGTTAAATGTGGCAAGTAACATTCATGTATCATAAGCAGCAGGCAATCATCACTTCCAACAGGCAAAGATCTAGTTTTCACCCCCTCATATTCAATGCGATTAAAATTGCTAAATACCCAACTAACAACATCCTGAGATTGCCACGGAGCGAAAAAAAACCCGAGTTAAACCAGCCATATAAACACCGTGTCAGCAAGAGCAGGCCAGAGGAATTCAAAGGCAATTAACTCAAGTCCCGAATTTCCATCTCTAAAGCACAAGTCTGGAGTGTCAAGAGTAATCTCTTCTTCCCTGTATGTATGTGACAACATTCAAGCAGGTTGATTCCATCCAAGTCATTAGCAGCTTGCTTCAGTAGTAACTCAGCTACCGTTTTCAACCTTCACTGCCTTTGCCACTGACAGCAGTGCTCACCACCTTCGAGATATACTGCAGCAACTCACCCTGGCACCTTCCTAACCCGCAATCTCAACCACTTAGATGGACAACAGAGCGCACATGTGGGAACACCACCTGCCAGTTCCCCTCCAAGGCACATACCATCCTGGCTTAGAAATACATAATTGTTCCTTCACTGCCACTGGGACAAAATTCTGCAACTTCCTGCCTAACAGCACTCTGGATGTACTTACACCTCAAGTACTACAGAGGTTGAACACTACCTTTATAAGGGAAAATGGTGACAAGCATTAAACTCTGGCCATGCCAACGCTGCTCACATCCCGCAATTGAGTTTTTTAAAAAAATACAGACCCCAAACATGATCAAATTGTTACCTATAACAGCTTTAAACACATTTCTAGTTAGTTCCTCAACAAAGATTTCAACAGAATCAACATTTCTTACTCTGTTTAAAAAAAACCTATCGAGTGTACAGCCTTCACAATTGGCGAACCAAGGAGTTTAATGAGCCCAGGCACAAGTAAGCAAGTTTGGGTGAGGAGAGGAGGTAGGTGTTCATTATTTTTTGAACATTTTCTTGTTAGCCTCCAGGTAACAGAAGCTATAAGGCCATATGAAGATGCACAAAGAGTAGGCAAGAGTTTGGCTCTGTGGAAAACCTGAACTGCATTTGCAAAACTAGACATGACATTACTGGAAAATGCACGTGATTTGTATGAAGTACGGTGGTCACTTAGGTTTTAAAACTCAGGAAATTTATTAGCAGTTCTAGAGTTTAATTAGTATTTCAATTGATCAGTAATGATAAACCCTACTGAGAGCCTTGTTAGAGTTTGTTAACAGCACAACAAAGAAGGCAGAACAGATGACACACTGGTACTGCAGGATGAGAGCACTTCTGGAGGCCAGTGTGATCAAAGGCAACATGTCTACAGTAAGAGTAGGAGTCCCAAAGAGCTTCAGCTCATGAGTTTTTAAACTGGAGGATGCTGCAGATCATGCAATGCATCAGGAAGAGGGTAAAGCTACCTGGACATTTCATTCATTGGGATAGGTCTTCTGATTTGATCAACGGTCAGGGACTGGAGAAGGTGACTGCAACTGTGATTGGGTATGGGGACCCAAAATCTGAAGGAGCTTCAACTTTTTCAATTTTACAGCAGTTTCAAGGATCTAGCATGGATGAAACCAGTAGCTAAAGGGTGATTGGGTAAACTGACCATGACACAGTGGCAGAGGAAAGCATGAGAATGAGTGGCAGTATGGGTCAGAATAGGCAGGTGGATACTGTTCTCTGCAACCGTTGTCCAGGTGACTGTGGTGCATGTCCAATATTTGGAAATCAGTTTTGGGGTGGGGAAGGACTTCCAATGGGAGAATCCAATGGTTGTAAATTCTGGGATTCCATGATTCTGCCCAGGCAATGTGAGTAGCTGGAGCAAAGTACAAGTAAAGAGCTTCACAGGAAAAAATCTCTAGGTACTGAAG